>NW_027185761.1:54238956-54265886 GCF_028583685.1 Petaurus breviceps papuanus
CTCTCTGTCTCTGTCTCTCTCTGTCTCTGTCTCTCTCCCTCTCTCCCCTCTCTTTCCTTTCTCCCCTCTCTCTCTCTTTCTTCTTCTTCTTCTTCTTCTTCTTCTTCTTCTTCTTCTTCTTCTTCTTCTTCTTCTTCTTCTTCTTCTCTCTCTCTCTCTCTTTCTCTGTCTCTCTCTGTCTCTCTCTCTCCCCCCTCTCTCCCCTCTCTTTCCTTTCTCCTCTCTCCTCTCTTTTTTCCTCTCCCCCCTCTCCCTCTTTCCTTCTTTCTTCTCCTACTCTTTCTCCCTTTTCATTCCTTCTCCCTCCTCCTCCCTTCTTCTATAGAAATGGTAATACTCAAGGCCTCTTGTCATGTAAGTGATCAAAACAAGATACTAGGAGAAGTTCTGACTTGTAATCTAATTTCCATCTTCTTTGTAGGAATCCTTGTGTGCCTGAATCTTTAGGGTTATTATTAAGAAATATGCACTCAATTTATAGAATCTGTTTCTGATAGATTTACATGTTTGTATTGTAAGAAAATTTCCCCAAAGACCTTCCTTCCAGTGCTCATTAAATATTCCCCCATCTTAAGAAATGTTCATAGCAAATGCACATCTATTTTCTTGAGTGAGTTTCCTTCCGCTCAGTATTCCGCTGCTTACTTGCTAAAAATTCTTGAGAGTTGTGGACTGGGGAAGGGGGGGCATAATTTGTACCCCCATATCCTTTCCCAGAGTAGCATTGGTAATAGTCTAGTGAATAATGTGAGTGTAGAATTTTAAAAGACTGACATATCGGTAATGCTACCCCTGAATGTAAATTACACTGGTGTTAATTCCCCAGCGATGGAATTGTGTTCATTGGTGGGAGATCAGCTATACCATTCTCAGACTGAATCTGCAGGACATATGTTCACCACTAAGATCCCCTTTAAGATGTATTCTTTGTCCTGACTCCAGAGGAGCTCAGGGACCCATGTCACACACACACACACACACACACACACGCCCACCGACTTCCTTCCCAGGAGGTATGCATTCAAGGCCATGCCCAGCCAGACTGAAGAAGATGAGAAGAAAAAGACAGACAGGTCTCTGGAGGGATCTTCACTCTGGTGAAGCTGCTTCCAGTTTCTCAGAGCCTTAAGGGTCATCAGCTTCCTCTCTCTCCCACAATGGTACCCTCTTTCTTTCACAAAGAATGATTGATCTGTCTATAAAAACAGTAGAGTTAGCTTAACATACTTGCCCTTTTGCAGACTAAAACAAAGCAAAAGAACAACAAAAATGCTGTGTAATTATAATTACTAAGGGGGAAAGAGTTGAGCAAATGCATTCCCCCCCCCACACACACACACACACTCTCCCTGCCTCCTTTCTGAAGGTGGAGGGAGGGCTATGGCTGTGGAACATTGTATGTTGTTTGACCTGGTGACACATTAGCTTAGCTGAACTGCCTTTTTCTTCCTCTTTTAAAAAATTTCTTTGTCAAAGGAGATGGCTCCTTTAGGAGGTGGGTGGGGAGGATATATCCAGAGACTGCCCAGCCCCGGCTGGAATGCCATCTCTTGGTCTTGGCTTCTGGGCTTCCTTCAAGTCCCAGCTTCAGCCCACCTTGTACTAAAAGACTTTCAAGGTCCCTCTTCATTCTAGTGCCCCCTGCCATCGATGAGATTCAGCTTGGTCATCTGCAGATTGTCTCCCCCATTAGATTGTGACTTTCTTGAGAGCACAGACTGTTTTGTATCCGTAGCCCTTAGCCCAATTCCTGGCACATAGTAGGTGCTTAACAAATCTTTCTTGATTGGCTAAGAAGTGTAGGCAATATGAAAACAAAGCATAGCAACAACACAGAAGAAAAACTTTTCTCTTTCCCTAACAGGTGCCTCAATTTAGTTCCTTCACCCCTGTATTAGACCCCAGGGTCATTTGAGTATAAACCAGATGACTGAGCGAGGATAATGGTGGAGGGAGAAGGTTGCCTCTAACTGTTAGGTATGGCCCCAAATTCTCCAAATGTCATTTTTTTCTTGATGGGGATTGACGTGCCTAGAAAGGTAGTCTGAGCTCTTCCCCTGGTTAATGCATTAGGGATGGGGATTGAACTTGTGACTTGATTGCTACAGAGAACTCCTAGGTTAAAAATAACAAAAACAAAAACTAAAAACCTCCCTCCACCAGTGGTGACTGATAGACAATCCAGAGAGCTGAGAGGTTCTCACAATCCAGTATATGTCGGATGTGGGGCTTGAATTGGGTCTCTGACTTCTATAACCCCTTCTAATAATAATGCCTGCCATATTATATTAAGTATATTGTATTCATTATCTCATAATACTCACAGTAACCCTGGGAGGATGTTGATAGCAATATTCTCATTTTACAGAGTAGGAAATAGGCAAAGATGACTCATATACTGGTGAGTGTTTGAGGTAGAATTTGAACACAGATCTTTCTGACTTGTCTGGTACCTATCACTACAGCATACTGATTTACACTGTTAGAAATATAGAGTGGAGTCTGAGCTATTGGTTAATGCACCAGTTGTCAGGAAACAGTATGTGAGGGTGTGGCCAATGGAGAATCCAGTGGTTTGGGGACCTTTAGAGGATGGCCTTGTACCTAGATTTGTGGGAGCATGGAGTGTGGGACTAATGGGGCCAGTGGAGTCTGAGGCTTTGCTGGTGACTTGACCCCTGACGTTGTATGCAGTTTGGGGTCTTGATGATATCAGCATTTGAGGAGCAGTGAGAAATGAGATGAGAACCTTTGCAAATATAAACTGGTATTCGAGCCCCTACTGGTCCCTGCGTGGAAAAGAAGCACCTGAGATGTGAATGAAAACAACAATTGAATGTGTTTGTAGTTGGTGGGAAGTGTTTGTGAGAAATAGGGGTGAGACAGGAAGAGAAGAGGAGAAATGGGGGTGGGGGAAGAGGGGAGAGGAGGAGAGAGGGCAGAGGGGAAACCAAGGAAACAGACCCTTCCCTTTGTTCCTGTTGCTATTACTTACATGCAAATAGTGAATGTTGATTTTTTTCGTTGTTTCTCTCCAGTAAGTCTTACTTTTTTTTTCTCTCTTAAGGCTCCTTCCTGTTATCTTTGCTTTTGTTTCTGTGTTTATGGTTTTTCACAGTGAGATAATTAGGCACCCATTTAAGTCTTACATTAAGACATCTTGGCTGTGCTATTAAAAACACCAAGGAAACATGTTAAGCGAATTTTGGAGACAAGTCAGATGTTCCTCTATGGAGCACTGGATATATTCATCACAGGTGAAAATTAATGTAAAACTGGGGCTCCAGCTGTGTTGGTTCTGACATTATTGTCGGCATTTCTAATTTACTGGTGTGCATCAATGTGGACACATGAATTAATGGGCATGGGGCCTCCTCCTGGAACAGTGCATTCCATTCCATTCACAGAATCACCGACTCTCAGATTGAATAGGGGCCTCATCTAAACCAAGCTGCACCTGACCCTGGATCCCCTTCACAATGTCCCACACAGGAATCTGGCTCCACTGGAAGATTTACCACTGGACTTTTGGATATCTCTAGTTCCTGGGTATTTTCTTGACATGTAGCCTCATTCTGCACCTTGGCAACTTCTAACCATCATTCTTAGAGTTGCCCTCCAGAACCAAAAAGAACAAGTGGGATTTTTCTTGTACGTGAAGGATTTCATGGATTCTTCCAAAACAGTATGAAGATAACTATTATTTCCCAAGTCCTCAGCAGCAAGGCAACTTATGACCTGGCAGATAGAGCGCTGAAGTGAAGAAGACCTAAGTTCAAATGTGGCCTCAGACCCCAATTAGTTGTACGACCCTGAGCATACAATCTGTTTGCCTCAGTTTCTTCAACTGTAAAACAGGGATAATAAAAGCACCTGCTTCCTAAAGTGATTGTGAGTGATGAGGTATAGGCTTTGGGAACCCCCTTGAGCTCTCCTTGAATCTTCCCACCTGAGGCATTTGCCTGAGGCCAAAAGCCTTTCATTGTGGCTCTGCCCAAATCTTTGTTATTAGCTTAGCCCTCCTTTGTCCAGCAACTTCCCAGCCTTGATCCTCCCAAAATATCTATACCCAAATCTGTTACACCCTTGAACTTGCCTAGCCCACCAACTTGTCTCCAGGTAACCTCCAGCAACTTCCCACCCTTAATCACTCATTATTGGAGTCTGACCTCATTTGACTGCTCCTGAAGACCCTTAATTACTCATTACTGGCATCTGACCTCATCTGTGAGGATCAAATGATATATCTGTAAGACTCTTAGCCCAGTGTGTGACACACAAGAGAAGTGGAATAAATCCTTGTTCCCTCCCCATTCCCTTTCACTTTTCCCAGATAAAACACCATTTCTCCCAACTAGTTTTCTGCTTCTATGGTTTCAAAACTTGACACCTCTTAAAAAAAAAAAAACAAAACTTGACACCTCTTTCTGGGTTCCCTCCAGCTGTTCTAATGTGGGCTACACAAAATTGAACATACCATACATAACTCTATATTCCTTGCAGTGGCAACAAATTAATTTAATTATCCAGTGGATAGATGTGTAAGGATGAGTTTCTCTCCACTAAGCCAGACTCATCCAGGAACTGCCTTGTAACTTTCTCAGGCTGGAATATTCCTGTGGAAGGCCTACTCCCTTGTCCCATTGGGGAATTCCATTGAGCCCTCCTTTTCGTGGAGTAACCCACACTGGCCTTTATTCTCCTTCCAGCCCATTTCCAGGCTTCTGTATTTTAAAACAAACTTCCCTTGAACCTCCCTGTTGCTGCCACTTCCCAGCCTCCCCTGATCTTCTCTATGGACATTCCCATGACAAATGTATTTAACCCTTTCCCCCTTCCTCCTCTCTGGGGCGCTCCCGTCTCTGGTGCTGCTTGGTGCTCCAGGATTCTTGTCCCCTCACCTCCATTAAATATCCTAGTTTTTGCTACTTTGGTCGTATTCTTGATTTCAAGTTGACATCTTCCTTCATTAGAACATTAGAACGGAAGCTCCATGAGGGCAAGGACTGTTGTCTGTATTTGTATTCTCAGCATCAGCCACAGTACCGGCACCTAAGTGTTTAACAGAAGCTCATTTCTTTCCTTCCTTCATCCTTGGAGGATATGTATGAACACACTAAATTTATTTCTCAATCCCTATGTGAATCCGTCTAGTTGGGAACCATTGAAGGCAGACCCTGGGGCTCTGGGACTGCTTTTGAGGTCATCTTTACGTTCTGTTGAACATCAGGAGTTGAGGTTTTGGATGGCCATGATCATGACAGTAAAACATTTTAAATTGTCATGTTTCAATTGCCACATTTTGGACTGACCTTGTGAACCCTCTCTCCTGAAATCAGAATCAGAGGCAAAGAAATGTAGCTCCTACCATTTTTACAGTTAAGCCTCTCTACATTTTCCCCCTTACTACTCTGAATTTTAACACAGTATGCAAAATTTGAGATGTTTTATGAGAGCTCTGAAGTGAGTGAGAGACTTTAGCTTGTGAACAAGATGTTACAGTTCAGAAATAGATACTTTTAAGGCTCTTAGATAAGTCCTCAAAGTTGAAGGGATGAGGTACAGGCTCTGGGAACCCCTTGAGCTCCCCTTGGATCTTCCCAAGTAAGGCATTTGCCTGAGGCCATAGGCCTTTCCTGGTGGCTGTGCCCAAATCTTTAGCCCTCCTTTGTCCAGCAATTTCCCACCCTAGATCCTCCAAATACCCAAATCTGTTACACCCTAGGACTGGCCTAGCCCACCATTGTCTGTTGTCTCCAGGTAGCCTCCAGCAACTTCCATCTTTAATCACTCATTGCTGGAGTTTGACCTCATCTGACTCCTCCTGAAGACCCTCCCCAAACTCCACCTCTAGACCACCCCTAGATTCCTCCCACAACCTTTCTGTATATAAGACCCCATCTTGCCTCCATGTGGTGTGAGAGTGACATAGAATTTTCTAGCACAGACTTGCTCTGTGTCAGATGATTCTGGCCCACTTGCCCAATGCAAGCCTCACAGATACTGAGGGTCCTTAAGAGTCTACCCAATATGGCGAACTTTTAACAAACTTTTCTTTTCTTTGACTGAGAGAAGACTTGAATTGAATTCATTCAGCAGGACATGGTGTGTTGGTATTTTGGGGTCTCATGCACCCCGAACCCTCTACCTCATCATTTTATGATGACCCTCTTCAGAAGGAGTGCTGACCTCCTTCACTAGTCATCTGAGAGTTACTTAACATCACTCATAACACCATAGGTCCAGTCTCTATCACTTTCCTCACTTAAAAAGAAGTCACTGTAATGGTAATGGAATTTAAAGATCCCCTTGTATTGGCTTGGTTTTCAGGTTAAATGTTAAAACCCAGAGCTTGTGAATTCCTCTTGTGGGATGGACTTGCTGACCTGATTGGGGGGGGGGGGGGGGGGGGCTGAACTGGGAGGAGCTGGTGCTGTGGATTTAGAGAGAGGCCCAGGCAGAGAGAACTTCTGAGAGCCAACATCTGGAGGCTGATGCTGGAGAGAAATGAAGACTGAGGACTGACCTGGGAAGAAGCATGACTGTGGTGCTGGTATTTATTCTGTTTGTTTTGATGTTACTTTGTCAGATTCGTCTGCTGATGGAGGACATTGTTGTTGTTGCAGAAGTTCTAGGACCTTGCTGTTGGTTCAGAAGCCCTGAAAGAGCATTTTCTTGTTGTGTGTTTACAGAAATCCTGGAAGAGGGTCTTGGTGTTTTCAGGGGTCCTGGAACTGTTCTGATGAGTTCTGTTTGACTCCTCAGACCTTGTTGTTGGGTCTAGGTTGATTTCACAGGCAGAGAGTGAATCCATGAGGACACTGGTAATGTGTATGTTTGTTGTTGTGGCTTTGTTAAGCTTTGTCTTCCCAGGAACAGAAACTGCTGAGAACTTGCCTTGGGTCAAGATGAAGAAAAGACCTCTCCTTGGGTACTGAATGTTGTGATGATATTGTAACCTAGTTGTGACCTAGGGGTGAATGGCCTTCCACTGTCATTGAGAGGGTGCTTGGTGGTGATGGATGGTATTGTAATTCAGTTGTGATCCAGGGGTGGAAAACTTTTAATCTTTGTACTTTGTGACTGATCAAGTGAATGTACTTTGTTTATGATTGGAAACTAGTCTCCAGTTGAATAGAGAGAAGACTCTGTGATTGACTAAATGAATGTACTTCCCAGGGGTAGAGTATTTGGACCTTAGTACTTTGTGATTGAATTGAGGATTTATTAAATTATTGAGTTACACATGGTGAATGCTGTATTTTGATTTTCTGTTAGTGTTTGCCTTAATCTGTCACTGAGTCAATGGAGTTTGCTGTGCTCCTAATCCAAACCTGGAAGTTGGTTGTGCTTGGTTGGTATCTTATCTCCCAAAGTATCTCTTTTACTCATCTGGATAGATTTGGTCCAAGGCTATAATTAGAGATTTAGCTATCAAAGTACTCATTCAGGGGATTTCTCTGTTCTAGTCACTAGTCGTATAAATAACACCATGGTTTCATCAGTGCTATACATTCCTTTGGGGTGAATTTTAAACTCTCCATGCCTCCCATGGGGTGCTATGACCAAAAATCATTCTAACCTGGTGGCCAGATTCCCGCTTTGAGACTAGCCAATACACAGTTCCTGGCCAGACTTTTTCCCAATTCATAGGACTTCCTAGACCTTTCACTCTGTTGGTATGGCACTTGAGTCCCCACACAATCCTCTCACTGTTTTCTGTGCAGCCTAAAAAAAATGACATTGATCTTTTCATGACCTGGTCATACTGGTCCATGTCAGTACTCAGAGGAGAAAGGGGAAAATGGCCTGTGTTACGATGATCAAAACAGACCTCCACCCATTCGCTAAGCCATGACTAGCCTTTCTGAGGAGTTTTCTCTTTTCTTTCTTCTTCCTTTTTGCTTTATCTCTCTGGATATCCTTGGACAACCCTTTTGGGAGACAGCTTTGCAGCTCCAAAGTTAAAAATATTCTGTTTCCCTGGGTAACTATAGTAAATATATTTGAAAAGTGCTGTGCTTTCTGAGAATACCCTTAACGACGTGTCCAAGGGAGGGAGAAAATCTCTGTGCTCCTGTTTTCCTGTAGAACATGGGAGTTTGAGTCAGGGAGATCTGGGTTCAAATTTTGCCTTAAACAGTTACTAGCTGTTTGACACTGAGCAAGTTATACAGTTGCTCTGTACTTAAATTTCCCCATTTGTAAATGGGAGTCTTGGAATCCATGGCATCTAAGGTCTCTTCTGGTTTTAAGTCTAATGGATTTTGTCACAGTTATCTTGTGAGTTTTGCTGAGCAGGAGAGAAATCCATAGAAGGAAAGGAAGCCATAGGCTGGGTACTCCTGCCCCTTTACATTTTCTCTCCTGATGTTCCCCGTGGTAGTAAAGGCTCTGTACCCTGCTTTGAGAAAATGAGCTCCATACATCATGTCAGCCTATAAATTGCCCCACAACAAGACAAAATAAAACTCATGAGTGGAGAGAAAATAAAATGTTTGCATATTTGGTCAAATTAAAACACTTTTCAATGTGTTGAGTTAAAGTCTTTGGGGGCTTGAAGGATAGCCATCATGTGGAATTTTGGTCACGGATAAAAATAGTATTTTGAAAACTGGCTGCACTGTTAACAGCAAAGATCTAAGACCAAAAGCAGTATATGTAGTGAGAGTCGACAGTCTGAGTTGGAAGGCCACAGTTCTGCTCTTAGTTATCATTTCCAATTATTATCTGCAAGAGTTAGTTTCACAGTAAAGTTCACAAATTTCTAAATTTGGTGATATAAGCCTCAGTCAATGTAGAGGAATTGTATTAAAGGTCCAGGCAGGCTTAGAAAAGAGAGGAAGAAATTTTTTAAAAGAATTTACCTTAGTAAAAATTTAAAAAATGAAAGCTTAAATATCTTATGAAGTTCATCAAAAGGAGATATCAGTAAGGAAGAATAGAAAATAGACCGATGCCAATGGGGACCCAAAGACAATGATATCTGGATTATATCATTTAGAAAGTACCTAGGGGTGATAATCATAGGCCCCACATAAATTTACCATGATGGCAGCAGTGGTGTGCAATAATTTGGAAGTACAAAGTAGGAACAAAAAAGTCAAAGCGCGTCTATGTTACCTGGCATCATAAATCCAGGATGAAAGTACTTTGTCTCCATGTGACAGGGAAAAAATTGTGCCTGGAGTTCTAGATTTAATTTGACCTGCTCTATTCCCATAACAGTGTGCCCTGAAGGGAGTTCAGATAAGGCCCCCATATGAGTGCATCTTTGGAAATGTCGACCAATATGATGCCTTATTTGACATTCTTTTTTTGCTGTTCTTCATCGTAAGGGGACAAATCCATCATCTTCACCTTAGATTTCTTGGGTAGTGCGTTGGCTAATTTTGGTGTGAGTGACATAGGAATGAATTCTTCTAGATAGGTATTCATAGATTCCTTCAGTTTGCCTCTCTTGCCAGTTTAGTTGAAAGAGATTCCTTTTGGAAGGAGATTTTCTTTTCTTCTCTCAGAAATCTCCTAGTCACCTGGATGAGAAGATAAGACATTCTTCATGGCCACATGGCCATGGAAGACAGAGTTAAGATCAATGGATGAATGGAGCAAAGAGGCAAGTTTAATTTAGGCTTAATCTAAAGACAGATTGTTGCATGTTGAGAACTCTCTAAATGTGGAATGGGCTGCCCATGGAGGCAGTGAGGTCTCTCTCCTTACAGTAGGGATTCCCTACTTTTTCAGTTTTGATACCTCTTAGCTCTCAACCTTCCAGAACCTCTATTCAATACGAAAGGAAACAAATTTTAGAGTTAGCTATGCATATGCATTTAAGAAAAACTTTCCCAGTGACGACTGAGGTCCTTCCTCAACTCTTGAAATTCTCCATTACCTGATCTCTTTGGGTAGCTCAGCAACATTCAGAATCTGTGACTTTGGAAAAAGCAACCTCAATATGGAATCCAGATTGAGCAACAAATGAAAAAAAAAGGGAGTCTGTTTAATTAATTAATTTTCTGTGACTCTTCATATTTTTAAAATAGCTTTGAATCTTTTGTCACAATATTCATAATCTTTTCCCCCCAGAACTGTTTTCACACTGTCCCTTATTTTATTGAGTAGAAATTTACATTATCCATAGTTTTAAAATTGTCATTTATTTCATTAAATATTTTCCAATTACATGTAAAAAAATTTAACAATCATTTTTTACACTTTTATGTTCCAAATTCTCTTCCTTTCTCACCATCCCCTCCACCCTGCCTCAAGAAGGCAAGCATCATACAATATTGCTGTTACTGTGTACAATGTTCTCCTAGTTCTGTTCATTTTCCATGCATTCATATACATCTTCTCATGTTTTTCTGAAACCATTGTGCTTATCATTTCTTATAGCAAAATAGCATTCCATCATTATCACTTACTGCAACTTATTCATCCATTCCCCAATTGATGGGCATTCCTTTGATTTCCAATTCTTTGCCACCACAGAAAGAGTTGCTTTAAAAAATTTAATACCTCCCACTAGTCCTGTACTCTACTTTGATCCTGTCCCTTTTCAAAAGTGGGTGCTTCCAACTTCCCTCCACCCCAGCCTGCCCTCCCTTCCATCATCCCCCCTCTCATCCCCTTCCCCCCTACTCTCCTGTAGGGTGAGATACCCTATTTAGTGTGTATGCCATTCCCTCCCTAAGACAAATTCAGTGAGAATAAGGTTGACCCATTCCCTTTTGCTTTCCTGTTCTACCCCTCCATTGTAACCATTTTCCCTTGCCTCTTCTATATGAGATAGTTTACCCCATTCTGTCTCTCCCCATATCCTCTCAATATTCCTCTCTCACCTCTTAATTTCACCTTTTAAGTATCATCCCTTCCTATTAAATTGGTCCTGTGCCCTCTATCTATGTATACCTGTACACATATATACACACACATATGTATTCATATACCCATATACCTTCATATATATGCACACACACACACACACACACACATATATATATACATATATATATATATACATACACACACATTTCTATTCCCTTCAACTGTTCTCATACTGAAAAAAAGTTTCATAAGTTACAATAATCATTTTTCCATGTAGGAATGTAAGTAGTTAAACTTTGATAAGTTCCTTATGATTCCTTTTCCCTGTTTACCTTCTCATGCTTCTCTTACTTCTTGTATCTGAATGTCAGATTTTCTATTCGACTGGTTTTTTTCAGCAAGAATGCTTGAAAGTCCTCTGTTCCGCTGAATGACCATATTTTCCCATGAAACATGATACTCAGTTTTACTGGGTAGGTGATTCTTGGTTTTAATCCCAGCTCCTTTGACCTGCAGAATATCATATTCCAAGCCCTTTGATCCCTCAGTGTAGAAGCTGCCAGATCCTGGGTTATCCTGATTGTGTTTCCACAATATTTAAATTGTTTCTTCCTGGCTGCTGGTAATATTTTCTCATTGATCTGGGAATTTCAGCACCTGGCTATAATATTCCTAGGAGTTTTCCTTTTGGGGTCTTTTTTAGGAGGTGATCAGTGGATTCTTTCAACTTCTGTTTTGCCCTCTGGTTCTAAAACATCAGGGCAGTTTTCCTTGAGAATTTCTTGAAGGATGATTTCTAAGTTTTTTTTTTTTTATCATGGCTTTCAGGTAGTCCAATAATTTTTAAATTATCTCTCCTGGATCTATTTTCCATGTCAGTGGTTTTTCCAATGAGATATTTCACTGTGCCTTCTATTTTTTCATTTGTTTGGATTTGTTTTATAGTATCTTGATTTCTCATAAAGTCATTAACTTCCATTTCCTCCAATCTAATTCTGGAGGAATGATTCTCTTCAGTGAGCTTTTGAGATTCTTTTTCCATCTGGCAAATTCTGTGTTTTAAGGCATTCTTCTCCTCATTGGCTTTTTGGTCCTCTTTTGCCATTTGAGTTAGTCTATTTTTTAAGGTGTTATTTTCTTCAGTCAGGTTGTTGACTCTCATCTCATAATTTTCTTGCATCATTCTCATTTCTCTTTCCAATTTTTCCTCCACTTCTCTTATTTTGTTTTCAAAATCCTTCTCAAAATCCCTCTATGGCCTGTAACCAGATTGTATTTTTCTTGGAAGCTTTTGGTGCAGGAGTTCTGACTTCAACCTCTTCCTCCTGTTCCATGCTTTGATCCTTTTTGTCCCAAAATAGGAGTGTAAAGTTGTGTTGCTCTGCTTGCCTTGCTTCCCTTGTTTGCTCATGTTTCCACTCAAGTAACAAAAGTTACTTGACTTTTGAGCTTTTTGCCACAGTAGGACTCTGCTACCAGACAGGGGAGCTTTATCCCAAATGCTGGGGTTTTCTGAGCTGCTGGACCTTTTAGTTGGGTGCCCTCTCTAAAGCCTCCATACATTCTGGCAAGCTGTTCATGCACCCCAGGACCTCCATCCTAGACAGCAAGCCAGATCCAAGCAGTTTAAAGCCATAGCGATTACCCCTCAGAGTGGTTGCTTGGTCTCCCTACAATCTGCAAGCCAGGAGCTGAAGCTGCCACGTGGTGGTGGCTGCATGGCCACTGAGCCTCAGTGGCTTCTCCCTCCAGGGGATAAAGGCAAAGCGTACTCCTGAACTACTGGATCCCAAAGTCCACACTGCACTTACCTCTCACTTTGTCCTTAGCATCTATGTATTGAAAATTCTGGACACCGCCACAGCTGCTGATGATCTGAAATACCTCTAGCCTAAGGCTGGTCAGGCCACCCTGAGCCTAAAACCTCTGACTCTTATGGGGCTGCGCTTGGCTCCCAGAGTGCTGTGCTGGCCGCTTCCTGCAATTAATTCAGGTTGAATTATTTTTTTTATTATATTGACTCAGCCTACCCATAAGCAATTAATATTTCTCCACTTTTTTAGATCTGTCTTTATTTATTCTTATAATTGTGTTCATATAATCCCTGGGTTTGTCTTGGAAAGTAGACTCCCAAGTATTTTATGTCATCTGCAGTTATTTTAAATAGAATTTTTCTTTCTATCTCTTGCTGTAGGATTTTGTTGATAGTATATAGAAATGCTGATGATTTATGTGGGTTTATTTTATATCCTGCAACTTTGCTGAAGTTGTTAATTATTTCAACTAGTTTTTTTAGTTGATTCTCTAAGTATACCATCATATCATCTGCAAAGTGTGATAATTTTGTTTCCCTGTTGCATATTTTTATTCCTTCAATTTCTTTTTCTTGTCTTATTGCTAAAGCTGGCATTTCTACTACAGTGTTGAATAATAGTGGTGATAATGGACATCCTTGCTTCACTCCAGTCTTATTGCAAAGGTTTCAAGTTTATCCATGGTACAAATAATGCTTGCTCTTGGTTTTAGATAGTTATCTTTTAATTTTAAGAAATCTACTTGTCTTTTTAAGAAAGGCTCCATTCCTCCTCCTCCTTCTCCTTGTCATCCTCCTCCTCTTCCTCACTATCACTACCATCATCTTCCTCTTCCTCCTCCTTCTCCTCCTGCTCCTGCCACTGGAGCTTCTCCCCTCTTGTCTTAGAGTGGACCATCCTGGTGCTTCTTTTGTGAAGGAACAGCTGAGGATGCTCCCTGGACTTGCCATAGCCAACAAAAAAGCAGAAGGAAGGAGTCAAGACTGAAAACAGTGACCCCATCACTTTGAAGGTGGCAGGGCAAGATTGTTTGTTGGTGCAATTTAAGATTATGAGGCACACCCCACTTAGTAAACTAATGAAAGTCTATTGTGAATGACAAGATTTGTCAATGTGGCAGATCAGATTACTATTTGATGGGCAACCAATCAATGAAACAGACACACCTGCACAGTTGGAAATGGAGACTGAATATCCAATTGATGTATTCCAGTAGCAGACAAGAGGCATTTACTAAAAAGAGAACCTGTAATTCTACTCCAGAACTGTGCTCCCAAGGAAAACAAAAACATTCACAATTAGAAAACCAAGATTTGGTTCATCCACATCCTGGCTCCTACACTATAGTTTTCTCTCCTCTTTGATTCTGTTCCCCCATTCCTTATTGTACATAAAGTAGCTGGTGAATGTGCATAACCATAATGCATATTTTAAAAACTAAATAAGCAGTGGTATGTTCTGATCAACATCAAATGGATATGGAGGGAAGGGGGCGAAACCAAACTGATCCTGCAAAAATATCTCTTTTCTCCATTGGTGGCACACTCGTTCAACTTTTAGCTTTATATTCCAGTAAGTTGTTTTGCTCTTACTGTTTAACAACAACAACAAACCCACAAAAAAATCCTTGCATACTTTGCTTGATTGAATAATTTCACTGTTTTCCTGTTATCATTGTAAAAGCAAGGACAATTTTATAATTTTTTTGTATATAGCTGTTATATGTAGGGCAATCTCTGCTGCCCAGTAGGGGTAAATTATTATAAAAATATTGATCCTAGATAGTTTTCCCTTCAAGTCAAACATCTTGCTGTTTAAATAAACTGTTTTCTTTCATTATTCTCAAGAAAATGTTAAGAAATGGTGATGTAGAGAAACATAGTTTAACATGTTAAGGGAGAAAGGTTAAATGATTAACACTTATTTTCTTTAAAAAATTAGCGGAGTGATATTACATTTCTGTTGGCATTAATGATTCAAATTTTAGTAAGTGGTCTTTATAAATATATTTTCTTGTGTGCTCAGTTTTGTATCGATTTCAGAAATTCAAAGAATATGTAAAGATTAAAAGAAGAAAATGAAAAAAAAAAGAAAGGCACCATTGATCTCTATACTTTCCGGTGTTTTCATAGGAATGAGTGTTATATTTTGTCAGAGATTTATCTGCATCTATTGATATAATCATCCTTTTTGGTTGTTATTGATGTCAATTATGCTGATAGTTTTCCTAATACTGAACCAGCCCTGCATTCCTGGTGGAAATTCCACCTGATCATAGTGTATGCTATTTATGATATATTGCTGTAATCTCTTTACTGGTATTTTATTTAAAATTTGACTGAGTTTCTAGAATTCGATTTGAAGTGTTATTTTAAAGTTGTTTGGAGAGGAATGTGGGGAGATCTTGGCTAAGTGCTTCTCTACTTTTCTGTTTTGGTTTTGCTCCCAAAAGTACCACAATATTCACTATATTGACAGATTTAGTACAACAACAACAATAATAATGATGATAATAAACAACTAATCTTTATATAGCACTTATTATGTGCCATGCACTTTAAAGTTATTATCTGCTTTGATTGTCACAACAACCGTGGGATGGAGGTACTATTGTCCCCATTTTACAGATGAAGAAACTGAGGCAAACAGGTTAAGTGACTTGCCCAAGGTCTCACAGATGCGACCAGATTTAAACTCAGGTTTCCCTGACTTTGCTCTGTGCCACCTAGCTACCTCAATATATTCATCAAAATGACAAAACTACTTCACCATCATCTTGAGTCGGGTAGTAATTACCTTTTAATTCAACTCCATTTCTTTTTGTCTATTGTTTTCTTTCCGATGTTTTCTTACCTTTGAAAGATATTCTATCGATGGTGTATTGATTTCTAAAATCATTTAATTAAAAATAAATTCAGAAAGCCCCACCCATCCATAGCCCCCATCATAGTAACGAGGTTCCACTTATCATTTTGACTATCTCTGCAACAAAGCAATGACATTATGTGATGCTTGCCAGTTTCTTTCTAACTAATATGTAAGACTGAAGACGTAGACTCCAAGGTTATTCCCTTCTTATTCTCATGGATCTTCCTTTTACATGATTGAATTGAAGCCTCAGCCCTGTGATATACTCCATGGTCAGTGAAGGACTGTGCCTGGGTAATTCACATGTGTCTTTTAATGTTGACCTTATGACATGATGACAAATATATTCCCTGGTCTCCCACCTAATTCTGTATATGTTCATTGATTGTTCCACTTGTCTTGGCCCTGGACCATACGTGAATTAATAAACAGAGAAAATATATTGCTTGTGAAAGAATGGTCCTTGGAACACTGAATCCAGAAAGATGTTCTAGGTGTGTTTTGGGAAAATTTTTGTAATATGGCCATAATTATTTTTGATAGTCACATGCCTTGATTCAAGGTCATTTGAATGATGGATGTGGAATGGGAAATATAAATATTCCTTAAATTGAGTCTGTCTGGGGGAACTATATCTGAAAGATGTAACCAAACTCATTTAATTTACAGCTGACACCGAGGGGTGATGGAGGCTATGGTGGATTGGGCAACTGGAGAAGGGTAGGGAAGGAGAGGAAATGACATTTTCCATTGAGAATGAACTCCTCTACGCTGAGTCCTAGAGTACTTATTTTGCACCTTTCTTATTACATTGTCACATCCTATCTATTTTTAAATATTTTATTTTTGGAACAAAACAAGCATTTCCATAACATAGTACAAAAAAACTATGATTGCACATGAAACTGAAAATTGACTGTGTGCATTAATTGCTATTCCTTTTAAATATACAACAAAAACATCATGTAATTTTTTTCCTTTTTTTCTTCTTACCTTCCCACCCTAGAGATGGCTACCATTAGACACACAGACAGACACATATGTACATACAATTATTCTATGCATACTTTTATTGATTAGTTCTTTCTCTGAATGCAGATAGTGTTTTTCTTCATATGTCTATAGTTAATTTTGGTATTTCTAATAATCAATATATCAAAAAATATTATGTATGTATACACACACATGTATTACATATATGTATATACATGTGTTAAAATATACATGGATAATATATACATATTTGTGTGTACATATGTGTATATATGTATGTTTGTATGCACATATACAGTCTATCAGTTCTTTCTCTGGATGCAAATAATGCCTTTCTTCATAGGGCCTTTATAGTTAATTTTGGTATTTATAATAGTCATGATGACTTAGACATTCAGAGTTCTTTTTTTTTTTTTTAAGCAATCTGGGTTAAGTAACTTGCTCAAGGTTACACGGCCAGTTATTTCTGGGTGTGGTGCTAAGTATCTGAGCCCGGATTTGATCCCCAGGTCATCCCGACACTAGAGCTGGTGCTCTTACTCACTGAGCCACCTGGCCGCCCCTGATACAGAGTTCTTCTTAAAAAATATTATTGTTAGTGTATACAACCTTCTCTTGGTTCTTCTCATTTCACTCTTCATTATTTTGTGCAAGTCTATCCCATGTTTTTCTCAGATCATCGAGTTCAGCATTTTTAATAGCACGGTAGTATTCTATCACAATCATATAAGACAACTTTTTCAGCCATTCCCCAACGGATGGGCATCCCTATAATTTCTAGTTTTTTGCCACACAAAGAGAGGTGCTATAAACATTTTAGAACACAGAGGTTCTTTTCCTTTTTCCCTAAGTATCTTTGTTAGCAGATCAAGTAGTGGTATTGCTAGATCAAAGGGCATGGGTAGTTTAATAATTCAAATTCCCAATTGCTGTCCAGAATGGTTGGATCAGTTCATAATTCCACCAACAATGAATTAGTTTCCCAATTTTTCCACATTCCCTCCAACATTTGTCACTTTCCCTTTCTATCATTTTAGCCATTCTGGTAGGTATAAAATGATATCTCAAGCTCTGTCTTATAATACAGTTGGTCTCCTGATTTCTCCTCTCTTCTTCACACAATCATATCTCCACATAGAAGGAAACATTAGTTTCCTAAGGCACAAACTTGACTATTTCATCCTCTCCTAACCTTAACCCTCATTATCTCAAATGAGATAATTTGTAAAGTCCTTAAAACAGTAGCTGGCACATAGAAGATACTTAATAAATGGTTGTTTCTCATTCCACCCCTATCTTGCATGGTTCTCTATTGCATCTAGGATAAAATTTAAATGTCTCACCTGGCCTCCAATTGGTTATAACCTGCTTTTCATTATTGACCTCCCATGCATGTTCACGCACATATACTACAGACTAATTAACTAATTAGTAATTCTGTGGTTTCTGATATTCCATCATCTTTCCCCTCTGTACCTTCACAGGCTGGAAGATACCTCATGCCTACAATGTCTTTCTCCCTCATCACTTCCATTCAGAATGTTTTTTTTCCCCAATGCTTCCTTTAGCTCAGATATCACTTCCTCTGTGAAGTCGCCTCTGATCTCCCTCCCTTCTGCACCCCAACATTTGTTAGGATTTTCTGTCTTCTCAGATTCCCTTGAGATGTACTTATCTGTATTTGAACATATTCTGTCTTTCCCAGGGGAATGCAAAAGAGTAAAGATGATTTTCTGTTTTGCATTTGTATGCTAATGACCTGCCCATAGCCTGTACATAATACATGTTTATTTGTTGAGGTGAAAACCCAATTCTAAAGAATAAAAGCCTTATTAAATGGTGTCTCCTTAGAAGTATTTAAATATAGGATAGATTTCCTGAGTTGGTTTGATGGTAAAGGCAATAGCAATGAAGACTAGACTAAAAGGCATTTTTCTAGTACTGAGTCTATAAGTCTAATATATACAGTATTATATAGAATGTACTTATACATGTATATATGGGTCTATAAGTCTAATATATACAATATTATGTATAAAATGTATTTATATGTGTGTATATAAGGATCTATTAAGTCTAATAAATTTACAATCATAGTAATATATGCCTAAGAAATGTTATGTAATTTATTAGACTTATAAAGACCTCTCTCTCTCTATATATAATATATTTATCAGACTTATGGACCCTTACATATGCACATATATATAACACATAAATAAGCATGCACATACTATTATATAACATATATTTTAGACATATATTTCATATTTTATTTATATTAATTATATACTATATATTAATTATATATTATATTAGTTATATACTAGGCTTATGGACCATTATATATGCATAAACACAATAATAATAGATACCATTTCCATAACACTTTAAAGTTGTTAAAGCACTTTATACATGTTATCTTAGCATCTTATTTTATAGAGGAAACTGAGATTCATAGAAATTATATGACTTCTGTAGGTGACAAACCTTCCTTATATTTGTAAGATGTTTATGCTCGGGGCCACATTTTTATGAAAAAAAAATTGCTTCCTCTGTAGAAATCTTCTTCAATCAGAAGTAGTTTCTTGCTTTTAAATAACTTCCCATCCTTTTAAACACATACCCGAATTTCATTTTCCATCCTAATTTCCATTTCTGTGTACCTAGGAGGACACATCCATATTTCGCTGGCTCGGAGTTTTGTACAGCCAACATGACCTCAGAGCTAAATATATCCTGTGACAATATGACTTGCTGACTGCTTCTGCTCCCAAACCTACCTTAGGGTGAGGAGGAAGAGGAGGAGGAGGAGGCAAGGACATGAGTAATGGGTCATTCTCTGGCGCCTTCCATTAGCACCGAGGAAGAAGAATTCAGGATTGGTTTCCTTTCGCTTCCTTTCAGACAAATGTAGGATTTTACTAAGCTTGCAATAAATTCAAGGCATCTCATTTGGGGAAGTGCCCAATGTTATCTGTAGATAAGGTTTCTAGTTATCCAGGTGTCATTCCTGTTAGAATTTTCCATTTCCGTGTGAATGGAAGGCTTGCCAGGCTCTAAATCAGGCATGGACAGAGCCCATAGACCCAAGGGACTGACTGTTTGCTCGAGGCAGCGGTGTTTTCAGGACTTTTGAGAAGACAGGGGTTAAGAGCACAAGATGGTAATCTTGCTCTTCAGGTGGCATTTTGAGGGTGCTATTTATGTTGGTGGGAACCATCCTCGGGCTAGGTTTTTCTTTCTACTTTCTTCAACAAGATACTTAAAAAAAAAAAAAAAACCTTGGGTATTTTTTCAATATAACAAGATGTTTGTTTCTTTTTATTTGAATAAGAAAAAGAATCTTCCTTTGAGACTTTGCTTTCTAGAAGCCTCTGTCTGTTTTAATGTATCAGGCTTCATTTTGGTCACAGCCTCAGAGAAGATGGAGATAGGAAAGGCAGAAACCAAGAGAACTGCTCTGCTTTGGTAGGAATTAAGCAAACTCATGACATTGATTCTTACCTCCTCCCTCTCTCCCTGTGCGTCTTTCTTCTTTCCTTCCTTTCTTCCTTTCTCCTTCCTCCTTCCCTTCCTCCCTTCCTCACTTCCTTCTGCTCTTCCTCCCTCTCTTCCTTCCATCCTTTCTTTCATCTCTCCTTCCATCCTTACTCTCTTCCTTCCATCCTTCTTTTCTTCCCTTCTCTTTTCCTTCAAGTACTTGTGTTTTCTCATTACACATTCAAAGCCCTTATTTATATTGAGAAGAAGCATCTATTCTAGTACTACCTGAAAAAAAAATGCCCTTGGGAAAAGAAAGTGTTTGCAGTACTTGGGAAAGACCCTGGTTTGGGTGTCATTTGGACAGAGAGAAAGGAAGCAATGCTTTGAGTCTGTTTGTGGTATCAGATCAATACCGTCTAGACGTTTTCTCATTAGGCCTTTACATTGTAGGAGCTGGGCCCGGGCTATGTGACTTAAATAGAAGGGGATGAGATTTCATTTAAGAGCAGGGTGGCCCAGGCATGTGCCCTGGAAAGTTAAGGCCTGGCAGGAAATGCCAGCTTCACAGTAGCTTAGAATTCACACCTTAGAGGTGATCCCGTTCAGTTCCTTAATTTTACAGATGAGGAAACTGAGGCTCAGAAACATTCAGTGACTTCCCCTAAGGTTGCACAATTAGTAAATGGCAGATCCAGGATTTAAACCCAGGTCCAATGACTCCAAAGCTAGCCTGCTTCCCATCCTACCACACACTTCAGATGCTGTGTCTCTGACCATTTCTTGTCACAGGTGCGAGTTCATCAGGAACACACAGATATTAGGTGGCATTGTGGATAGTGTTGGATCTGTAGTTGGGAAGACTTGAATTCAAACGGAGAATCATAAACTTATTTATTAACTGTGTGACTCTGGGCAAGTCACTTAACTTGTCTCTGCCTCAGTTTCCTCATCTGTCAAATAGGGCCTATCTTCCAGAGTTGTTATGAATAGTAAAATGAGATAATATTCATAAAGGGCCTTGTAAATCTTACAGAGCTAAATAAATACCAGCTACCATCACCATCATCATCACTACCACCACCACCACCACCACCACCATCAGCATCAGCATTTGTTATATTCCTGTTTCTAGTTATGTACAGAGCTTTCATTTCAGCACTTCAGGAACCTTCTATCCTAGCTCCCCACCAATCCTCCTGCCATGGTTTGTTGACCATGAATTCCAAGGAGAGCCTGGTGGATTCCTTTAAACCCTTGAAGAATCCCAGTGCTCCTCTCTAATCTATGATCATTAGAAAATAGCAACCTGAGGGGAAGGAAGAGGCAAGACTTATTTCATACCAAGCCCCTTCCTGTACTCTTCTCTACAGGCACTTAGGTCTTCTGGCTGTTCCCCATAAAAGACATCCTGTCCCAGGTCTTCCTGTCCCCAAAAGTGCCTTTGTAGCATCTCACTTAGCACCACTTCTTTGCCTATATTCTGCTGACCTATAAACTGGGTTTAATACCTGCTGCACTAACAATTTAATAACCAGTTGAAATAATGGTTCCTTAGTCAAGGGTCTCAGCACCCCCATCTCTTTGCTCACATTGTACCTCATACCTGGAATGCTTTCCCTTCTTAATTCTATAACGAGAATCCTTGAATTCTTTTCAAGCTGAGTTCTTACAGCGGGCTAATCCAGATTTCCCCAGCCGCTAGCTTTCCCTCTCTTGAAATTTGTGTGACTTTTTAGGGATAAGGTGAGGTCTAGTCCAATAATTTCATTGATACAGGAAAGTCCCCGGTGGGGAAACTCCATTTATCAATGCAGACTGGCAAATTCTCTTCTGCTTACAATCTTAGGTTTTGTTTTGTTTTTGTTTTATTGTTGTGTTTTGTTTTTATATGACAAACACATATTATCCCCACTCTGTGAGAGGTCCCTTCTAACAAAGAAAACAAGTCAGCAATGCAAGGAACTTTAGAAAAATATGAGCTACAGAGACGAAGTCACAAAACTCCCAAGACGACCTGAACTGGATTCAGATGTAATTGAAAATGCTTAACACAATAAACACAACAAATCATACAACATAGATCATGTTCATTTGATGTTTTCTAAGTCCTAAACACTGGGAATACAAAAAAGAGGCAAAGGACAGACCTTGACCTCAAAGAGATCACAGTGTAATGGGGGTAAGTGAGGTCAGCTAATTGTTTGCCTCAGTTTCCTCATCTGTAAAATGAGCTGGAGAAAGAAAAGTGCCAAACCACTCCCATATCTTTGCCAAGAAAACCCCACATGGGGGTCATGAAGAGTTGGACATGACTGAAAAATGACTGAAAGTGAGATTCACTACGAGGTGGAGTGACTTGCCCAGGATGCCCAGAGATGAAACTTGACTTGAGTCTTCCTGACTCAGGGGCTCTCTCTCTGAGAAATGTGCCACAGTGCCTCCCCTCACCTTTGATAAGCTTTGCGTGCTTTTCACACATGGTGTCTTCCTTGTAGAACGTAAGCTGCTTGAGGACAGGGGCTCCTGTATACCCAGTGCCATGCACACAGTTGGGATGGTTTGTCCAAACTCTAGCATGGTGTTTTCACAGAGTAATCAGTTCGTTTGACTGCATTCCTTAGGCTCACAGACCTGCTTGTCAGTTGGTGTTAGGGAAAGGTGTAACCCAGTCACCTGATATTTGTCATGCAGGCAAGTCACCCCCCCTAGCTGGATGTACCTTGTCATGTCATTTGGGAGGAGCTGAGATGCTAGGGCCCAGCCCCTTTTGATGACATCGCCCTATCTGAGCTGTCTTTATCTCTTTTCAAAAGTTACCATGAAAGCCGGCCCCATTTGCTTCCATGACTGTTCTCCGGCCATCAGCCATCAACCGGGGCTACCTTGATGTGCCTATAGCAAGCTCCTTTTAATTCTCTTTTACCTGACTTGTGCATTGTTAATCAGGGTAAAAGCCAAAATGAAGAATTTTCCTTTCAGCAGCTAACTGAATGCCTGATGCTTTTAAAATTGAATCTAACCAAAATGCCCCAAAGACAGTTACCATTCTTTTCCTTAATGTTATCTCAATGGAAGGGACTTGATAACATCTCCAATTTCTGGCACACAGTAATATGTGTGCTTATATATAATATATATAATGCTTAATAAGTGCTTGTGGATGACCTGATTGTCCTCAAGGGCATGATGGGGCATGTATGTGGACATTTCATCAGTGTTTTTCTTTAAAATTCCTCCTAGAATAAGGTGGCCCTTTTCTCCCCATTCTGTGCTCAGTGCTCTCCAGCTCATTTTCAGTAACACTTCCTGGATTTGAAGACCTTTTTGACCTCCTTCCAGGATCAGAAACCAGAACTTGTTTGATCTCAAATAGTCACATTCCGCTCCTCCTCCGGGTTTCTTGAGTCCTTTTGCCTCCCTTTCCTCATTTGCATTTTCCATTGAAGTGACACCATCAGTATCCAAGCCCCAGAAAGGCAAAGGTGGACACTTGAACAAATGCCCATCATTTATCCTAAACCTTCACTTTTAAACTTAGGAGAAAATGAACACAGATGCTGAGGAATAATGCTGATGAGAAAAGAAGGCTCACTCATGATAAAATATCTCTTTCTGGGAATTTAAATGTTCTGCAGATTAGCATTATTGATCATGCTCTCTTCACATCATCTGTAGATGATCTTAAAATCCTGAAACTATTATTCTCCCCTGTCTAATGTAATTACCAGAACAAGGAATAATCTAATTAGAAGACAACAAGGATGTGTTCTAATTGTTCTAATAAATTATGGTAATACTCTATGTGTGCAGTTAGTTTTTAGTAGAAATTTATTTAACAGATTGACAGCTTGTCTTTTATTGCCGGAAACACAACTTCTGCCTTTTCAAGCTTAGAACTTTTAACATGATAGTTAAACCTTTACAAAATCTGTTAAGGGATCCTGAGGTCCCTCATGGTGTGGTAAGGTGTGGGTAAAAGAATATGATTAGTGTTGCTTAGATGAAGCCTAGACTGGATAAGGAAGCGAAAGGTAGATATATTGAGGTCAGTAGCCACCATCTTTTTTCCCATCAGCCAGAGTAGTAGTAGATGATATAAATCTTCCTGCTCCTCCCCCCCTCCCCCAGGAGAAAGTGAGACTGGTGACTTTGTCTAGCCCTCCCTCACATAAAATTCAGTTCACTTGCACACTATGGCATCACTTCCTAGACGTTACGGTCTTCTTCAAGAATGAAGTACAGACAACAGCAGCAGCAGTATTTGACAGAAACTTGTCTGACTCCACAATAAAAGCCGTAATAATCAGCTTTGTCAACCAGGACAAGTGCCACAAAAAAATCTGCATGAGGTAAGCAACAGAAAATGCAGAGAAGAATCAACTTTTTGAGGCAAATTCAGTTGGAAGTAGTGAAGATATGCTGGAGTTCAAGGACAGGTGAATGGAGACTGAAGCTCCATAGGACTGGGCTTATAGAGAGAGGAGCTTATATAGGGTGAACCCCCAGGGAGAGTAGGGACATGAAGTCTGGGAGCTTTTTCTTTTCACTAATTATTCTCGCTAACTTGGTTCTCAGCTGGGCCTGCCCTCTGAATTCTAGTGCCTAGAGACAAAGTCCCAGGTGCCCCACCCTTGTTACAGCACCAACTAGAAAGTACCATAAAGGACTATTTGTAAATCCTCCTCCTCCCCACATCCTACTTGAGTTTCCAACTTTTCCCACTCTGCTCACCTGTTTAAAAGCATCAGATCACAGGTCTGAAGCCAGAGAGAATCTCAGGTAGTTCAAGGTCCTTGTTTTACAGATAAGGAGCCGAGACCATGGAGGTGATGTGGCCCTCCTGAGGTCTCGGAGTAGTTATCTTCAGAGACAGTGAATAAACCCGTCGTCCCACACCAGAGCCAGTATCTGTTTATTGTGTCACACTGTTTCTAGAAAGGGACAGGCATTCCAAATCATTTGGAACAACTTAGGAGAAATCCTCTTTTAAGAAATCCACCAAATAGTCTTATAGGGACAATTTCCACTATTTTTTTTTTTTGGGGGGGGAGGGTGATAATTGTCAGCCTCCACAAGCCAACCAACAGCCAGCCAGTCGACTAACAAGTTTTTCTGGAGCTCCTGCTCTGTTACACGCTGTCAAAGGTGCCAGGGATAGAAAAAAGATAAAGGGGAGTGGGGGAGTAAGGGGAGTGGGCACCCAGATCTTGGCTGACAGCTACAAAGTTAACTTATCTTCAAGGGCACAGAGACACCCAAATACGCTGTAAATGAAAAGAAAAATCCAAGTTCAGGCAAGAAAAAGGGGCAGGGAATATTTAAGTGAACTGAAATGTATTCCAGCCCAATCAAGGAAGTACCTCTGACTTCTCTGTATCCCTCATTCCCTACCTATTAATAATCAAGTTTGGTTCTTTAATTTTTATGAGAAGTAGAGCTGTTTTCGGCTTTACTCTCACCCTTATTCCCTCTCTCATCTCTCCTTTTCTCTTTTTCTTCTCTTCTTTCCTCTCTTCCTTTCAACTCTCCTCTCCTCTCCATCCTCTCCTTTTTCTTCTCTCCCCCTTTCTCCCTTTTTTCTTCTTCTCTTTTCCCTTTTTTTCCCTTCTTCTTTCCTCTTCTTTCAGGTCTTTTCTCTCCTTCCCTCTCTTCTTCTCTTCCTTCTCTCTTCTTCCCATTTCTTTTCCTTCTTCTCCCTCTCTTTTCTCTTCTCTCCTCTCCCTTTTATCCCCTCCCTTTTCTTCTCTCCCCTCTTTCTCCTTTGTCTCCTCTTTCCTTTTTTCTTCTCCCCCTTTCCTCTCTCTCTTTTATCTTTATTCTCTACCTTTCACTCCCTCCCTTCTCCTTTTCTCTCTCTTCTTTTCTTCATTCTTCTCCCATTCTTGCTTCTCCCCCCTTCAACTCTAACCTCTCCTTTTCTTCCCTTTCCCTTCTCTGCTTTCTTGTCTCTCCTCCCTTCTGTCCCCTCTCCTTTCCCTTCTCCCACACTTGTCCACTCCTCCCCACATTTTGACATCAAATGTCAAAGAGCTCACTATTTTTCAATCCATCTAGGCTCTACTGAGTTCCTCCCCTAAAAGATGTCCCAGGACAAAAGAGGACCCTTGCCAGAGATCCCCCCGTCGTCCGTCTCAGTTAAATCAAGCATCTGGGGCAGCTCCTGCCTGCTTCTCATTATGTCTTCTAGGCTGGGATGCCCACCTGTGAAAAGCAGCATTAATGTGCCTTTATTTTATTTTTAATTGTTGGCAACAAAGGGTAACAAGCTACTCTGGATAACTAATCGCTTGTGTTACAATTCAGAAACCTTTTCTGGGAGCTGCATTCATTGCTGTTCTTTTATTTATCTCTCCCCTACGAGCAGCAGGGTCCAGGTTACAGCCTGAGATACCTGCCTATGTGAAGGCATAAATGATCTCTCTGCATCCGAAAACGTTTCCAAGGTCCTGATGGGATTTGGCAGGAGCAGGCACGATGAGATGAGAAGGGCTTTCTGGAACAGAGCAGGTCTCCAAAGGCCTCTGCAGACTAAGTGATTTCAGAGCCTGGAGTGTGAACTTGACAACATATGCATGAAGCTGACTTTTCCCCCCAGCTGCTGGCACTGTATATTTTTCATTTAGTAAATAATGCAAAATATACGTTAAGTAATGTGAATGTTTTGACACAAACTGACAAAAGCCCAGGAATTTGAGGCAGTCGTCTGGTGGAAACACTTTACTTAATTTGCTTCCATCCGCTATGATCTCATCCCAGGGTGTTTCATCCATTGATCATAGATTCAATCTAATCCATGGGCCAGCAAAGTGGAGAGGACTGAAAATGGAGGGCAGAAAGCAGGATTTCCTTGGGTCCTCTCTTCTGTGAAAACTGATTATTAGCATGTCCTTTTTCTTTTCTTTCTTTCTTTCTTTCTTTCTTTCTTTCTTTCTTTCTTTCTTT
>NW_027185761.1:54265986-54272554 GCF_028583685.1 Petaurus breviceps papuanus
TCCTTCCTTCCTTCCTTCCTTCCTTCCTTTCTTCCTTTCTTTTCTTTTCTTTTCTTTCTTTCTGGATCACACTTGTAATGTTCTTGGTATGGGTAAGTCCTGATGTGGAAATTCCCTCCAGCAAAACAAATTGGAAATCCGTATATAAGTTATAGTCTTACTTGCTTGGGCACAGTTCAGGAAACCCTTTGTATGGGAAAAAACAAGTTAACTGTTGGAGGACAGCAACAGTATTGTTTTTCTTCATTGTGTAAAGGTCTACCACTCAACTACAGAATCCCACAACTGGTCAACTTCTCTGGAAGCTAATATTTCACTGCTTTTCCCTATCAGATGCATTTTTTATGAAGGAATTTCTTGTGAGGGCTCTTGGACCTCTTTTAGGGAAAGAAGTGACTGGGGAGTTAAATGATTTGTCCAAGAATACTTGGCTAGTATGTATTGAAGACAGGACTCAAACCCTGGTTTTCCTGAGTAAGGCCAGCCTCTGTCAATTCCATCCTGCCCTTCCACTTAAAAAGTGTATCATCTGCTCTTCCCTCTCTTTTCTACTTAGGTCTAGTAGGTCCATAAACTAAATTTTAATATTCTTTGAATGATTAATGCTATGAATAATTAATTGGAACAATGCTTCATCAAGGCTCTTTACCGAAACCATGGGACTAAATGCATTGCTGACAATTTACCTGCCTAAAGTTATAGCCACAACTAGGCGGTAGCAAATTTGAGAGATTCAGTATCTATAATCATAAAAAATATTCTCTGAAGATTTTTTGCATTCTTGCTTCCCAAGCTTAAAAGGGGGCTTCTTTTGTTTAAATTTTGGGATATATGGTTTATCCACCTTCTTCCACAGCCATGTAACCCTAGCATATACATAACCCTTTAGAGGTAAATATTAGGCATTGGGGTCAGGAAGGCCTGAGTTCCAGTTCTGAGTTTGAAACATTAGCTTTGTAACCATGACCAAATTATTTAAGCTCTTAGTACCTATAGGCATTGAATATGTTAAGTGGACAGTATCCTGATAAATGTGAAAGTCATGCATTTTCTGTTTGATTGCTCCCCTTCTGTATCAGCAATGCCATATTCACAATGCCTATAGAGATTACAAATATGCTGATATAATTATCCATTAGAAAATACGTCATGTTTGCCATATGAGGAAATAAACTAGAAAATTTATTAAGATACCAAAAGACCGAGTCCCAAAACCAGAAAGTGAAAGCCATCAGAGTAGTTATCACATTGGCACAAGTAGATAAAGTAGAAAGCACCCACATTTTCAAGCCTTTAAAACAGAACAGGCTACCTCAGGCAAAGGTCCTCCTCTCCCCACGCACAGCAACCACCCAGCGTCCTGGAAGCGCGCTCCCAGCAGCTCCGGCCCCTGGCAGTCCTCAGCAGGAGTCCTTAGCAGAAAGTCCTTAGCAGTCCTAACTCAAAAAGGGCTTTGTGCTGCCGCTGCCTCTGCTGCTGCCGCCGTGACCACCACTGCCAGCCACCGCAGGAGCGCTAGCTTGGCTTCCGCTTCCTCTTGCTCCGCCCCTTCCTGCTACGTCAGCAAGTCCAACGGGGCATGGAAGATCTTTAAATCCCATAACCCTTACACCTTCCTAGAACTCCCATCTTTAAAACATCCCTGCCCCTGAGTGCTGATTTCAGTGTAAGCAGAATGAGTTAGGCACCTATTATGTGTTAGATGAAAGGATGTTTCATAATGCACAGGGCTGCTAGGGGTCCCAGTGGATAGAGCATGGAACCTGGAGTAGTATGACTCATCTTCCTGAGTTCAAATCCAGCCTCAGACACTTATTAGCTGTGTGACCCTGGGCAAGTCATTTAACTCTTTGCCTCAGTTTCCTCATCTGTAAAATGATCTGGAGGAGGAAATGGCAAATAACTTCTGTATCTTTGCCAGGAAAATCTAAATGGGGTCACAAAGAGTCAAACACGACTAAAAATGACTAAAAGCAGGGATAAGACCCTGAGAGCATCATTTACTGGAAGAAAATCCCAGAACTCCATTTATCTGGGGCATATGTATGGGTGGGCACAGAGTAGCTGTTGCATTGTAAGATGGGAATTTTGGTTACTGAAGAGTTTATTGCATGGCAGGAGGTTTGACAGTGGGCATGTCCGGCATTTGGAAGTCGACAAAGACAGAGAAGGCAGATCAGGGTGTGGGCCAAGTGAAGAGCCAGGTGCAGTGAGAACTGCCATCTTTTCCCCAAACACAGGAATGCTGCCAGCATCCTGAGGCAGCTGAGAGCCGGGGGAGGAATGGAACAGAGAGGCAGCGCTCCCTTGGGAGTCACTGAAATCTGAGACTTTCTTCTCAGTATCCCTTTGCCAAAGCCTGAGAGATTAGGAGAGAGATCAAGGAATTCCATGACAATCCATCCGGATCCTGAAGGAGAGGGAAATTATTTGTATGTGAGAGTTGATAATCATTCTTCTGTTATTTACTCTGAAGAGAAGCATCTTGGTTTAGGGGATAGAGCACTGGCCTTAGAGTCGGAAATCCCGGAGTTCAAGCCCCACCTCCAGTCTCTACAAGTCAATTAACCTTTCAAGCCTCTGAGCAGCATTCTCAAAGAGAAAGCACCAATATGCATTGTGGTTGGAGTTTCCTCACCTGAATATTCCCTGGACCTATGAATAACAAGTCCAGAAACTCTCCTGCTCCTATTTACTCTGAAATTTGGGTCCACTTAAATGCGTTTCTCTTTGATTAAGCCCTGGCCTTTGCTCCATCTCCATGCTGCTAAAGCCTTCTCCTCTAAGGTTACTGCCTACATATCTACCATATAGATTGGGTGTGTATTTTCTGCATCTTTGTGTGTCCTGTCTTCCCTTTTAGAAATTAAGCTCCTTGAGGGCAGGGACTACTGTTGCTTTTTCTTTCTGTCCTCACTGCTTAGCATAGTGGACTTAGCACAAAGTATATGCTAATTGAAGGTTTGTTGACTGACTTGTAGATAATGCATTAGAAAGGAAAAACTAGCAAAATAGTAGGTTCTAGTAGCTAGTTGTGGGATTCTGTACTTTACCTTAGACAATGATGAAAAACAATATTGTTGCTGTTCTCTAATCTGATTTTTTTTAAATGGCTGTCTTCCAATTTTGCCCAAGCGGGAAGGGCACGGGCTCTCTCATAATAAGACCCCTCTTATTAACACAGGAGCTTTTGACCTGCTGTGTTTCTAGCCTGGGTTGTTTGCAACTTGCTAGGCAACCTGTTGCTCACCACTCCCACCCAGCCCAGATCCCACCCTATTAATGCCAACCTCAGTACAGATACCTAACTGGTTTAGCCTGCTGAACCTCAGAATTTCCCCAAGTTGAAAGATTCTCCACTCTCAGCCTCCTTAGTAGCGAGGATCATGGGAATGTACCACCACTATACATTAAAGAGGTTATATATAGTCTTACAGGGGAGGCTGTAGAATAAGGCATGTGCACAAATTGGTATAAATAATTATGATAAAAAAAATAGAATTGAGAGGAGGAAAGGAGAAGAGAGGGAAAGAGAGGAATGAGGAGAGGAGGAGAGGAGAGGGGAGAAGAGGAGAAAAACTCTTTGAAGTCATGGACCCACCTTTCCTTCCTTCCTTCCTTCCTTCCTTCCTTCCTTCCTTCCTTCCTTCCTGCCTTCCTTCCTGCCTTTCTTCCTTTTTTTCTTCTTCCTTCATCCATCTTCCTTCCTTTTCTTCTTTCCTTTTTTTCTTCTTCCTTCATCCATCTTTCTTCATAATGTTTTGGATCATAGCAAGTGCTTAATAAACATGCATTGCTTGATTATTCTTTGAAAGAAGAGAAGAATTTAACAAGATATTTGGGGGAAGTTTGGGGGGGAGAATCTGAATTCCTGTTATAGAGTGAGGGGAACGAGAACGATATAGGGATGTACCAAGATGGAAAACTGCTCGGTAGCATCTGGTTTAATTGGAGTATAAAATGCATTGGGAGAGGAGATTATAAAAAACAGGTTTGAAAATTAGTTTAGAACCCACCCACGGAGAGCCTAAAATATTGGGCTGAGGAGTGCAATCATTTGTCTCAGAAAATTCGGGGCCACTCTGGAGAATACACAGACCTGAGCGTTAGGAAGATCCTTTTGGTAGCTGAAGGCAGGATGGACTGGAATAGTGAGAAATGGAAGAGAGAGACTGGATGCAGGGAAACCATTTACAAAATGGACGAAGTCGTTAGTGAGAGTTACTGAGGATTTGAACCAGAGTCTGGAATTGTGATGGAGAGAAGGGGGCAAATACAAGAGAGATAGTAGAGGTACAAGTGGGGTGAGAAGGAGCAGAGAGAGTCCCAGGTCTTTGAGTTGTGTGGCTGGGATGATGGTAGAACTGTCAGCAAAAAAAAGGGAGAGATGGGAGGAAGAGGAAGATGTAGGTTATTGATTGGGTTAGGTGGATTTCAGCTGCCAAGCACCACTCAGGTAGAAGTGCTTAACAGGCAGATGGGAATGCGGGACCAGAGCAACAGAGAGTAACTGGCAGTAGAATTACAGTGTGGGAAAGCCATCTGAGGGGAAGGTAATCAGAGCCCTTCGGTAGAGGAGGTCACCGAGGGGAAGAGGGTAGAGTGAGTGGGCAGGTCACTGAACTTTTCTTGACCCTCATTCCTCAGGTAGAAAATGAGGGGGGGTGGCAGCTAGGTGGCACAGTGAATAGAGCACCAGCCCTGGAGTCAGGAGGACCTGGGTTCAAGTTCGGACTCAGATACTTAAGACAAAAACTAGCCATGTGACCTTGGGCAAGTCACTTAACTCCACCTGCCCTCCAAAAAAAAAAAGCAAAGAAAATGAGGAGGGAGGCTCAGATGGGTTCTAAGATCTTTTCCACAGCACTAATTTGTGACCCATGAAGTAGATAAGATAATAAGGAGAAAGGTGGAGAACTGAGCCAGGGTTGTGTCAGCAGAGTCCAGGGAAGAAGAGGGAGCCTGAAGGAGGGGCTGGTCAGCAGGCAAAAATGCTGCAGAGAATTCAGCGTATAGAACTTTAGCACAGCGGTCCACCCATTGCCTTCCTCTGCTTACCGACATTGCCTTTGTCAATGGATCTGCAAGGTGAATCCTTCCCCCAGGTTTTTAAACCCTCAATCCAGATTTGGAGCTTGGCTTTGTGCCTGAATGTGATGATTTCTCACCTTTGCATAAGAAAAACAAAAACAGAAACCCTCTGCCTGCATATATAAGGTCTCAACCTTATGCATAAAGAGAACTGATTTTGAGAAATAATTTGTCAGAAATCAGAGCATGAGATCACAGTCACAGTTTGAGAGCTGATAGGACCCTTCCAGGCTTCAGTTCTAACATCCTCATGCTACAGATTAGGAAACTGAGACCCAGAGTAGCTGCCAATCTCCACCTTCCTCACCTCATTATCTTATAAAACGCCTCATCACATCAAGTATCATTGCATTCTCTGACTTTGCCCTCGTAGATATTTTCTGGAGCATAATTTCACATCTTCTCCCTTTCAAGTTATGGCTTCATTGGGGGAAGTGGTCTCCCAGTTGGATTTAAAGAGTTTCTTAAACTGGAGAAAATAGAAACAAGTTAATCTTAGAAGATTTCTACCTGTCAGGGAGTTGGGATGTCTCGAAATTCCTATTAGCGTGCTTTTCTGCCAGCAGCACTTTAAACTTGCTGAATGCCATTTACTGCTTTATATCATCCGAATAGACAGTTTATGATAGCAGATTAATTCCAAAAAGTAACGCTAATGTATTTAGCCATGGCTGGGGAAGAGATATCTTAATATCACTTAGAGAAGCCCATTTGTTGTTTATTGTGAACGGGTCTGATTGGGCCAGGGAGAAGCTGAGGCTTCCCAATGCTGCATGGCACTACAAGAAAGCTGCTTTTCCCCTTTGGAGGGGGTTTCCTTCCATCTGAATCAGAGAGTTGCATGGCTGACTAGGCAGAGTAAGGGCCTCCCATAATAGCGGGGAGGAAGGACATGAGCCAAGAGAAGGAAAGCTGGAGGGAATGGTAGAGACCACCTCCCTTGTTTTATAGGTGAGGAAACTGAGGCTCAAAGAGGTTAAATGACTTTTACCCAGGATCACACAAGCAATGATTGGCAGAATTAGGATTTGAACCTAGGCCCAAATATGACTGCCCACTGTTCGACAGTGATCCCCTCAAGCGGAGGGTCCACAGAGGAAGAAGCCACTTGGCCAAGACCATGTAGCTCATGTGGTAACCCAGCTTCTAGTCTGGTTCTCTTTCTGTCTCACCAGGCTGCCTTTTTAACTATGCAGTGCAATGCAAATGATGTTCACTAAATGCCTAATACATATGAAGGGAAAGGGGGTGTGAATTTAGAGGAGTTGCTCATCTGCTCTGGTGCAGAGAATGTCCACAGCCTTCTTGCAGTCCTGCAAAGCAGAGACTCCCCCCCTGCCACATCACCTCTTACTTTCTACCTAGTAAGCATTTAATACATGTTAGCTGCTTCCTGTATACTTTGTGGAGGACGGGAGAGAGAGAGAGACAGAGAGAGAGAGAGAGAGAGAGAGAGAGAGAGAGAGAGAGAGAGAGA
>NW_027185761.1:54272564-54375058 GCF_028583685.1 Petaurus breviceps papuanus
AGAGAGAGAGAGAGAGAGAGAGAGAGAGAGAGAGAGAGAGAGAGAGAGAGAGAGAGAGAGAGAGAGAGAGAGAGAGAGAGAATTCTACTGGTGTAAGGAATGCATGTGTTTGTGAATGAACAGGAATGAATGATGAATCAGCCTCTATTAACATGTAAGCAGAAAAATTAAATAACAGCTAATATGAGAATGGGCAGATCTCTAACAGCCTGGGGAATGAGGACAGGTTGCCATTAGGAGGAAGCCCATGAGCTGAGATTTGAGGGAAGCTGAGGGTTCCATGAGAGCGAGGTAAAGAGTAAGTCTTCACTCAGTAGAGAGGGAAGCCTGTGCACAGAGCTGAAGGAGGAGCACATAGGCCATTTTGGTCAGAATATGGGAAGGAATGAAGGAGAGTCCTGTGAATTGACTGGAGCCAGATTTCATAGGACCTTATGTACCAAGTGGGGGAGTTAGATTTTAATCCTAAAGGGAATGGAGAATGAATAAATAAATGGTGAATATATTTGAAAAGAAAACATTTATTAAATATGTTGTGTCTGGCACTGTGGTAATTGATGGGGATAGAAAGACTAAGACAGGAGAGGCCCTGCCCTCAGGAAGCTTACATTCCAATTGGGGAAGAAAAATAAATTCGAGAGCGGTGACCAGGGAGAAATGTTCTAGTGTGGGTAAACACATAGGCTTTGCTCTATGGCCAAAGAATGGTTCATCTTTCTGGGAATGACGGTGTTGATTAGATCACTGTTCCCAGAATTAGTGGTAGAAAGGAGAGGATTTTGGTGTGTGTTAGCAAGAAAGGTAATTGTGGGCAGCATGGGGTGAAAATGACCTGCTTGGAGAGGGTTCTGGGAAGGTGGCAGAGCAGGTCAGAAAACTTTTGGCTCTCCAAATTCCCTCCACAAAAAGAGACAAAATATCACCTCAGAGGGACCATAGAGCAGCCAAAATAAACAAAAGCTGGGGTAAAGCAGTTGTCCCCCTAAAACGATTTGAGAAGACCTCAGGAAAGGCCTGACCTCCAGGCAGAGGATTGGCCTGAGTGAAGTGCAGACACCTCCAGACCAACTCTGGAATTATCAGCCAAGCACCGGGGGCAGCTGGGATTGGGAGGCAGCCTTAGCCTTAGAAACTTTCATCTCACAGACCATGTGGGTGGGGGTCTGACAGCTGAGGAGGAGGAGATTGGAGCACCTGCTGCTGTGGACGGCCAAACACAGCTGTGCTGATCACAGCCTCCTGGGCTGTGGCCTGGGGAGAAGGAGCCAGCACTCACCTGGTCAGTGCAGTGACAGAGGGGAGGGCACTTGCAGGAGAGCAGAATCCCCGGTTCTAAGGCAGAGAGGACAACTGCAGTTTGCAGCCACAGGAGGGACTGCATGCAAGGAGCAAGGACATTTGTGGAGCAGCACAACTGGGGGTGTTAGCCATGGCTTAGGAGTGGAGAAGAGAGACCAAGGTTGGGGCCCCCAGACAGATCTCGGAAAATAATAGTAAGAAGGACCTGAGGCTTGGGGAATCATTCCCCATACCTTGGGACTAGAACTTGATTACACTCATAGCTGCTAAAAACAAAATCAATTTTAATTTTTATATAATAATAATATTATAATTTTAAAAATAATAAGCAAAGCAGAAAGGACCCAATTACAGATAGTTTCTAGGGGAATAGAGAAGATCTGGGTTCATATTCAGATGAAGATAATGGAGTTTAAAAATGAGAAATATCAAACGAGTCCCAAGCACTAAAAGAATTCTTGAAAGAACTTTAAAAGGACTTTAAAAATCAAAGAAGTGAGATCAAGGAAAAATTACTAAGAACACTCCAAGAAAATCAAGAAAATTAGGAAAAGGAAGTCAACCAAATTGAAACAGAGAATCAGAATCTTAAGGAAAAAAATAATTCCTTGAAAATTAGAATTGGGCAAGGGGAAGCTGATGACATTTTTAAGATACCAAAAAATAATAAAACAAAATTGGAAGAATGAAAAAGTAGAAGAGAAAGTGAAACATCTCATCAGAAAAACAACTGATCCGGAGGGAAAATTGAGGAGAAATAATATAAGAATAAGTGGACTACCTGAAAACTACATTTAAAAAAGAATCATGATACAATATCATAAGACATAATCAAGGAAAATTGCCTTGAAGTTCTAGAACAAGAAGGCAAAGGAGAAATAGAAAAAAATCCACCAATCACCACCCGAAAGAGACCCCAGGAGGAAAATTTTCAAGAATATCATAGCCGACTTTCAAAGCTCCAAGGTTAAGGAGAAAATATTGAAAGCAACAAGAAGAAAAACAAATTAAATATCAGGGAGCTACAATACGGATTATACAAGACCTAGCAGCTGCTATGTTGAAGAACCATAGGTATTAGGATACATGGCAATTTTTTTCTTTTCTCGTTTTGTATTTAAGTTTAAAGTTAATAAGAGGGGGCGGCCAGGTAGCACAGCGAGTAAGAGCACTGGCTCCAGTGTTGAAAAGACCTGGAGATCGAATCCCGGGCTCAGACACTTAGCACCCACCCAGAAACACCTGGCCGTGTAACCTTGAGCAAGTTACTTAACCCCAATTGCTTAGGGGTGGCCAGGTGGCTCAGTGAGTAAGAGCACCGGCTCCAGTGTCGGGATGACCTGGATCAAATCCGGGCTCCGATACTCAGCACCACACCCAGAAATAACTGGCTGTGTAACCTTGAGCAAGTTACTTAACCCCAATTGCTTAAAAAAATAATAATAATAAATAAAGTTAATAAGAAAATTTATGGAACAACAAAAACAAAAAAAGAAATGACCTGCCAACTGTGGGAGGGGTCTGGGGCTAGACTAGACAGAGAAACTTCTCACCAGTCAGGAACCTGGGGCCACACGTCAGAGCTGGAGGAGGACAGATTCCTTTAAAGCCTAACTCATATGTCACCACCTCCATGAAGCTTCCTCTGATGTTCCCATAGGCCTCGCCCCCTTTTTCATCTTTAGTAGACATCTGTCTGTCTGTCTGTCTCTGTCTCTCTCTGAATATATATATATATATGTATATATATGTATACATATATATATATATATATATATATCTCTGTGTATTATAATTACCTTTATCATATTGCTTCTCCACATCACCTGTAAGCTCCAAGAATCCAGTAGTTAGGTGTAGGGGGTTGGCATCATCAGACCTGTGCTTTAGGAAGGATTAGACTGAAACTTCCTGAGGGAAAGATGGACCAGAGTAGAGAGAGTCTTGAGATAAGGAGACCAATGAGAAGGTTATTTCAGTAGACCAGGAATGAGATTATGAGAGATTATACCGGGATGGTGGCTGTGTTCCATAAGGAAGTTAAAATCAGCATGGTTTGGTAAGATAATGGATGGAGATGGGAGGGGGGGTGGGAGAGCAAAAAGTCTCAGATGACATCTAGGTTTAGAACCTGGATGATTGGTAGGTGGCAGTGTCCTCAGATGTAATAGGAAAATTAGGAATAAGACAGTTTTCAGGAGAAAGATAATGTGTTCAGTTTTAGACATTTTGAGTTTAAAATATTTGCAGGAATGTAAATAATGAAAGGAAGGAAGGAAGGGAGGGAGGGAGGAAGGGAGGAAGGAAGAAAAAAAGAAAAGGGAAAGAAGGAAGGAAAAAAGAAAAAAGAAAGAAAAAGAAGCAGGCCACCTACAGTTAATTATAGTGAAAAATCTGTCCTTTCGAATTGTGGATGAAACACCTCATTCTCCTCTTGTTGAGAAGCAGAACAATATGGAGATGCTGGGAACAGGCTCATTTAAATGTTTTGTTGGTTTTGCTTCAGTGTCATTGTAAGAAGAAATCACCATGTGTAAAAACCAAAGACAGCCACACACATTGGGAAATAAGGAGTGGACATTTAGCAGCTCCATGAGGTTCTCTCTTTCAAATGTCAGGGGTTTCTGCTGAACTATTGGCAGGAATTATGTCATGCACATTAATTTCTAAATTCTGTAAGGGAGGGGCTCTTAACCGAGGTCCTTGAACACCAAAGGGGCCTTGGATAGATTCCAAGAGGTGTCTGTGCTCTGGACTGGGAAGAAAAAATGACACTTGTTTATTTTCATGAACCTTTGTTTTCCTTTGCAATGCTATGTTTTTTTTAAATTTAATGCATTTAAAATCCCATTTTTTTTTTCTGAGAAGGGGTCCATAGGTTTCACCTTCTGTTCTAATGAGCATCTGGAGCAGAGAGAGACACGTTTCTAATTACAGATACATCTGCTTTAGATATCAGCCACTGGCAAGGGCAGAAGGGGAAGAGGGCAAGGTTATCAATCTGCCATCCTTCTGCTGCTCTAGCTTGATGACTACACTTGTATTCTTGCCAAAGAGAGGGCTGTAGATGTTAGTCTTTGAAAGGTTAAGTCATGAGACTCTCCCAGGCACAATCTGAGGTTTGGGAGCCTAGTTTGCTTAGCTTCTGGTCTACTTTCACTGGTGGCCATCACCCCCTAGAACTGTGACCACCTCCAGTCAGTTCTCCAAATCCTTCCTATTTTGCAAACCTTCAAACACTCTCAGATGTTAGTTGATGATTTTATTTTTATTATTGTTATTGATAGTAGACATGAGTTTATTTCCTTCCCTTCTAACATCCAAATCCCCCTACCTCAAGGCACTTACTCTTTGGTGTCAGCTTTGATATATTTGCAATGCTGTTCTTGCCCAGAAAGAAGGTGAGACCTCTTCTGTGCAGGTGTGGGCATCAGGGGGCCATGACATAGAGCTGACGTTTTCCTCTCGAAAGAGGATTGAGTTTTCTCAAGTACCCTAGCACAAGTAGATGATTGAAAGTTCTGACCTTGACATGAAAAAGAAGACTTTCACTTGAAAAGGCTTCAAAGACAGAGGAATGTCTATTTGGCCCTCTGGAGACTTCCTTTTGAAATTAGCCCACATTTTGGGGGCTCATCAAAGCAGGCTGATGACAATCTGGTTGTGGACATTAATACAAAGGCATTATGTAGGAAAATACTAAATGATATGATGTGGACTTTGAAGTGATGGGTGATGTCTAAGTTGGAGGAAGGAATGGTAAGTAAAGGATGTGGTTCTCTAAGGGAAATAAGTACTTATGAAGGATGTGGGTCTTTGACAGGGTTTTGTAGTGAAGATGGGACATAAATAGGAAGAGGAAGGAAAGGAGAGCATGGAAGACGAAGGGAAGGAGATAACCAAAAGAGGGAAGAGTTACCTACAGTAGGTCAAGATGGTGAAGAGATAAACTTGATGGGGCGGCCAGGTAGCACAGCAAGTAAGAGCACCGGCCCCAGTGCTGGGATGACCTGGGATCAAATCCCGGCCCAGATACTTAGCACCACACCCAGAAATAACTGGCCATGTAACCTTGAGCAAGTTACTTAACCCCAATTGCTTAAAAAAAAAGACATAAACTTGACTAGAATGGAATATTTATGTTGGGTAAGGTTAAATTGGTTAGGAGAAAACAGACTGTGGAGGAATGTGTAGGCCAATCCTAGCAGTGGAAGGTCCAAGGCAGTCGCAACACTGGAAAAGACCTTTGAGGCCTTCTAGTCCAAATCGTATCTGAACAGAACTTCCTTCTGCAGTATCCGGTAGAACATAAGTTTCTGGAGGGCAGGGAATGTTTCCATTTTTGTCTTTGGATCCCCAGTATCCAGCACTAGTGCTTAGCACGGAGGAACTGCTTAGTGAGTGTTGACTGGCTTGAGCGATGTGATTGATTGATGGTCAGTAAGTGAGGACTGAACCCAGTACATGCCAGAAGTCAATCTTGAGCCCAGATATTCTTGACTGTGGCTGGCCTTCTCTGCTGCCTTTCATGGAATTATAGTAGCAAGCAACAGAAACAACTGACACTTTTAATATTTTCTAATGCCTATACATAGACAGTCTCATGTAAGCCTCACTACCCTATGGTATAGGTGGCACAAATGTTAAGTTGCCCACTTTAAAGATTAAAGAGTAAAGGCTCAGAAGCTTTATGCCTCCTGAGTCTGCCCCTGCTCCTCACCTCATATTATCTGTCCAGTGAAGACGGCCCCTGGCTGTTCCCTGAACAAGGCACTGTCTCGCTCGGCTCTGTCCCCCATTCCTGGAACGCTCTCTATCCTTGTCTCCATATACTGGCTCTCCTGGTTTCTGCAGTTAAAGTCCCACCTTATTCCAGGAACTCTTTCTCATTCCTCTTCATTCTAGTGTCTTCTCTCTCTCAGTTATTTCCTTTTCATCTAAATATGACTTGTTTGTAAATATCTAAATGTTTATCCCCATCACCACCCAGTTAGATTGGGAGCTCCTTGAGGGCAGGGACTATTTTTTGCCTTTGTCCGTATCCCCATGTGCTTAGCACAGTAGCTGCAACAAAATAGGCACTTAATAAATGCTCATTCACTGACTGACTGACTGATTTAAGCAATTTGCTCTGGGTTCCATAGGAAGTAACCATCAAAGGTAGGATTTGAACTCAGGGCTCCCTGACTTTCAAGTCCGGTGTTCTGTTGCCATTGCTTCCTGGACAGCTCCAAGTTGTCTCCCTCACTATTTAATGTGTAATTTAATCACTCTCAGCCTGTTTCTCCATCTGTGAAATGGGGATAATAATAGTACTTACCCAACAAGTTTGTTGTGACTGTCAGACGAGGTGATCTGCTTAAAAGGCACACTTCGCAGGGCTTGAAGGGCTCCCCACATTTTAGTTCTCATTGTTCTGGTCTCAGGGTCTGTCCCAAACTTCATTTTTTCCCTCGAGAATCCAGACATTCATGGAGACAGCACAGCCATCTTTGACTCACCTGCCTAGACGTGTTGAAGGATTTCATGTCACCGCCCTCAGACGTCTCATTTCCATGTGTGGAATCCTATGTATTGTCACACAGATGCAAGGACTCATCTGCTCCTCATTCACTGTCTTCCCCTTCCCACTTATTTGCTTTCTTTCATGGTTAACCATTACCCTTTCTGTAGGTTCATGCACAAAAAATGAGCATCGTTAACCAAGAGAATCCCATGTTCAATGATTCTTTAACTTATACTCCCTAAATCTTCTGTCTTATGGATTCTTTAATGGCCAGATTTCTCCTTAATGGAGTAAAAGTAACTGCTCCTTTGGAGCCTTTAGGGCCTTCCATGTAAATAGACATTTAAGACATTTAAAAAACTTAAGATAGTGACCTGATTACCTACATTGGCCCTCTGGGGATTTCAGCTGTCTTTTCATTTGCTTTCTTTTGTTTTCAGTGATTTTTCTCAGAAGTGGGCTTCACCTCCATAAATAGATAGAGATACTGAAGTGGTTTGCCATTTCTTCCCCAACTTATTTTACAGATCAGGAAACTGAGCAAATGTAGTTAAGTGACTTGCTCAGGATCACACAGCTAGTAAGTGTTTGGGACTGGATTTGAACTCAGGAAGATGAGTCTTCCTGACTTCAGGCCCCACACTCTATCCACTGTGCCACCTAGCTGCCTTGTCCATATAAAAACATGTACAAAATAAGTGCAGAGTAGTTAAATACAAGGTGGGGCAAATCTATATTAAATAAGTACACAGTAGTTGAATACAAAGTGGGGAGTTGATATCTTGGTGGTGTTTAAATGCTGGAGATCTAAAGAAAGAACATAAAATCACCCCTGCCCTCTAGGACTTTATGTTCTCATGAGGTTGACAACATGTACATAATTTACGTATAGAGGTGTTCCCAAAGTCTCAGAGTAGTTTTAATCTATTAAAGTTTTAAAAACTTTACTAAAATTTTGAAGATCCCCTGAATACAAGATTCATACAGAGGAGAGGAATGAGGCAGCTTCAGAAGAATGAGCCAACTGCTTATTTAACATGAGTCAATTTGACTATTATGATCCTGAAAAGCTGACAGCTGAGACCTCCACTTGAATGGTCTCCACCATGAGTACATGTGCTCTTTCATGGACTCTTGTTTTTTTCTTTTTGTGTTTCCAGGGATTTACATACAGTAAGTGGTGAATAAATGCCTCCATTCATTCATTCAAAAATCCAAATGAACTTGAAGTGAGGCTAAAAACACACATCCGCCCCTACCTTCTGTATCAGCGGTGCTCCAGAGGGAATGGAGACTGGTCAGTCAATCCATCAGTCCACAAGCATCGATGCACTCTGTGCTGTGTCCTCATGGAGCTAGCATGTTATCATTAGAAACAACATGTGCATACAAAATACATTCATACAACATGAATGAAGAAAACTGACACATTGGTGGCATTTTTAATCCCATTACGTGAGCCAGGCTTACTTATTTCTGGGTGGTAGATACCCTCCACTGTTACAGCGTTAATTTAAATTGACCTAGTGGAGTGGAGGCAAATATCTGTAGTTCTGCTGATTTCAGTACAGATGATATGTGCATATGTTTATTTGTTGACATTCACATGGTGTATATGCCTGCGTAGACATACACTTACATATAAATACATACAGACAATATAGAGGAACATATATATATATGCACAGTTCCATAGATCTCTCTACAGACGTACCTCTCTGCATGTGGAACGACCCTTGAGAATCTGTATCTGCTTTGCTTTGAATCAGATGCACAGCTTTGTCTGCTGGTAGGTAGCTCTAATGACATTTTAACCATTACTAATGCTGCCGAGCATTGGTTGGTAAGTGCTTTTGTCTCCTCTGAATCATACATTAGGCCATGTGATGTAAGTCAGTCTCTGGCTTTGGTGAGCATTATCTCATTACATAGAATGGACACCCCACCATAGTGTCTCACCCTTCAGTTAGAGGCCTCATATGGCTTGTGAGTTCTGTGTCCCTAGAATGCAAAGAATCTTAGATTTGGGAGGTCCTCCATGGACGTCTAATTTGCTAATTACTGAAAAAAAAAATAGCAATATACCCAAAGAGTGTCTGTCCAGTTTTTGTTTAAATTCTTCTCATGAAGGAGAGGGCAGCCACCTGGCACAGTTGATAAAGTGGTAGGCTTGAAGTCAGGAAGACTCAAATCTGGCCTCAGATACTTAGTAGCCATGTGACCCCGAGCAAGTCACTACACCCTGTTTACCTCAGTTTCTTCATCTGTAAAATGATCTGAAGAAGGAATGGCTCCAGTATCTTAACCAAGAAAGCCCCAAATGGGGTCATGAAGAGTCGGACATGACTGAAATGACTCAACAACAACACAGAAATGAGGGGGAACCATTATATTTTGGGGCATTCCATTGTGCTTTTGGATATCGGTCATTGTTTGGGAATTTTTCCTGATATCAAGTCCCCATCTACCTCTATGTTATTTTTACCCCTTTCTTTGAATGCAGACATTGTGGGTGAAGTAGAACAGCTTATTCCTTTTTTCTTATAACAGCCCTTAAATACTTGAAGATGATTATTGTGTCAACAAAGATCTTTAAAAGCTGTGAAAACTCTGATGGAAGCAGTGTCCATTGATGGTTACGGAGGACCAGTGATGACACACTCTACCCACCTCCTGATTGGGGAGTGATGGACTCAGTGCAGGCTAGGGCACACGGATCCCCCAAGGTGGAATTTGTTTTGCTTGACTTGCATATTTATTGCAAGGTTTTTTGAAATTATTTTTTCAGTAATCTAAGAGAAAAAGTGATATTTGGTAGTTGTAAAAATAATCATCATGTGCCCCCTAAAATCTCATTTCTCCAGGTTAGATAACCCCCGGTTCTCTCTTGGAATGATCTTGCCATCTTTTCCCAACCTGGTAATCCTCGTCTTCACGTTCTCTACTTTATCAATGTCTTTCTGCGGTTTTGCAATTAGAACTAAAGACTGCACTCCAGATGTGTTCTGGCCAGGCCACAGCATAGGGAGAAGAGTGGGCTTCTTCCTCCCCTGACCCAGGGCACAAGGCCTCTCTTAGCTCAGCCTGAGACTGCTGTTGCTCTCTTGGCTGCCATATCGCACCGTTGACACCTGTGATATTTTCTGCCCTTGACTGTCACTTGTCCTCCAGATCAGAGACAAGACTCAGGAAGAACTAATAATTTCTGTTCCATAATCCCTGCCCTGGTGCCCTGGAGAGAGCCTTTTATGGTCCATGATATTCAGGTTGGTTCCAGCCATTATTAGTTTTCCTCTTAGGTCATGTCGTCCTCATCAACTCTTCTGCCTCCCTTTTAAGTCCATCTCTCCACCTTTCCCCTAGAGCTTTCCAGCCCTGGAACAATAATCAGTCAATATGGCTACTGCCACTGAAAAGAGTACATCAGTCTGTTCCTGTCTTCCTCCATTTGCCATCCTTGTGTATTTCCAAATCTAAGTATTCATCCGTAGATACCACTTCCCTACTTGGATTGTTTCATCCATTGGATTATAAGCTACTTGAAGGCAAGGAGCTGTCAAGCTTTTGTATTGGTATCTCCAGGGCTTAGCACAGTTCTTGATGTATAGTGACTGCTTAGGAAATGATGTTTTCATTCCCTCATTCATCCACCCATCCATCCATTCATTCATACACTCACCTTTCTCCACCCCTGCCCCACATTTTTTTTCAAATACTCTACTTTCTAGATATATGACCCACTTTTTGTAGTTTAAGAATATGACTAAGGAGAGATTGACTTCTTTGTGCCTCCAAGTCTTCTTCTGTAAAGTGAAAATTCTTCATTCTTAGAGTTCCCATTGGACATCATTGTGGAGAGCAAATGAACTAATGTTAGAGGCTGCTAGGTTGTTCAGTGGATAGGTGCTGGAGTCAGGAAGACCTGAGTTCAAATCCAGCCTCAAACACTTACTAACCATGTGATGCCTCAGGCAAGTCACTTAACCTCTGTTTCCCTCAGTTTCCTCATCTGTAAAATGGAGTTAATAGCAGGACTTACCTCCCTGTATGTTGTGAGACTCAAATGTGATAATATTTGTAAAGCATTTAGTATTGAGCTTGGCACATAGTAGATACCTACTAAATAACTAAATAAGTTACTGTTTTCTTCCTTAAGGTTTAAAAATTGATTTATAAACCTTTAATCCTTATGTAAATGCTAACTAGTCTTCTTCTTATCTTGTACCTTCGCCATTTCTTCCAGTGAAACCCACAAGTGGGCCTTCTCTGAAATATGGCAGAATCTTAACTTTGTTCTTTGCACATAAAGACTGTTCATTTAGAACCATCCAATGCTTCTTCCCTTCGGAACTTAGATGCCCCCTCAGTGATTTGCTTATTGTCTTTCCCTACTAGTCTTGGCTTTGTCCTTCTTTGTAGGACCTGTGCAGTGTCCTGGAGTCCTTCCTCTGAATCTCTTGATATCCTATGAATATAGTCTAGCCTGGAGTGGAAAGGACCCTCGATTAAGAGTCAAGGGCCTGGGTTAGAACCATAACTCTGTTGTTTAGTACCCGTGTGATCTTGGACAAATCATTTTACATATCATGGACTTATATTCTTTGTAAAATGAAAAGGTTGAATTATGAATCTTTCAGGTTTCTTCCAACTTTAAAGCCCATTAAAAGGACATAGGGGGCGAGAGGTAGTAAGTAGAATGAAAGGGACAAGGATTTTAAGGATTTTTGCTGCATCTCCTTTCATTTAATAGCACTACAAAGAAACCAGCCTTTTCAGAAATCTCAAAGCCACAGTCTGGAAAGCATTATTTTATTTCTTTTCTTTTCCTTTTTCTTTCTTTCTTTCTTTCTCTCAAAGACTATTGTGTGTTTGGTATGGCTTCGTGTGCATTCAGCTATTCCCAAGACATTAATTATCTTTTTATGAAAACAAAATGGAACATTATTTTTTAAAAGTAAAACCCCGGGGCTAAATTCCCCCCTGCAGAATTCACCCTTCCCTGACTTGTGTTTGTAGCTGCCATTCTTAAATCTGGGGTATAAATGTTATGTCAGGCTCCAAAAATGACGACTTCAATTTCAGGAGACAGGTTAGTTCCCGAGCTTGCCATGAAATGTAGTTTAACTGTTTTCTGATTGACAGGCTGTTCTATTACCCTCCCCCCAAAATAGGCAGGTTGCAAATATTGAGCAGTTTCTATGTGCAAAAATGAGACTTGAGTAGAGACGAAAGTCAAGTTGTTAGGTATGCATTGCATGGCTTTGAAAATGATTACCTAAATTAGATGAAATTAAGAGTTGAAGAATACTTATGCAATTTAAGTAGAATGATATATACTTACACGTCATTGGCTTCTGCTCATACAGAATTAAGTTTGAGGATAACAGCCTGGGAAAGAGATTTAGAGCTAAGAGAGAGCCAGGTGGTCACTGAGTCCACCCCTCCTCGTTTTACAGGTGAGGAAACTGAGGCCGAGAAATATGAAGCCATTTGCCTGACATCACATAGGTGGCAAGTGGGAGAGCCCAAAAGTAACCTGGGTCCTTCCATTTCTAGTCTAGTATTTTCGTTTTTGCTTTTTGTCAATCTTCCCATGACGCCCCTCAATTGTTTGTATTGGGACAGAAAGGGTGATTCCTTTCTATAAAGAAGGTTTGAAGATAGATTTTCAAAACCTAATAATCTACATGACATTCTATTCCCCAGCCACTCACCAGTGACCATCTCATTCTTTTCCTACAAACCCCGTCAATGACATTCATATTCCTAGTGCCTGTTCAGGTAGGTATTACTATGCCATCTAGTAAGAAACATGCCTGAGATTGAGACCAAGACCTTCATTGATTTTGAGCTGTAAGAGATCTTACAATCCACCATATGTATTTTACAGATAGGTAAACTGAGGTTCAAGGCTGTTGGATGACTTGCCCAGGCGGGATTTGAATCCAGGTTCTCAGATTCTCGAGCTAGGGCTCTTTCCTGTAGTGCCCCTGTCTCCCCTGGTCTTCCACTCTATACACCTGACAGGCCATTCACACTCAAGCTCACTAGTATGGTGGCCCTGGGAATGATGGAAACAGGGTTCATGCAGGAGATGTTGTAGAGTTATAACTGGAAAATTCTCAAGATGAATACTCTTACTGTGTGGTCTCGTGAGGGCCTGCATTTACTCTGGCCTTCCTTAACATTTTTCTGTTTAAACATGTATCCAAGGGGCTGCTTTTCCTGTAGGTCTTCTCTAAACAGTGTGTGTTTTTCTGTCTGGTGATTGTCTCTGTGCTTCACAGAAAATGTCCTTTCTCTGTCCTTTTCAGTAAATAAAATGTCAGCATAAGAAGGAGGCATTCACTTACCTGTGAAACGAGAAGGTTGGGTTTGGTGACTCATGAAGTCCCATGATGCTTTGATACCTAGTGACATTTACACAGGCATTTAAAATTGGCAAAGTTGTTTTCATTTTTCTCATTTTGATTTTCTCATTTGATCCTTTCAACAGACCAGTGATATAAATATTGTTATTGAAAACAGGTTCAAAAAGATCCAAGTGACTTGCCCGTTTTCCTACAAGCAATAAGTGTCTAAGGTAGGATTTGAACACGAGTCTTTCCTGGGTGTAAGTCTAGCACTCATTTTTTTGTTGTGGGTAAAGGACAACTGCTTCCTGATTGCACGTCAACCAGTTGACCAGCCAGCATTTATTCAGGGATTTCTGTTTCTTCTTTATTCCTTTTCTAGCCTGTGAGGGATCCTCAAAGTAACAAGGGAATATATTTCTGCCTCTGAGTATTTAGAAAGAAAAGAAATTAAAGACACTCATTTTAATGTTCCATTTCTCTTATTTGCTGTCAAGTGTGATTTTTAATGAGCCAGGTTATGGTGGTATCTGAAGAGGGGAGAAAATACAATAAATAACCAGACTACGTAGCATGTGGGTAATCTTGCCAGTCATAACATTGTATCAGCCTCATTGCTCTGAGATGGACTGCCATCATACAGAAGGATTGCTTTCAAATGGTCTGTTTGTCCCATCAACTTTATGCCCTCCTGTTCCCAATGTCCTCCTGTTCTTTGCAAAGTAAGGAAGAAGGTAGGGAGGCTGAGGCCCGACTTCTATGTTTATACCAGAAAACCCTAAAGCCTAACATTCCTAAAGCAGTGGTTCTCATCAGATAAGCCGTGGACAAGCGAATCAGAGTGTTTCGGAGTCCCAAGGGACCTTGGAACCCATCTAGCTTAATCTGCTTTTGAAGAAGTTTCCCTTCTACAAAGGCCCATGTGACTGGCCTTTGATCAGAGACCTCCAGTGTGGGGGAACTCTCGACCTGCTGGGCTGGCCCATTCCACTTGTGGATCCCCTAATACATGGGAAGTTTTTTCCTGACTAAACCCAGATCTGTCTTTTCTCCTCTATCTGTGCTCTTGGACCAAGTCAAGCAAAGCTTACAAACTTCGGGCAAAGGCTACTTGTGTTTGATTCCAGAATTCTTCATAGACTGTCTCAGAATGTGAGAAAGAGGGCCTTTCTTTAAGGCTCTTGATGAGTTTTTCATCTAGTCTCAGAACAGAACCTTCAGGCACAGATATGTATAGAAAGATGGTTGTCATTCAGTCGTGTCTGACTCTGTGACCTCATTTGGGGTTTTCTTGGTAGAGATATTGGAGTGATCTGCCATTTCCTTCTCCAGCTCATTTTACAGATGAGGAAACTGGATGAACTGACTTGTCCAGGATGACATAGCTACTAAGTGTCTGAGGTCAGATTTGAACTCAGGTCTTCCTGACTCCTGGCCTAGCATTCTGTCTACTGCACCACCTAGAATAGTGATGTCAAACTCAGAGCCATATGTAAGGATCTTTGGGACCACATATTGACTTAGAAAACCACACAGTTACATGAGTGTGTGTGTGTTATTTATTTATTTTTTGTTTGTTTTGTCAGTTATTTCCCAGTTAGATTTTTTAATCTGCTTTGGTCTACCACCCAGAGTCTTGCTGGCCACATGGGCCTCTGCTGTAGAGTAGGAAGCCACACAGATTCATTTTAGCACTTGACCAACCTCCTTCCCCACAACCATCTTGCAAGAATGGTGATACATCCCTGTTATCATACACATTTTAAAGATGGGGATATGGAGGTAAGCAGGGAGCTGGTTTGCTCGGTCACCACTCCTGAATGGTAGAAGTGGGTCTGAAATTCACATCTGAATGCACATATGTTGCGAGGTGCGCATGTTAGGTATGTGTGTGCTTCTCTATCTGCATATTGTATGTTAGGAATTAATATGAAAATAGAAGGTGAAATGTTGCCAGGAAGGCTTTGTTTTGGCTCTTGTATAACCAGGGCCTCGCTTGTGCCAGCCAGTTGGAACGCAGATTTACTGAATCGAATTCTATTGAATTCATTTTCTTTGGAGTGATTTTTCCTCCCTGTTGTAATGACAGACAGAGAAGCATCATGGGAGAGAATTCAGAAGACTATTCCAATCCTGGCTCTGAGACTGAACTAGGCTTCCCCTCTCGGTGGTGCCTCTGGATTTCGCTGCTAAGCTTTGGGGGTTGAGATCTGTGTTGGTGATAAAATCACACCTTCTTTTCATATTCAGATATTCAAATTGGGACAGATGCTCCCTGACCCATCTCTATCCATAATTATCCTCCTCACTTCCACTTGAGACCAATAGTAACATTCCTGCGGCAGTTGGTTGGGGATAAGATGCTGTCTGTCGCTATGGAAAAGGGCAACGTTTAGTACTTCTTATGAAGGGGGAAAGGAATAAGCATTTATTAAGGGCCTACTGTGTACCAAGCACTGTGCTGAGGGATTTATAATTCTTATCTCATCTGATCCTCACAGCATCCTGTGAGACAAATGCTGATATGATCCACATTTCATAGTGACCAATGACTTGTTCAGGGTCACGCAGCTAGACAGTGTCTGAGGCCAGATTTGACCTTGGGTCATCCGGACTCCTGGCCCAAAGCTCTCTCCACTGCATCTGTCATGGTTGGGATGGTGTGGTCAGCTAGGGAGAGCACTGGTTCTGAAGGCAGAGGCCCTGGATTCAGGTCCTGCCCCTGTCACTTATTACATCTCTCACCTTGGGCCAGTCTCTTCAATGTTCTGTGGCCCAGAGTTAAAATGCCCCTGGATTAGATGAGCTCTGCATTACCTTCCAGTTCTAGGTCTGTGATCCCTTGATCCTCATCACTGTCACTCTCAAGAAATTTGTGGTCACTGCAAGCTGATGAAATCTAAATAAATGTGTGACTTTGGCTTTCTGGCTGTGTCAGACCATATTTAACATTCTTCCAATAAATTATTTAACATTTAAATTTATTTAAATTTTTTTTCAAAATCTAAAATGAGATTATTTAAATTATTTACTAAGGCACCTACTATGTGCCAGGCAGTGTGCTAAGCCTTGGGGATACAAAGGAAAATAATGAAACTTCTTCTCTTTGAAGAGTTCACATTCTATGGAGAGGGAAATAATATATCCATTTTTAGTGGAATACAAACCACATACAAGTTAATTACGGAGTTAATTGTGGAGAGCGTTGAGTTCTCAAGGAAACTAGAGTGAGAAAAAACAAGCCTCCCAGGAATGGGGGCCTGCTTTTGTGTGGCAAGGTGTGGAGGTGGGAAATGTTGTTATATAAAAGAAATATTAAAGAGGCCAGTTTGGCTGGAACAAATTGAGCAGATTTGTTGAAAGGCTGTGCAATGAAGTAAAAAGACTGTTGGTTTTGGAGGACCTGAGTTCAAATCCATTCACTGCCATTTATGGGATGTTTGACCTTGGAGAAGTAATTGAACCTCCTTGGGTCTCAGTTTCCTCAAGTGTAAAATGAAAGGGTTTGACTCTGTGGCCTCAGAGACTTCTTCCAACTCCAAATTTGTAGTTTTGTGATCAGGCGAAATCCTGACTCTGTCACTTATTCAAAACCCTTTGTGACCTTGGGCAAGTCAGCTCACTTTGGAGGGCAGTGACTTCATCATCTACAGAAGGAGAAGACTGGACTTTCTGGTCTCTGAAGTCCCTTGCAGATCTAGCATTTGATGTGACTGTTGTTTGTCCTTCTTCTCAAAGAGGACCACGACGTCAGGAAGGTGATGCCATGACCTGCAAGAGTCAGTAGCCTCACTTTCTCCTCCAGAGCCATCTGGGTCCAGTGGCCGGACATGGATCAGAATGACTGGAGATGGCTCAGCACGCAGTGAGAGACCTTGGCCTTTTTAAGCTAAGCCTTTCTGAGCTCTCAGTTTGACTGAGCCAGTGCCTTATTCAGTGATTTAAGGCCAGGGAGATGATAATGATGAAGGCCGTCTCTGTGGCCCAGGAGGGAGCTCAGTGATGGACTGGCACGCGGACAACAAAGCCATCACACAGCCACAAAGTGTGTCATCCTTTCCATACACAACTTTCTTTTTTTCTGGGTTCAGGCTTTGTTTCTGAGTGGCTTCTCCTTCGATGCCTCTGGGCCTTGGTGACTGGCAGACAATAAGGTCACACCAGGAGCTAGCAGCAGCCCTCTTGCCAAGATGTCTGAAATGTTCATCATCTGTAAAGCTTATTTAATGAAAAGAGACCCCCAAACCCCTTTCTGCTAATGTGTGGCTGTCTCTTGTCAGTGGGAAATGAGCTATCTGTCAGGCAGCCGATTTCCATGTGTTCAACTTCCGCTCATTAAATCATGCTCTGTGGGTTCCTTCGGGATGTCAAACTGCTTAATTGAGAAAGTGTGGTTCAGTTCTGGGGGGACAGCGGCAGGGCACCAGGGCCTGCAGGAGTTTGGGAGCAGGTCTAAATATTTGGGGACATTGTACCGTGGCCAGGAATGACCCCATGTTATATTTTTTCATGTCAGACACGTTCCTTTGACTTTCTTGTTTTTGTTGGAATTTGGATACCATTAGGACACTCCTATTTTAATAGGAATGTTCACTGAACCTTCCAGGGAAGGAGAAGCAGAGGAGGGAAGGGCCCATTTCTTGTGGAATCTGCTGGAATTAGGGAATAGAATTAGTATTGATATTTTAAATCTAAAACAAGTTGGGGAAGCAGTTGTAACATTCTGTATTATTGTGCTGGACTTTGATTTAGAAAGGACCTGGATTGAGATGCTGGCTTTATATTTTAACCTAGTCCAATCCAATCCCCTCCAACAAGCATTGGTGCCTAGGGATTGTGCTACATGTGAAGATTACAAAGACAAAACAGACCCCCCCCCCAAAGCCCTTCTCATGGGGCTTACATGCTATAATAAGGAGGTATAATGTATTGCCTAAGTAGTACATGATCATTGGTGAGGGGAGAGAGAACCAACAGTTAGGCAAACCTGGAAAGATTTCCCATGGGGAGCCCATGAGCTGACTCTGGCAGGAAGTCAGGGGTTCTAAGAGGTGGGCATGAGGAGAGAGACCATTTCTTTACCCAGAGGGTAGAGATGAGATAATGAGTTTTGGGGAGTGGCTAGTAAGCCAGTGTGGCTGGAATGATGGTTAATCATCTATTTCTAAGCTCCTTTGTTTCACCCATGTCAGTATGGTTTGAAAGCTGAGTCCACAGGCCACTGTAACAGTTGAGGAGAGGCGTTTGGGGACCTCTGAAAGCAGGGACTCTTTGGTTTTTGTGGGAGATATCTTGTGCAAGAATCCTAGAACCTTTTGTAGATGAGTGTGATGATATTTGGAGCTAACAGATAAGCTCTTTCAGAGGAGATAGATATGACAATGGAGGAAACTGGAATATATCCATCATATTTACCAGCTAGGTCAGTCAGTCAGTCAACAACCATTTATCAAGTGCCTACTATGTGCCAGGCACTGTTAAATTCTGGGGATACAAAAAGAGGAAAAAGATAACTTCTGCCCTCAAGGAGCTTGAAGTCATCTATAAGCAAACAAATAGGTAGAAAGTATATACAGGATACATAGGAAATAACTAAGAGAGGGAAGGCACTGGAATGAGGAGGGATCAGGAAAGATGACTATGGGCAATCACTCCATCCTTCTGAGCCTCTGGACGCTCTAGTGATTTATAGAAGGCTCATGATCCCTGCTGGCAAAGGAAATGCCTAAGCACACAAACTTTCAGAGACTTGCAGTATTAATATCTTAGGTTTTGCTATCACCATGGATCTTCAGCCATAAAATGGTCACGATGTAGATAATGGCCTAAACTGCTTAGTTCAGAGCATTATTAAAAGAATGAAAAGGGATAATGTGTATAAAGTGATTTGCAAACTTTGATGAAATGGAAAGAGCATTACCTCTGTAGTTTGTGGGTCTGGGTTCGAATCCTGACTTTTCCACTTACTAAGTATATGACCCTACACAAGTCACTTAATTTCTCTTAATTTCACCTGTAAAATGAAGGGGTTGCTCTACATGGCCTCTCCAAGCCTATGACTGGGGTCAAATCACTTATCCTCCAGCATCATGACACCCTCATCATTAAATGAAGGGAATCAGATGAGATGGCCTCCAGGGTCCTTTCTGAATTTAAGTCTCTATTATGCGTGTGTCAGCTGTTGTCGTCATCATCATCATCAATGATCATAGCTGGCTGAAGGTACCTCAGGCTATCAAATTATGTGGTCATATAAAAAACTACTGGGAAAAGTGGAAAACAAAAAGTGGAAACTAAGTATGAACCAACATCATGCACCATATACCAACATGAGGTCAAAATGGGTACATGATTTAGACATAAAGAGTGATGCCATAAGCAATTTAGAAAAGCATTGAATATCTTATCTGTCAGGTCTATGGATAAGAAAAGAATTTAGGACCAAAGAAAATACAGAGAGCATTACAAAATGTAATGTAGATAATTTTGATCATATAAAATTTTTAAAGTTTTTACACAAACAAAACCAATGCAGACAAAATTAAAAGAAAAGCAGAAAACCAGTGTAAAAATTTGCAACTACTATCTCTGATAAAAGTCTCTTTTCTCATATATATAAAGAAATGAGTAAAATTTATATAAATACAAGTCATTCCCCAGTTGAAAAGTGGTCAAAGGATATGAACAGGAAGTTTTCAGACAAAGAAATGAAAACTATCAGTAGTCATATAAAAGTTATTTAAATCACTATTGATTAGAAAAATGCAAATTAAAATAACTCTGAGGTACTACCTCACATCTATCAGATTAGCTAATATGATAAAAAAAAGAAAGGAAAATAATGGGTGTTGGAGGGGATATGGGAAAACTGGGACGCTAATGCACTGTTAGTGGAGCTGTGAACTGATCTAACCATTTTGGAGAGCAATTTGGAACTTTGCCCCTTTAATCCAACACTACTACTACTAGATTTATATCCCAAAATGATCAAAAAAGGGGAAAAGGATCTATTTGTACCAAAATTTTTACAGCAGCTTTTTCTGGGGTTGCTAAGAATTGGAAATTGAAGGGGTGACCATCAATTAGGGACTGGCTAAACAAAATTGTACTGGAATATGATCATGCTCTAAGAAATGACAAGCAGGATGATTTCAGAAAAAAAAAAAAAAACCTGGAAAGATTTACGTGGACTGATGCAGAGCAAAGTGAACAGAACCAGGACAATGTTGTACACAGTAGCAGCAGTATTGTTTGATGAAGAAATATGAATGACTAAGCTATTCCCAGCAATACAATACAAGGAAATCCCAAAGGACTAATGATGAAGCATGTCTACCTCCAGAAAAAGAATGGATTGTTTGAATACAGACTGAAAAACACTCTTTTTCACTTTCTTTCTTTCTTTTTCTTTTATGTAAATCATCTTGTACAAAATGAATGATATGGAAACGTTTTTACATATATAGCCTCTATCTGCTTACTGTTTCAGGGAGGTGGGAAGGACAGAATTTGTAACTCAAAGCTAAAAAAATGTTTTATATGTAATTTTAACATGTAGTATATAGTTTAACATTTAAATTAATGTAAACATGAACTCAACTTAAAAATTGTAAAAGTTGTTTTAACATGTAATTATAAATATATGAATTGTTTAACATGTAAAATATAATATTTATGTATACACACACAAATGCATATAATTTTTTTTAAACCCTAGAGGATCATAATGGAGGCCATCTGGTCCAACTCCCTGATTTTATACATACCCAAACTGAGACCCAAGAAGCCTTATTGTTGACATTATTGCTTTGAGTCCATCTCTTCAACAAGTTTTTTTTCATTTTATAACAAGTTTAGACTTGACTCCTCTTCCCCTGGTGTTGTTCTCTGATGCTGCTTCATTGTGGATCCTTACATTTTTAAATAACAAGGCCAGCACAAAAACAAACTTGCTTCAGTCTTAGGATCCTAGGAGCATTAAATCAGTGCTAGAGGAACACTCCCAAGGTGTATAAATGTCAAGTATGGGCCTGGTGATGGACTAGGTGCCCAACTAATCCCCCTGAGTTTCATTACCAAATTATCTGCAGAGTGATAACTATCTTGGCCAAAGAAATTCAGGACTGTCTAATAATTTATACAAGACTTATGATTCATACTGGTAAAAGAAATGCTAACCTCACAAAATTTCAGAGGCTCGAAGTATTAAAATTTTGAGTTTTGCCATTGCTTGACCATGTGTGGTTCCATGGGGACTATTCCAGTCTGAGAATGAGTATCCTATGGAAAGATCTCTTCTATCCAGGTAACTTATTCAATGACCCACTTTCTCAAGACAGTAAGGTTGAGCCATTGGCATAAGGCATCTCATTCCTAGAGAGACATAAAGATGATAATACATACAGTGGTTGGTTGGAGACAAAAAACAATGTTCAGAGCCATTTTGAGAGAGTCAACCCAAGGGATTATTTTGAAAGGACTCTTCATCATCTGTGTCTGTTTTGATCTCATTAATCTCACACAACTATTCTTTAAATTCAATTTTTATTTACTTTTCTTTTCTCTAACTCCCCCCCCTCAAGTTGGGTATTGTGGCATATTTAAAAGGAATCATGTGGGAGAATGTATGCTTAGGGAGGGAATGACATACACACTAAATAGGGTATCTATTATTCCATTTCTATATATTCAAAATTATTCCATTTCTATATAATCAGTATTATCCTTTATTATCCCTTATTTATTATTAATACCCAATATTAATTGGATAATGACTTACTGGAGGGAATGGGAGGGTTGCAGAGTTAAAGGAGGCCATTGGTGTCCATGTTTACATTAGTACTTCGGTGATACCATAAAATCATAAGTATAGACATACTTGCCACTCATAACCCCAAGAGCAAATAACTGTAGGGGGAGAGAGATTGCTGTAGAGTAAATAATTTTATCTCTGTGCCCTAAGACACACTTTTAAGTTATATACAATTAGATATATATATGTGTGTGTATATATATATATATGTATGTATACATACATATATATGTCTATATAGGAGGGTTTATGGGCATATGAATACATATGTGAGTGTGTGTATATATGTGTACAGGTATACATAGACAGAGGGCACAGGGCCAATTTAATCAGAAGGGATGATTCTTAAAAGGTAAAATTAAGAGGTGAGAGGAATATAATGAGAGGAGATGGAGAGAGACAGAATGGGGGTAATTTATCTCATATAGAAGAGGCAAGGGAAAATGGGTACAATGGAGGGGAAGAATAGGAAGGCAAAAGGAAATGAGTCAACCTTATTCTCATTGAATTTGGCTTAGGGAGGGAATGAAATACACACTAAATAGGGCATCTCACCCTACAGGAGAGTAGGGGGGAGAAGGGGATAAGAGGGGGAATGATGGAAGGGAGGGCAGTCTGGGGGGGAGAGAAGTTGGAAGCACCCACTTTTGAAAAGGGATGGGATCAAAGTAGAGAATGGAACAAGTGGGGGGTGGGATGGGATGGAGGGAAGTGTAGTCAGTCTTTTTCAATGTATCCACTATGGAAATGTTTTGCATGGCTATGCATGTACAACCTATATTGAATTGCTTGTCTTCCCAGTGGGGGTAGATGATGAGGGAGGAAGGGAAATAATCTGGAATCCAAAGTTTTGAAATAAAATGTTTAAAATATATATATATATATATATATATATACATACATATTATTATTATTATTCTACATATAACTGGGAAATGAGATATACAGGTACTTGGGCATAGAGATCCACCGTGCTCTACTGGAAAATTGAAGGGGGAATGGGCAAGATATGGGAGAGAGCAGATTGGGGGAGGGGATATTCAGTGGGAACGCTGTTTTGGGTTGATGGGTAGGGAAAATTGGGGAGAAAATTTGTAACTCAAAATTTTGTGGAAATGAATGATGTAAACTAAAAAATAAAAAAGAGAGGGAAAAAAGTTATATACAATTGGAATGCAATTTGCATTGGTGGATTGAGTTTCAATGCCAATCACAGATCCTTCACATATGTATACATATATGTTAGTAAGGGCCTGAATTCAACACTTAAGTTGGTGATCCAGTTAACAGAGCTACATTTGGGATTGTATGGAGATTCTTTGAAGACTGTTCTGTTTCCCTTTCCCTCAGGTACACTGGCAGCATACTGTGATGGCCAGTCATCCTAGACATGAATTCTGTGTGAAACAGATTTCGAACTCCACCCAAGAGGATTTAGTGACTGAAGTATCCAGAAGATCTTATTAGGTAGTTTCATCTATAAGTGGGTCCTGCGGTAAGAATGTCAAGGCCAGAGCTATAATGAGGCTCTGGCATTTGGGGAAATAGGACCATTTCCAGATACAAGTTTGGTACATGGGGAGGTTGTTCAAATATGAAGAATTTTTTGATAGTTTCTCTTTGGGGTTTTCTTTTAATAAAGAGAAGGCACAGAGCTCCCTGACTCAAAGACTTGCTGGGGAGAAGGTGCCCTTCCCCACCTTCCCCAGAGTCACCCATGCTTGTAGACATCTGCAGTTATAAGTTGTTCAAGAAGAGAAACAAGTCTTTTTCAGAAGCTCTGATGCCTTGCTTAGCCCAGGAGCCAGTGATGAAAGAAGCTTTTTTGCCTTAACTGCTTTCCGGGGTTATACTTTCAGATAATCTATGGTGAATCAAAATGGAGCTGGTGAGTGGTGAGCCATCCAAGGGTGGCAATTAGTTGCATGTGTTTGGTGGGGTGCCAGCCCTCAGGGAGCTGGGCCTCAGTGCTGAGCCACTGTTTGTCATGAATTAGTCTTTAAATAAAAGCAAGTTTTAAAAATGGAGCATGCTAATTTGGGTTTTGCTAACCCACTCGGAAGAAGGCATGGCCTGTTCATTGCCAGCTGTCCGAGCTGGCACTCAGCACAGAACTGGTTTCCTACCAAAATCTCATTGCCGCTTTCAGAAACAAAGATGATTTTTGAGATACTGGCTGGAGTCATCGAACAAGGTGAAGCTTCTGTGACATTAAGGGGATGCACTCAGGGGGCTGGTGGGCTCAAGTGTCCTCCCCACACCTTATCGAAAGGTCTGTCTCTCAGGCTTTCTTTCCTTGCTCTTCATTTGGTGACCCACTCACCGATTTGTGGTATAAAACCCTCCCTCATCCCAGCGCTTATACACTGTGCCTTTTATAGTCTTCCAAGTCATCCTGAAGGGATTATCATTGCAGCTTTCAACTTCCCCTAGAAAGAGCCGAATGCGTGTGAATGGGGCGGAAGCATCTTCCCTGAGAAAATGTCCCCTCCCCCCCAAATGTTCACAAAACCACCAATGACTGTGTAAGAATGCCCTAGTGTTTGGGGGTATCTGCTGACAACAACGTGCTCATTAACAATTACTGTACATACAGACATCGGTTACTGGGAGTCAGATTACCCCACCATTTACTGTGATGCAATGCTTGACACAGTCATGACCCTGGCTTCATTGTCCTCATTCCTTTGCTGATCCTGAGTAATGAAACTGGTCAGAGTTCTGATGCTTGGAAATCAATGCTTTTACCAGATTAGTGCTAATGGAAGAGTTTACTTTCTTACACCTTCTACACAGATGATCTGATTATTAGAAAGAGCAAATTTATAATCGAGCATAGGAACCATCTGCGTCTTTTTAAGAATTCCATCCATTCCAGTGAATATTTGTGTGCTGAGCCCTGCAGACAATGGGAAGGGATGAAACAACCCCTACCTTCACGAGGCTCACATGCTGCTCAGTGGAAACAACATGTATATAGATAAACAAACATACCCATCCATTCATTTACCCATCAATCAGTCAATAAGCATTGATTAAGCCAGATCCCAGGAATGCAAAGACAAAAATGAAGCAATTCATATTTTTCTGGTTGGAAAAAAATAAAGGCAAAATATTTACAGTAAATTCTTGGGACAAAAGGGCTCCCAGGGATAGGTATCCCAATGTATTCTGTCCATGTGTGCCTTTATACTGAATGTTTGAACTCATTCTCCCCAAAGACCAAGTGCATGCATAGAGTAGAGGGGTCTGTGGTTTAAGGGAGTATTTTGTGACCATTGTGCCTCCTATAGTTTTCAGTAAATATCTCCATGTAAAAAGCTAATTTAAACTCATTCTTCCAAATTGGAGGTAACTCACTGAATGGGGGCTCCTAAATGATAATGTTGGGAACCTTATAGCTTTGGGCTTGTCCAATAATATTGCTCTGTGGGGAGAAGTACTCAATTTCTTACTGGGATTCTGACTTTCTGGTGTTACTGGACATAGGGAAAGTGAGCCCAGAGGAGGTAGAAAAGGGCTTTCTGGGAGCAGGGGAGAACCGCTAAAAACCAGAGAGATTCGTATGGATTTATTAAGCACCTGCTTTGTGCTAAGTGCTGGTATACAAAGAAAGGCAAAAAACAGAGACAATACTCAGTAACTCAGGCACAGGGAAGGCACTGAATTGAGAGAGATCAAGAGAGGCTTCCTGGAGAAGGTAAGATTTTAGACAGGAGTTGAAGGAATCCAGGGAAACTGTGAGGTGAGAAAACATTCCAGTGCTGGGGGAGAGCCAGGGAAAATGCCCGCTACAGAGAAGAGTGTCTTATTCAAGGAACAGACCAGTGACCCTTGACTGAAGATTAGGGGAGGCAGTGTAGGGTATGAGAAGACTGGAAAGATTTGGGGAGATGGCAGGGTGTAGATCAGGTTATGAAGGGCTTTGAACACTAAACAAAAGATGTTATATTTAATAATAGAAGGGATAGAGAGGCACCGCTGTCTATTGAGTGGGAACATGGTTAGACCTACGAAACGTGGCCCTCCAGGTGAATGTTAAAAGGACCTTAGACCCAGATTCCTTGTTGTTGCAAGAAGGAAGTTAGTGGACGTCACTTTAGCCCCTTTATTGTGGTATAGTGGACAAAGGGCTACCTTTGGATCCTGAAGAAATGGGAAGCTGCATGGCCACGGAGGTCACTTCATCCCTTTGGGGCATCAGCCTCCCCATCTGTACCATGGGCTACTAATTCCAACAGTACTTTCTCACGTGGCTTCTTGTGAGGCTCGAATGGGATATATATATATATATATATATATATATATATATTTGTAAATTTGAGTGTACCACATAGAAGCCAGCTCCTCCTCCTCTTCCTCCTTCTTTATTGTTATTATTATCATTAATTATTATCACATACACAGGGAGAAAACTGAGGCCCAATGAGGTAAATAGACCATTGAAAATCATACTTGTAGGTAATTAGTAAAGTATGACTAGGACCCTGGACTTTTGTCTAATGGCCTCCTAATCCCCCTCATTTTGGGGCCACTCTCCTCCCACCCTCACCCCCCATTTAGGGTGTTTTTAATCTTCTCTCTAAAATCCAAAACTAAAGTCTTGTCATGTAACTTCTCTCTCCTCAGGACAATATCTCCTTGGGTGTGGAGAACGAGGTAGCATCTAAGGGATATTAGTGTATCCTTACCCTGAAACCATATTTCTTAGTCTTTAAATAGAATATTTGAATTGAAAGGTAATTTAAAGATTAGGTCATCATATGAATTTCAATACTGCATGACTCAGAGATAGAAGAGATAGACCCTTCCTCCTTTTATATATAAAGAATACTAAGGCCCAGAGAAAGTAAACGACATGACAGAAGTCACACAGATAATTAATGCAGGAATTCAGACCTGAGCCTCTGACTCCCAGTCCAGCACACATCTCACCACACCATTCCCCTCATTTTATAGGTGAGGAGTCCATCCCTCAGTTAACCCACAAGCATTTATTTGGTACTTACTGTGTTCCAGAGGCTATACTAGGTATTTCAAATACCAAAGCAAAAATGAAACAGACCCAGCCCTCAAGAAATTTGCATTGTGTTCCTGCAAAACACCCTATACACACATAAAAATATGTGAAATGTAGACAGAATGAAGTAGCTAATATTTATATTTACCAGGTGCCAAGCACTGTGCTAAGAACTTTGTAATTATTGGCTCCGGTAATTAAGTAATTCCTTCAGGTTGGGGGTGTCACTGTCAGCTGTGTGTAGGGAAGGGAAGGGAAGGGAAGGGAAGGGAAGGGAAGGGAAGGGAAGCCTCACTTAGAAGGTGATGCTTGAGCTGAACTTTGAAGGGAACTCTAGATTCTCAGAAGCAAAGGTGAGGGAGGGTAGGGTGCATTTGGGGCCCTCTCACAGGAATGACCTGTGCAGAGGTCAGAGGTGGGCAGTGGATTGCATGAAGGAGAGCTGGTAGGCCAGTTTCACTGCTGAAGTATAAACTCTGGGAAAGGTAGTAATGTCTAGGAAGCCTGGAAAGGTCTGGAGCTAGATTGTGAGGAACTTTACATTTCTAACTGGACCCTAGAGACAGTGGTCGCTGGAAATTTTTGAGTAGGTGAGTGATATGGTAAAAACCATGTTTTTCTCTGGAAAATGAGCTTCCCCCCCCAAAAAAAAAATTAAATTAGTGACCAGGATTACATGGGCAGTTGCTGGTAGTACCTGGGTCTGCTGATTTCCAGCCAGAGTGGCTGGTGATCTGGTATGCCGAGTTGCTTCTGGAGAACCCATCTAGAGGCTTGTGATGCACAGGAGAGAGTGGCAGACAGCATTCGTTTTGATTTTGCATTTGTTTTGAAGATGAAGGGAAGATGGAAGTCTTTCCTTCTAAGGCTGCATCTGTACCGCAGATTGCTGGGACTTTGAAGTTGTCCTAGTTGCTAATGCAATGTGCTTTAAATTTCTCCAAGTGAGGTGTTTTATTTTTTAACCTGTTTATTTCATGCTGATGCCTCTCTCCTTTTGAATGCAGTGTATTAAATTTACTAATAAGCTGACATACTGTTCTTAGGAGATGCAGCCTTGGAAGCTTTCCTGACAGGACGGAAGTTTGTTTTTACAAACGCTATAACAGAATTGACTATGAAGAACATTTCAAATTGCTGGGCGCTCTAAGTAGTTTTCTGGGGAATTTCTTTTTCTTTTTTTTTTCCTTCCCAAGGCAACACATTTTGTGTGGCTATTTTGCACGTTCTTTAAATGCTCATTTAATATTTTGTGTCTCGGCAGGACAATGTGTTACTTTTAAGAATAAGAGCTGATAACGAGCCCTGGGAGCTTTTAATTTATGATGTCTCTGACAGCATTGTGGTGAATCTGATAGGAGATGTGCGTGATTATGTCTCTGAGCTGGAATAAAGCAGCTGGTATTTGTTATGAAAATATTCAGAGGACCCCCTCCCGGTAATAGCCCATGGCTCCATTGAGCATCTGGCAAACAAATACATTGTCATCTTTACAGGGAGAGTCAGCAAAAATCTATGCCAGGCTTCCAACAACTTCTCTGGTTCTTCCCTTGTCTAGACTGGAAGAGCCTTGTCACATTCTTCCCTTGACTTCCTTTGTCTAGAGCAATTACTATAAAATTATTCCCATTGGTGACTTTCTTCCTATTATCCCTCTGAGGTAGAATGTAAGCCTTTTGAGGTCAGGGACTTTTTCATTTTTAGTTTTGTATGTCTAGCACCCAGCTGGCACAGAGTAGTTGCCTGTTGAATGGAATTAAATGGAGTCTCAGTATTTGTCTGATGCTAATCAATTGACTGATTAAGTATTACTTGGTTCCAACCATTCAGAAATAATATCTGTTGATTAATGCATCTATTTCAGCTGCTCTGGTGCCATATATATACATATATATGTGTGTGTGTATGTATATATATATATGTATATATATATGTGTGTGTGTGTGTGTGTGTGTGTGCATATATATATATCTTTAGCCCAGAGAGCTTTCATTTTGGTAAAATGTTTTTTTAAATAAATCTCTTCTTTCTTGTTGAAAAAGTACTTGAAGACAGTGTCACAGACGCTGACATTTTGAGAGTCATTGTTTAATATATAGAATGTGTCAGTGTCATGATTATGTCAACTCTCAGGCTATGAAAAAATGAAATAACCTACATATTGTCATTAGAAATCAGCAGAAGCAGCTCACATTTATATTGTGCTTGAACTTTTGTGAAGTACTCTACATACCTTATAGTGATATTAAGATAATAATATTGATGTTAAAGCCCCGACTCTCGAGATGTTGTTGCTGACCAGAACACCAAGATAATATGTTCAAGTCATGTCTCTGACACAGCATGGTGGTGTGACCCATGGACAGCTGACCTCACCTCTAGTGCCTCAAGCAGCTCTCTAAAACTACCAGTTATGGTCGAATTGTTGATCTTTAACAGTGTAGATGTTTCCCAAGCCAGTGGTCACGAGTCTGGACACCCTTACCTACCCACCCACTCCCTCAAAAAATAATAGATGAAGAAAGAAGGAAAGAATTTTTCATAGTAAACTGTGTTTTGAAATGTCTAGGGAAACACACCATCAAGAAAAATGTTCCTCCATATTCAATTAGCATTTATATTTCATTTCCCCTTCTTTGTATGAGAGAATTCTGGTTTTGGAGTAAGAAAAACTTTGATTTGAATACCAGTTTTGCTAATTACTGCTTGTGTGACCTCGGACAAATCACTTAACCTCTCTCAGCTTCCATTTTCTCATCTGTAAAATGAGGGAATTGGACTAGATGATGTCAAGATCAATGAACCTCTCATGCATGCTGACTACTAGACCACTAGACCAGGGTGTTGGCCAAGGGAATGGAAGCAAGAGACAGGAGAGAGATTGAAGGAATCAATTGGAATTATGCTGGCTTGGGTAGAGGGGAGGAAGGTGCCCCCAGTAGCACAGGCTTTCACACAAGGATAGGGCTTGGGAGGGGCTGGTGGAATGCAATCCTAACTGAAGTGAACACATTTTTAAAGACACTCAGGGATTTGTTTTTAAGATATTGGGAAGAAGAGAAGATTTCAAAAGGATGGAAACATATGAAAAGAAAGGTGATTGAGAAGACAGTAGCAATGCCTGAGTGGTGTGTCTTCTTTCTCATCTCTATAAAATCTTTATGAGAAAAGTCTCTGCATACATTGTGGATATGCTGACTAAGAACATGAGGAGGGAACAGATAGGCTTTTGCAGGCAGTTTTTCTACAGCGGACTATTATGTCTTTGTGATTTCACAAGTGGGAATGGGGAGATAGAAAGCATGAGATTATGTTGGGTTTATCATTGACTTTTTAAAAAAGCCTTTCTGATTAAAATAGTGCAGCCTTGATAGGTCTCCTACAAAAAGACATTCTCCCCATCCACATATACATATGCACATGTGCTGTCTTTGGAAGAATACGTGACTCCCGAGACAAACAGACAGCGGGGACAACTTTGTTCAAGGACTCACTGAGTATTGACATTAAGGGAAATATTAAACAAAAATATAAATAGACTAACCCTGTCTGCCAGTATCATGCCAGCAGATGTCTGGCGTAAACTCCAAACAAAAGAATTCCCTCGCTTGCTAGCTATTCTTGAAGCACTCAAGTCCATCTTGTACCTCTTTGCCTTTTCATAAATGGTGTCCTTTTCTGGAATGCATTTCTTCACTTTTAGAATCTCTAGCTTGCTTTAGAAAACATAGCCAGGTGCCACTTCTTCTACTATTCTTTCCTCAATCTGCCTGTTTTAATTAGAATTATACTGTTAGATTTTCATATCATTATGCTATGTTACATTATTATTAGATAAAATTACATATTATTAACAGGTTTTTCCCTCTTGACATTACTTTTTATCGTTCATATTTATTTATGACTATGTTGGATCCCTTCCATCCAGGGGGGTATAAGTTTCACAAGTGAAATGAATGTTCATTATTGTCTTTTAACCCCCAAAACTATGCATGATAATTTAATAATTTAACAATTTCCTCTTGCTAGCAAAGATCTCCAAATGTCCCCATTTGCAGATGAAATTGTCTTAATGCCACTGAGCCCAGAAGAGTGCTGTTCAGAACTGATTAAAGATAGCCATCACTCTGGAGAGAAGAACAGCCATCCAGGAACAGTGAATTCCACTGGTTTCTGTTTCACAGGGTGTAAATACTTGTCAGTGGTGACTTTGCCTTGAATGGAACTGATTGAAAGAATTCTGTGTCAAGCTCAACTGTTTGTTATGTCCCTTTTTCCAGCCCCCTGGTGCCTGGCTGTAGGCCCTGGCTTCTCTTTGGTATATCTGAATCCTACTTTTCAACCCTCGTTTCACCCCAGACAACACCTTTCTCACCCTTGGCCCTTCTGCTCCACCAATCAGCCAAGGAGAGTACAGGGGAAGGCAGCCAGAGAGCTTCCAGCCCATGTCATTAAAGGATTAGCTACAGAAACTAGGGAGGTTTAGCCTGTCAATAAATAAGCAAGGAGGCATTTTGAGGGCCTGCTAATAGGTATTAGGGGTTACAAAGAAAAAAGTAAGATGATCCCCACTTTCAAGAATCTTCCGTTCTAGCCAGTGAAGACAACATGCAGTTGTATAATTAGATATGACTGATGCACAAGGCCATTTTGAATGAGGGCACTAGTAGTTCTAGAAGGTAGCGGCCGAGCTGAGCCTTGAGGATTCTGAGAGGAGACTCAGGAGTGGGGTTAGGGGAAGAATTGCACCTGTCTTCAGGGCTCTGGAGGACCGTCACACAGAGGAAGGATTAGGCCTGTTCTGTTCGGTTCCAGAGAGCACTACCAGGAATAATGGGAAGAAGTTGAAATTAATGCTTGATGTCAGGAAGAATATTGTAACCATTAGAGTTATCCTTCAGTAGAGTGGGCCACTTCAAGAGGGAGTGAGCTCCCCATCAAGTGACTGCTGCATAGCCATTCATTGAGAATGTTGTGGTAGAGACTCCTTTCTCGTGTGGGTTAGACTAGATGGAGGGCCCTCTGTGGTTCTGGCATGTTACCATAGGGCTGAAGATCAGTCACAGAAAGCTATAGTCTTGAAAAGACTAAAATGACACATCACATGAAAAGACACATGATAGGGGAGAGCGTGTTACCAATTACAACTTGCCACCGAGAGGTAGCGTAAAAGTCATTATTAACATGTCTGAGTGAAAAAGGCACTGGGCCAACTAGCAAGAGAGAGCAGAACAAAAGTTGGGTAGTACATGGAATATGTTGGTCCCCTTGCAGTACCCAAAGTACCCTAAAAAGATCCCCAGCACATTAAGAAGGACCTTTGTGATCAGCTCACAGGGAAACATGAATGAACAGCCTAGATAATGAGACGTTGGGGGCAGGAGTTCCGTTTCCGCTGCGCCCAAGTCCATCAGGGTACCATCGGAGGAGACTGAAATAAGCAAACAGAATGCTCAGATGCTCCCTTAACAAATGAGTCACATTACCTTAGAGCCAAATTCTTGAATTTTTAATCAGGTTGAAGTTTGTGGTTTTAATTTGCAGTGGAAATTGTTCTAGTCCAAAGAAAGAGTTAAAAGGAAGCAACATAGCTAAGACGTAGAAATGTTCCTTGGGTTGGATCTGAGCAGGGAACTTGAAGATGGAAGGTTTGTTGCCAAGAAGGGATGGAAGGTTCTTTCCTATAGGTAGCTTCAGGAAGTAAGACTAGGGAAGACTGGGGCATGACATCATAGGGACAGTTCCAGTGTGGAAAAGGAAACAGTGAGGTTAAGGAGGAGCAACCAGGATTCAGATAGGATTGCCAGGGAAGATGGGTGCTGGGGAGGCCAGAGTCAGACAATGAAGAGGAAACAGTGGCCTGGTTTGATGTCCTGATGGAGAAGTACCAGCAGACAGGTAGCTCAGACAGTGAGCAGGGGCCACAGAGAAGCTTCAAAAAGTTCACCTGCTTCCCCATGCCCCACTCCTTTCTGGGTCTTTAAGGTCAGGCTGTACACCCCGTGTGAGCTCTAACTCAATCACTATTAAGCACCTGCTATTATGTGCTAAGCTGTAGTCATAGATTTAGTGTGACAAGAGTTTATAGAGGCCATCTCGACCAACCCCTAACTTCACAGATGAGAAAACTGAGGGTACAGATTGGTCAAGTGATTTGCCCAGGTAAGTAGTAAGTCTTTGGGGAGGGATTTGAACCCTGGCCTTTGTGAATCTGAGTGTAGCATTCTGTTGACTGTAACATTCTGCCTCACTTGCTGGTGGTCAGGACAAACTACTGAAGTCTTACTGCACATGACTGCGTTAGCTGAGAATTTATTCCTACTGTTTATTTTTAAGTATAACTTGCTGTCTTTACCCTGTATGTGTGCCTACATTTAGAACCGTAAGTTCCTTTCGATTTGAGAGACTTTCAACAGCCTGGTTATAATTGGTATCATGTGTATGTACATGTGCATGAATGTGTGTATGTAACATACACATCCATGTACACGAATATTTATTCATAAACCCCCACAAATAGAGTAATTTATAGCATAAAACATTGAAAAGCTAAAAAAAAAAGTGACTGTTAGAACATGACGTCTTCCCTTTATTATGTTCCTGAGTGTTAGGAAGATAGAGGCTGTCAGATGTTGGTATCCATAGTTGTAGAATGGAATTGTCTGTGGTAGGCATCCTAATGGGAGGCACTTTACCTGGTGGGGAGGTGTGTGATGGAGGTAATATAACCATTATTATCCCCATTTTACAGGTGAGCCTCTGGGTATTTAAATAAGGTTCCCATGTTCACCAAGTTAATGTAAGATCTAAGAATCAAATTGAGGCTTCCTGACTATGAGTCTTATGCTTTCATTGTATCTGCTGAATTCTGGCCACATCGCAGGTGCTCAGGAAATATTCTCTGATAGAGGTGGCTTCAGCTCTGGCTGATTAACTGGCTCCAAATCTTAGGATCATAGGTTTAGAGCTGAAAGGGACCTCAGAAGGCGTAAGCTCACAGGGTCATAGATTTAGAGCAGGATGGGACCTCAAAGGTCATAGGCTAATAGGATCATATATTCAGAAATGGAAAGGATCTCAGAGTCCATTTATTCCAACTCCATCATTTTGCAGATGAGGAAAGTAGGGACCAGAGAGGTCAAGTGATTTTCCCAAAGTCAATTAGGTAGTAAATGGCAGAGCCAGGATTTGAACCCAATTAAATTCTATGACTTTAAATTCAGAACTCTTTCTGCTGTGTGGTATGGCTTTTCCAATCATCTGGTGGCCTGCTTGAGAATTTCCTATTTTAGTATGACAATGACTGCTCCTCTGCTCACATTGGAGAAAGCAGAGGAATAGAGTGGAACTTTTTACCACATTTCCAATCCTAACTATTCATCCTGAGAATGTGTGCCTGATGTCAACTGGACAATTGAGCAAGAGGGCCAAGAGATCAATATAACTGTGCTGTAATGGTCTGTACTGGTTGTTGTCTTTGCCTGGAATGTTCTCCATCCTTACCTCTACCACCCATCTTCCTTGACTTACCTTCAAGAACCAGTTCAGACCTTGCCTTTTGATTTGAACTGAAGCATAATGAACTTTATTCCAGTACTGTATTTTATCTCTGTGCAAACTTTTATGTTTTTGTAATCAGCATGCTATTGAATTCTGTTTTCAAAACTATTATTTTCTCATCTTCCATTTTATGGGTAAATACATGCCATTCACATTCATCCTGCATGGGACCTTTCTCAGTCTTCCTCCCTTCCCCCTGCTAGGGCTTTCTTCTCTCAGATCACATCCCATCTATCGCACATAAACACATATTATATGTCATACACAATGTTATATATCTCTATACAGCTACATTGTAAATAGTTATTTACATTTTGTCTAATCCATTGGAACATATTCTCCTTGAATGCAGGGGCTGTTTTTGTCTTTCTTTATATTTCCAGGGCTTAGCACAGGGCTTGGCACATAGCAAGCATCAGCACAGTGGATAAAGTCCTGGAACTGGAATCAGGAAGACTCCTATTCCTGAGTTCAAATATGGTCTCAGACATATACTAACTATGTGACCTTGGGCAAGTCACTTCACTCTGTTTGCTTTAGTTTCCTCATTTATAAAATGAGCTGGAGAAGGAAATGAAAAGCACTCCAGTATCTTTGCCAAGAAAATTCCAAACAGGGTCATGAAGAGTCAGGCACAAACTGAAAGCAACTCATTAACGGCAACAACAATAACAAAGCACTTACTGACTGATTGTGAAAATTGTTTGGGAGACAGCACAGGACAGCAGGAAGGTCACTGGTTTGGGAATAAAAAGATGGGCTCATATCCAGGTTGCCCCACTCATTTCCCACATCATCTTGGCCAACAGATCTCTCTTGGCCTTCGTGTTCTCTCATCTGTGAAATGAGGAGACTGAAGTAGATGACAAGGAAGTCTCTAAATCTGTGTCACCAGGATCTTGTGAGCCTTTGTTGACTTTCAGATGAGAGCACGGACATCATTGTGGTCCTTACTCTCAGCCAATTCAGTAAGCCACCTCGTACTTGTGGAGCAGCAATGGGAAATGAGTGCGTGCAGCCAAATGCCAGGGCCAGCTTCTCTTTAAAGATGCCGTATTTGTTTACAAAGTGTTGTGATAGATTTGATTCTAACGTGTAGTAATGTGGACATGAAGGTTAATTTTGACTGTTTTCGCGTCCAGAATGCCAGATCCATCTTCCCGAGTGGCGAATGGTAAAGCCTGCTATCCCTTGCTCCAGAAGCTTGCTTTCAACTTTGGTTTATTAGCAATTATGCATGCATTTCTTTGGACTTCATTGACAATGAATACAAAATATTAATAAACCAACAAGACAAGCAGTTTTTAAAAATCACATTATGTATACTTAATGCCTAACTGACCTTTTCTGCAGTTACTTAAATCTTTTAAAAATTCATTTAATTTCCAAGCCTGAGTATTATCCTATTTATATGTAAATTGTCTTTAATTCATGCATTGATTTAAAAGACTAATCCAAAAGATCTTTTACCACAAGTGACCTTTTTGACTCTGGACTTCTGGGAAAGCTGTAAAGTGTTTTGTTGTTTTTTTTTTGTGACCTCTTATCCACCTGTAGTTGAACATATGCTGATTTTAGAATGGTTAAATCACTCATGATTTTACCATTTTCCACCAACACCAGATTTGTTATTAACAATGTAATTGTTTTGGTTTTTCACAGGGCTATTTAAGTGAATATTTTTATTTTTTCTATAAGATTTCTCTTTCTTATTTTTTTTCTTCAATAAACTTAATTAAGGACTTCACCAAAGGGTATAATTTATATTTCAAGAGAAACAGAGATAGGTACTTAATAGAAACTATCTCCAAAATATGTGGACTTCAAGGAAGCTTAAATACAGATTATGACTTGGCCTCTAGATCCAAGCCCTATAATAGGGAAAGTGTCAGGAAATCAAATTTGACAAAGAAAACTGTCATCCTCTCTTGGTTTTTTATTCTGTGTAAACATACATAAACACATATGAAATTCTCTTTATCTATTTGCTTATTATTTCCTAAATATGCCAGGTACCAAAAAATATCACAAAGACTAAAGCTGACTACATTTTAACAGAGAAGAAAAAAATTTTGTCATGGGTATGAGTTATTCCTGAGTTAAATGTTTGTGCACAGACAGACCATTGAATTATTGGAGCTAAGATCAGATTTTATAGGAAACAAGTGGGAATATTAGTAATAAAAAATATGCAATGCAGTTAAGAGGATTTAACCTTAGCTTATTCAAGAAAAGATTGATTTTAAAAAATGAGAAGTGGACAACAGAAACAATATTGACACCAACTCTAATAATTTCATCCAGATGTTAAAGCATTGTAAATTAATTGATACAAGGAGACTGAAATAATATAGAGTCTTTGTCAGTAAGCGTTTGACTTACTGAACACAGAGAAATAACTAACAAAAGGAGCATCATGTTAAAAAGTCATCTGTAAAAATCTGACGAAAGATAATGGACAAGCAGTATCTCACAAAGCAGAGAGACTCATTGGAGGGTAAGACCAGTCCAAAGTTAGCATGATAATGTAGCCATCCTAACAAAGTTATTCCAAGTATGATTTAAGGATAAAAACAGAGAAAGGGACTATGGACAGAAGAAAAATGTATATAATCTCACTTGGATCATAACACCATGGTCAATGAAATGTTTACAGAGGGAACAGAAATTATATCAAAGAAGGCAAAGATAGAAACAGCAAATATAAAGGATGCACCAGAGAGCGAGAAGATCCATGCTGGATGTGGTACAATCACAAAGGCATCAAGGGACTAATTTATAAGGTATCTAAAGAAGGTGGTGGGGAAACCAAGTCATGGGAAAACCTCAGACATTATTTTTTTTAAGCAATTGGGGTTAAGTAACTTGCTTAAAGTTACACGTCCAGTTATTTCTGGGTGTGATGCTAAGTATTTGAGCCCAGATTTGATCCCAGGTCATCCCGACTCTGGGGCCAGTGCTCTTACTCACTGTGCTACCTGACCGCCCCAACCTCAGACATTATTAAAATCAAACAATGGTAACTGAGAAAACATCAACTAATGACCTATATTCATCCTGTAAAATTTTTGTGTAAGTTACCTATACACAAAATGATGGCAGCCTTACTGAGGATATCAATAGAGAATAAGTTTTTTCAGAAATTCAACAATAGACCATATTTTTGCAGTCTCACAATTGACTGGAAGATAAAGAGAATGTAAGATACCATCATTCTTTTTATTTCTTCATTATGTGGGAAATCCTAATAGAATAAAATTCCATCTTACAGACTTATTTACAACAGAGTGTCTCCTATCCAAGATTATACAAGCAAGATTATACAAGCTTCACTGGAAAATATAATAACAGAGATAACCCTGTTTGACAATCCTCTGATAACAGTATTGGGAAAAGCACAAAACAGGGCCACATGCTTGACAAAACTGTTCACCTCCGTGTGGGAGGAGATCCATGTCAGAGTCCCAGTCAGGGAAGGGTTACTCTGTGAAGTCCTCCACATGCTTCTATTTCACTATGAAACCCTTAAAATAAAGAATCTTTAGTAGACACTAAATATATGTATAATGAAAAAAATAAATTCATTTCAGTTTTAAAAGCATTTATGTGATTACCATGTCCAAAAGACTGTAGCAGGCACCAGGGATCCAATGATTTCTTCAAAAATAAATAAATAAAGTCTCTGTCCTCAGGAAGTTTACGTTCTCTTGGAGTAATTTACTCACTATTCACAACTGAATAAATACAAACTATATACAAAGTAATTTCAAAAGATGGAGATTGCTAATTCCTGGGAGAACAGGAAAAGCCTTACATGAGCTGTTGTCACAAGACAGAGATGTTAGGAGGTGGAACCAAGGAGAGTTTATATTCCAGACATGGGAGGACATAGGATGGTGGGGTGGGAGTGGAGTTGGAGAAGAGCTAAGAAAAAAAAGAAGAAATTTACATGATAACTTTATTCTGTATTTAAAAGAAATAGCAAGTTGTGCATAATAGATTTGCAGTTTCATCAGTAATCTTTTTTTATTATACTATATTATGGAAATGCTTGTTTTTTCCATAAATTAAAAATAAAATGGATAAATGTAAAAAATTTAGAAGCAAACAAATGAGCATGTGGGTAGGAACTAGAATGGTGTGAGTGGGGGAAAACCAGGGGGTCCAGTATGACTACACCAGGGAATATGGAAATGGAAATTCTGTCAAAGAAGACTAAAGATAGGTGGTCCCTCAGGTTGTGAGGGGCTTTCAATGACAAGTAGGAGGGTTTATATTTAGATACAATGGATAATGAATCATGTTTTTGGAGGGGTGTAGCATTGTTCAGATCTGTATCATAAGGATATTAAATTTAGCATCTGCGTAGAGGATGGGAGGGCAGGGGAGAGACCCTTGGTAGAGGATTGCTGCAGTGGACTAGGTATGAGATGTCTTCTTGTAGCAGCAAGCACCCCAAGCATCCTCAGGGTTTGCTGCCAATACAGGTTCTTAGATCTGCTTTGTTAAAGGAAAGCAACTCAAAATGGGTTAACAAGCTTACTTTAATCAGTCAGACATATATCGTTTACCTTGTTCAGGGGAAAAGGTCAGCACCCCGAACTTCAAAGTACACATACAGAATTATCAAGACAGAAACAGATCTAGTAGACAGATTTCCAAACTGTCCAACCATTACATCCATACCCAGTCAACATCTGGGTTTCAACATCTGGGTTTTTTCAAAGCCGGGGGGCTCAGGACAACGGCTTCCCAGAATTCAGATCAAATCACAGAACACTTCTCAAAGTGAGCCCCAAAACAAAGCCTCACATCAGGGCTTATATAGCCTTCTCCTGGCTCAGAGAATGTAACAACCTTTTGGACCCACTGGCCAATCAAAAAGTATCTACTGAAAAACAAGCCTCCCACCCCAGGCTCCAGGTGCACTTTAGCCTAGGGGCAGGGAAGATCTTTAAAATTTACATTCCCATTACACTTCCATAGCTACTAGTTAACGTATATGTGGCACTTGAAGATTTGCAAAGTGCTTTACAAATACAGTCTCGTCTTATCCTCCTGACAACCCTATTTCATCTTATCCTCATTTTATAAATGAAGAAACTGAGGCAAACAGGTCTCTGAGCGTGGGCAGCTGAGTGCTGGTGAGGGCACATCTCTGTGGAACGTCACCTTGAGGGAAACCTTGTTGGAGTTTTGAAAGCCTTTGTGCTGATGGCTTTGCTCCACTGAGTCAAATGCTTTTTGTCATTGTCATTAGTAAACCCAGTGCGATCTTGCGTGTGCCAAATCTTCCCTATCAGTTGAGTGGCATGTTGTTTTTGTTTGGTCATGTCCAACTCTTTGTGACCCCATTTGGAGTTTTCTTGGTGGAGATACACAAGTGATTTGCCATTGCCTTCTCCAGCTCATTTTATAGATACGGAAACTGAGGCAAGCAGGGTTAAATGAACTCTATGCACGCACTGTGGTGCCACTTAACTGCCCTGTTTGAGTGGCTTGGATGTATGAAATACTTCCGCTGGACCACAAAATTCTAACTGTGTGTTGATTATGTTTGTGTGTATTTATTTCCCTTTGTGATAGGTTTGTTGTTTTTTTTTGTGACTAGAAAAAGGATTTTAGAACGTAGGGGTTTTTACTTTCAAGAATGTTTGTATTTTTTGTTTTTTTCACCAAGGACAGCTTTTAGCACAATAATGGCGATATACAAAGTAGAGCTTTTGCCTGGGCCTGGTAAGTACATCTTTATTAGTTTTAAGATGATTGACCTGAACCAGAGTGAAGCAGGGAGAATGATGAGGACGCTCAGATCCAGGGCACCGCCTCTGTCCCGGGAGTTGTTGTCTATGTGAGATGATTTTAGTGCAGCCCCTCCTGGGGGAAAATGGCTTCTGGTTCCTCCTTTACTTAATCAAATAGGCCAAACACAGAATGTATAAAGAAGTGAACTGATTCTCTGTGTGTATATATAGAAGTGTTTATATGTAATGCATTTATTTATACCAGTTCCAACCTGGTGTTCAGATGAATTACTGATATTACAAAATTGGAAAAGCATAAAGAGCAAGACATTGAATCTGATTATCAAGATTACTTACAAATTTTAACCAATATATAGCAATCTCTATAATGGGAAGGCCAGAAAATCCCAGAAATTATTACCTCATCTAGAAAATGCTTGCACTTCTTGCCAAGTAGAGAGACATGGTGGCCAAAGGCCATTCAAATTTAGAAAATGAACAAATTGCAGAGAAAGCTGGTAGAAGATTATGAGCAGTATCACTTCACAAAAAAAGCAGAGTGGTACAGGGGAAAACTATTAGCCACTAGGTGGCACAGTGAATAGAGTGCTGAGCCTGGGAAGCAGGAAACCCTGAGTTCAAATCTGACCTCAGACACTTACTAGCTGTGTGACCCTGGGCAAGTCACTTAATCTTGTTTGCCTCAGTTTCCACATCTGCAAAATGATCCGGAGAAGGAAATGGCAAATCACTCCATTATCTTTGCCAAGAAAACCTCAAACAGGGTCATGAAGAGTCAGACACGACTGAACTGAAATAAAGGGGGCAGTGAGTCTATAGAAAACTTGGAAGTCAATTCACCTATTTCAGATTTTCCAAAAGACATTGATATATGAAACTAGAAGGAGGGTAATAAGTAGACCAAAAAGGGAGGGCTAGATTTTTCCCTATTTGAGCTATCTTCATTACTGATGATGGTGACACTGCTGTATTTATACTCCTGGGACCTCAGACTTAAAAGTTCAGCACTTTTCTGTCCCAGGCATGGTGCTTAGAGCTGGGAATACAAAAAGAGGCCAAGGACAGCCCTGAAGGACTCAATCTAATAAGGATGACAATAAGCAAACAATTGTGTACAAATTGCATACAGGACACCTAGCAAATAAGTGAGAGTGAAAACACTAGACTTAAGAGGGTTGGGGAAGGCTCAGACATAATTAGAACAATCCCTGCCCCCCCCCCAGTGCTTAATTTTTTTCTTTTTTGATGGGGAAGGGATTAAAGAATGGGCTAGCAGTTGTGACATATGTACAGATAAACAAGCAGAATTCAGTCTTAGGAAGGCAGATTCCATATGTTGAAAGATCTCCTGCGTCCCCTTTGCTGGCTCATCCATCCTCTGTATCACCCTCCCTAACTGTAGGTGCTTCCAACACTCTCTCGGTCCCTCTTCTTTCTTTCTTTCTCCATGCCTTATCACTTGGTAGCCCTTATCAGCTTGGTAGCTACAGTATATACCCAGCTCTACACTCTCTCCTGAGCTCAAGTCCTGCATCCACTCTTGCAGTCTGGCCCCAGTCACCTCCATTTTGGTCCTGAATCATCAGCTGCCTATTGAATATTTGGAACTGGATGACTTGTAGACGTTTCAAAATAAACAGGTCCAAGATAGAGCTCATTATCATTTACCCCCAAACCTATTCATCCTTCAGACTTCTGTTTCTATAACTGTTCTCTGCAGGAACCTGCAGTGGACCTAGAGCATGTCTAGAGTCAATCATAAACTCCTGTTTGGTATCACATGACCACAAACAACATTTCCTAATCTGTCTTGAAACATTCTATGGTTCAGCCAAACTGACCTTCCTACTGTAACTCATACATGATGTTGTATCTGCTTTCTCCATGAGTTTTCACTGACTGTCTCCCATATGTGGAAATCACTCCCTCCTCACGTTTGACTCACAGAATCTCTAGGTTCTTTCATGCTTCTTAACAGGTGCCACTTTATGTTAGAAGCTCCTTCTAGCTGCTTGTGCCTGCCCCCCACCATTTACCTTGTATTATGCACATGCTTATGTAAGTATATATTTGTCTCCCCTGATATAAAGGTAACCCACCTGAGGGTAGAGAGCATTTAATTTTTATCTGCTATTGCAATAGATAATGGCTATTACTACTATCACCATCACCACAACCACCACCACCACCACCACCACTACTAGTACTACTACTACTACTACTGCTACTACTACTACAACTACTACTATTGCTGATGCTATAGATAACATTTATATAAAGCTTTAAGATTTGCCAGGCACCTCACAAATCTCACCTCATTTGAACCCCAGAACAGCTTTGAGAAGTAGGTACTCTTATTATGCCCATTTCCATATAGGGTAACTGAGGCTGTGAAAGGTTAAGTAACTTAACTTAAGAAACTGTCCAGTTTCACATGAAAAGAAATGCCTGACAAATTCAAACTCGGGTCTTCCTGACTCTCCTTCCAGCACTCTATTTATTGCATTACCCAGCCAGCACATAGTAGATGCTTCAATAAATGCTTGTTTGAGTAATCAAATGAATGAATGCTTGTCTTTCCTCTAAAGTGCCCAGAGACCAACATCATCCATCCCTAAGAATCTCTCCCTTTTCCAAACTCTTGTAGAGTTTCCTGTCCCTATCACTCCTTTGGTACTTAGCCCACCTGTGATCTTACACTGATATTACTTGATTCATGTATTCGCCCCGGTTCACCAAATAGAATGTAGTCTTACCATGCTATGTGATTTTGCATCTACTTCAAAGTCCAACACGTTATGTTTCAGTAATCGGTACAAAATGAATGAATTAGACAAGAAACAACATTTTTATTAATATTTTAAGTTGATAGTATTTAATCATTTTGGTGCTTTCGGTATACTAATGAGGCATTAAACAATGAGCAGGTTTAAAAATAAAATTCACCTTTAATAAAATACAAACACCCAATTCCTGTTTAATGGGAAAGATATTCCAGGCAGTGCCTTTCTCGGAAATTATATAGTAACTACAATTTATCTATACTGTCCTTCACAGGTGGCATCATAAAGCACTTTAGAGAGAATGCTAATAGTAAAAATGCATTATGAAGTAGGGAGTAGCAATTTTCCTATAGACAGAAGAGTGAAATTATGTTTGAGAATGGATTAAAGTACCTTTAATTTTTTTTTAAAAAAGTGATTTAAATGGACTTACAAACCAAAAGAGAATTAAAAGAATATTGTTATGTTGGAAGAAGATGCTGTATCTGGGGATTTGGTTTCAAGTAAAGGTAAAATCAGAAAGGTCTATAAATGTTACGTCAGTGATCACTTGTCTTGGCTGATTAGGGAATATGAAGGTAAGCCAATGGGCAAGATATCCATCTTATGTAGAGAGTGATATCTCTATTAAGATATCCATATTATTTATACCTTATCCTGACCGACTGGTTCACAAATGTCTTTATCCACCTCAGGGAGAATCAAGTTGATGGTCCAGTGCCCCATCCATCAGCACTATTGAATCAAAACACCACCCACTCCTGTTCTCTGGGTGAAAGGTTGGTGGGACCTCCTTTAGACAAAGAAAGCACATTAAGAATAAATTCTGTGTGATAGGCAGGGTGAATACCATCATCTCATTTTTTCCAATTTGGAGGCCGAGTCTCTTAGAGTTTCACTGACTTGGTCAGAGGCACAGCTATGATTAGGTCCCCATTCTGTCACCTTACCAAGCACTATAATTTCCTCTATGCCACATAAACAGGTTGAGTGAAAGAAGGAAGAATATTTTTTTCAGTGTTGTGGAAAACTACATTGTAGTAGTTTTGGCTGCATTAGATTTATGAGCATTCAGTCCAGTCCAAGAAGCATTTATTAAGCAATGGTTATTTGTAAGGCTTTGTACTGGGTGCTGAGCATACAATGGGAGAAAAAAGGGAACTTAAATTTTACTCACAACAAGCATCTATTCAGCCCCTGCTGTATGTGTCAGATGCTGTGCCAGGAAATTGGGATGGGGGAAGAGACTGATTAATATAATATAATATATAACATAACATAACATAATATAACTAATATAATATTATATTATACATATATGAGACAAAAATAATGCCCGCTCTCATGGCATTTATGTTCTCTTTGGAAATAGACGTGTATCTATTGTATATGCAAAATGTATAGAATGAAGTTTTGGGGAGGAGGCAGTAACAATACAGGGATTAGGAAATGCTTCATGTAGTAAGGAGGCAGGAACTGAGCCCATGTTGGATATTCCCAATATGGATGAATGCCCATTTCCCTTTCTACGTGAGGTAAAGGGTACTTACCTCCTAAGCGTGAAAGCCGTAGTTCAAGCTGAAACTCCCAATCCAAGGGAAAAAATACTGCCAATGCATCACAACATTTTGGTTGAAATGCTTTAAAATGCAAAGGGAACTGAGTTAAGGACAGTGGGGAAAATACTCATCAAGACAGGTCTTTTAGGGAAAGTAGAGGGAGCTGATATGTGAGAAGGGCAGATATTAAGCAAAAACTTGGTCCCACATCACTTGGTGTTAATTAAGCTGGTAACAAATAGCAGTAATATCATGGCTCCTCTCTTCTGCAAGGCTATGATCTAGTTCCCAAGTGAATAAACTGCGAGGCCAAAGGCCAAATGGTTTAACAAAAGGGAATCAGATTATTACCTTGTAAACCAGAGGAGCAATGATCTTGTGGCTTAATTAGAGAGCCTGGTAGGAAGTTCCAGTCTATCTGGAGTCAATTTTCAATACCCTTTGATTACTGGACTGGGTGGTCAGATTTATGAGAAAATGGAAAAGAAATGTATACAATGTCTTAACTTGACAACTAAGGGCAGAAATGTGATAATGGTTTACAAATGATTGCAGGGAAGAAAACTCAGAGAAAATGATTTAAAATAATGATTAGAAAGAATAATGGAAAACAATAAAGAACAAGGAATATCTGATTGCAGATTAAAATAAGAATTGTGCTGACTGGTATGAGATAGCATAATAATCTCTAAAGGAATGTCTAGGGAGACTTTTTAAATGTTGATGAATTGGTGGTTTCCCTGCTGCTGTACTCCCTATAAAGTTCAGACGGCAATGCCTGGAGGTCTGACTATTCTGTAGGAATCTTGTTGCTTTCCTCCTTCCAGTCTATCATAAGGATCTACTCAACATGTGGGGTCCTTCCTCTAGCTGTTTTGACCTGGCATGGACACCAGTGATGCATACAAACTTTTCACTGGTTATTGATTTAATTGGGTAGTAATTTATTCAATTGTATACAAAGATCCTATCCTGTATGGTAGATCGCTGAAGGTTACCAATCAGGATATAACTATTTTCAAATTTTCTTTGGTTTAATTTATTGTGTGTTATTGTCATAGGTTGTCATTGGGGGGAAATAGTCACTCAAGGTGGTAGAATAAGATTAATTGTTGATGATTAAATGTTATAGATACAAAATTGGGGCTCTGGGTCATTGAGAATTGTAAGGTAATTGTACCACATTTGAAATTTCATTAAGAGGAAGCCTAGAAAGTAACAACATTCATATTTTTTTATAAACAAGTCTGTTTTCTGGGGTTTGAGAAAAGTAGGCATTTTTCTGAAGCATGGTTCTAGACATTTAATAAGCTATTAGCAGGGCCCTGCTATCCTGGGCGGGATGTGAGCTTGGATTCCTTTTCTTGGTGCTGGTGATGAGTTAGTGTTAAACTAGTTTTAATATCTTAGTCCAGTGAAAGGACTCTTGGTTTAGAGTGAGAGGATAAGGCTTCCAATCCCAAATCTGCCAGTGTAACTCATTACCTGTGTGATTTTGGGCAGCTATCTAACTTTAGAGGCAGCTACATGGGGCGGTAGAGAAAACGCTAAGCCTGAAGTCAGGAAGATCTGTGTTTAAATCTGGCCTCAGGACTCCATCTGTGTGACTGCTGGCTGGTAATTCACTTAACCTTTGCCTCAGTTTCCTCCACTGTAAAACACGGTGATATGTAGCTCAAAGGAGAGAATATTTGTTAAGTGCCCGGCACATGTAGGCTCTTGATAAATGCTTCCTCCATTTCCCTTCCTGTCTTTTCACCTCTCTCGGTATCACTCATCTCACCTATAAAATTGTGAGTTTGGACCAGATGATGCCTCCAAAGCCTTCTGGCTCTATATCAATGATCCTGTGAATCAGTAGTCTGTAAATAATAGTAAGAATTCATTCATTCTGCTCCTCAAACAGTTATTCATCTTATCAGTACTGCCAGGATTGTTTGCTTCAAGTATGACTTGTACCTTGAGATGCCCTCAATCATGACATATTTGGAAAATCATTTTAAAATGAACTGGGTTTCCACTTCATTTCCATTTGAAATACTGCATCGATTCCCATTGTGTCCACATAAGACGCCTAACAAAGAAACATGGAAAGGTGTAGTCAATCCTTAATATTTTGTTTGCAGTACCCCCAAAGGCTGGCTCTTTCCAAATACCCGGATTATTGATGGAAACTCTCTCTCCACTTTCCCAATGGCAAAATAATTATAGCTAACTCCTTGACGAAAGGTCCGAACATATGCTTCTGGGCCTCTGGCACTTGTGCTGCAGTCTATCCAGGCTGTAGGTGATTGATGCCACCTTTCATTATGACCACAGTGGATCTAAGGATTGACAGAGCCTTTGTTTTTCACTTCATAATAGTTTGTTACTAATCTATTTCTTCATTTTGGCCCCATCTCTCAGTTTCCCACTGAACAAAACCAAAAACTTGCCCTCTCAATTTCAGCTTGTTGAAACCTTGGCTTCGTGAAATTCTTTGATGAAGAAAATGTGATTTTCTTCTATTCTGGAGTGACAAAAAATGAATAATCTTGCGTAAGAAATAAATCTGCAGCATTAAGATGAATTAAAAGCACCAGTGATGTGAAACTAAGTTTCTCTTTCAATAGATAAGAGAGCTAAGCAGGATTCTGCTGGAATTCTCAAACTGGATCTAAACCTCTTTTTAATTAGTGCATCAGGAAATTTTGAGAGTTTTTTTTTTGCATAAGATGGAAGCATCAATACTTTTAATAAATCACTTTTTAAAGAAAACTTCAGTGACTTTGGAGGAAACTTCTTGAGAAGTAAGCTGAAAACCTGTGGGGCAGCTGGAGTGGAGGTAAAATATAAATTCATCGTTCAAATTCCCATTCTAGGAAGGTTTATGAGTTCGTGAAAATTTGCATAAGTTGTGTAAATCACAGGCAAAGACAGGAACAGAAAACCATTTCTGCCCATTGTAACAAGAAGACCGTTCAACTCATTTTTAAAATTACCCTGACAGATTTCTTCACACTTTGGAGTTGTTTGCCAAAAGGCAATATTCTTTTTTTTTTTTTAAGTAATAATAACCTAGAAAGAAGACCAGATGTCAGATGGGGGAGTAGGAAGGATAGAGAGCTAAATGTTGATGCATTCGTAACACAAGTGACTCTAGGGGAAATTTTGTAGAGTTACATGAGGAAGAGATGAGGGATTTGACTTATACAAACATGTTTCCTGGTTGACTGATGGAAAATTATTTTGTCCAAAAATATACTAGCTTTAGGCTAAAAAAGAAGAGTGACTTGGAAAGGAAATGCAAATGATACCATAGCCCTTCCCCTCCTCTCCTTCCTAAAACAAAGCAAATGTTCAGTTTGGTCTGTCACATTTTGGGAAGAGAATTGATGAACCAGGGGTTCTCTCACTCAGAACGTATGAAGGGTTGGGAAATCACTTGATATGAGGACCAGGTGAAGGAGCCTGAGGTGTTGTGTTTGGTCTGGAGAAAAGAAGATTTTGGGTGAGGTGTTGGGGCAAGGTGAGTCTGGTAGCTTGTTTCAGAGAATTGGAGGGCTGTTATGGGTAAGAAGGCTAGACTTCATTCTTGGTCACAGAGGGCAGAACCAGTAGTAAAGAGGTATAAAGGGCCAAGAGGTGAATTTGGTTCTGTTGTAACAATCAGTTCAATCCAGAAGTATAATGAGCTACCTCTTGGGGTAGTGGGACACCCCCTCCCCTCCAATGGAAGTCTTTAAAGCAAGGTTGTAGAGGTGATGCTTTTTAGGTTTGGATCAGAGTAAATGGTGGCTAAGGTCCTCTGCAACTCAAATTCTGTGATTTTGAAATGAGATTCTGACTAATATCAAGATTAATATATAGGATCCAGTTTGGAGAAAATGGGTATATTGGTATTTCTGTAGAACAAGATTGCAGCATTAGAGTATCCAGAGAAGGACTGTTTGGTAATTTTTTTTGGAGGGGGAAGGGCTGGATAATTGGGGTTAAGTGACTTGCCCAAGGTCACATGGCTAGTAAGTATTAAGTGTCTGAGGCCAAATTTGAACTCAGATCCTCCTGACTCCACAGCCGGTGTTCTATGCACCGCCTAGCCACCCCTGTTTGAATGATATTTCAAAGGGGCTGGTTGTAGTTTTGGTGGAGGGGAGGAGGAGTGCTAACCAAAGAGTCCATTCAGATATGAGGTAAATGTGTCCCCAAGTCATAGGATCAAATACCTAGCCAATATCGGAGACATATCATTCCCCAAATTAAATTGGATTCTGTCTGATTATGAGCATAGCTTTAGTTCATCGATAAATGTGGTTGGAAAGAGAGAACCCTGATATCATGAATGTAAATTTATAGAGAATAGCATATGCTTTGTAAAATACTGCCTAAACACAGGCATAGAGATTGTGTCTGGCCCTGGCTTCAGCAGAAGCTGGATGTTGATGGTATGGGAGATCCTTGTAGAGATTCAACATTTATGAAGTGTCTCCCAAGTGCAATGCCCTGTGCTAAATGCTTTATAAACATTGTGTCATTTGATCCAGAGGTTTAGGATGGAGACCTCTTGTGGCCCCAAATCCCAGTGGCTCTTTTCCTCTGTGGAACTCTGCTACCCCCGGAGACATAAAATGTGGGTCCTGATAGTTGGGGTTGGAGGAGGGGGTAGGTCACTGAGTAAAAAGACAAAGAAGAGTTAGGGGAAATTTAATATAGCGTAACAACAATAAACACCACCATCATCTCATTTCACATAGCCCTTAAATCACCCTATGGTAATTGTAATTTTTTTTGGAGACAAATTCTTTTGTAGAGCAGTGTTGAACCCTAGGTTACTGTTTAAGCAGTAATTTAGAATGTAAACCACAGAACAATTTAGTGACAAAACATGAATTAGAAGAAACAGCTTGGCATAGTAGAGGGCTAGATATGAAGTAAGGATTACCTGGGTTCAGATCTCACCTCTCACCCTTATAGTAGCTGAGTAATCATGGACAAATCACTTGAATTCACTGTGATAGAGGAAAAAAAAAGTTGAGACTCTGGCATCAAAGGACCTGGGTTCCAATCCCTCTTCTGATCGTTATTATTATCTCTAAGACCTTGAGTGAGTTTCTTAGCCTCACCAGGCCTCTCTTTCCTCACCCGTTGAATAACAAATATAAAGCAGATGGTCCCTAAGGTGCTTCCCAGCTCTAGATTTCTGGTCTCTGGATCCATATACAAACTTGTTGGGGTTGCTTTCAGGTTATGGTGAGGGAGCTCTCAACACAGTGAAAAAGATTCCAAATTCTTCACATATTGGCAAGAATTAAAATTCTAGGATTTGGGATCTTAGATTTTTATTTATCATCAGTGAATAATGATCAAGGACCTGTAGTTGTTAGCTTATTATGAATCAAAGTCAAGCTCATTTCAGAATAAAAAAAAATTCCTGTAAAATATAATGATAAGTTGTCTGTCAGCTGGTATGAGTCATAGCCATTTTTGCAGGTAGATACTAAGAAATTCCAAAGGTTTTTCAGAGGTCCCTTTTTTGGAACTGTCCATTGAATATAGATTACAGAGAATTCTTTAAGAGCTTTCTCCTGCTTAAAAAAACAAAACAACAAAACCCTTTTATCTTCTTTTTTTATTTTTGAGGTAGAAGCATATTGAGTTATCTTTTCTTGGCTTGATTTTTGTCTAGGCTCCTGTGATCTGATAACTTTATTTCTGATGTCACTTGCATTCATGTTGTAGAAAACGAGATTCATTTTTGTTTAAAAATAAGTCCCCTTCTTTGGATACGCTAAAATAAGATAACCAATCCTGGTAGTGTCAACCACAGAGATGACTTTGTTTGAAAATTCTTTGAATAGTAATTGGAAATGAGGTATAAATAGGGAGGTATGTGCTTACCAAAGAAGATGTCATATTCTAAGAAACATGGGAAGAGTTATATGAACTGATCCAGATCGAAATAAGCAAGACCATGTTAAAAATGGCCCAAAAAAGTGAAAATAATATTAAAGGAAGCCAACCTCCAGATAACTATAAGCAGTACTGATCTTGGAAAAACCAGTAATAAAACACACATAATTCCGTTTGACAGAGAGATGGGGGAACGACAGGAACAAAATGTTGCATATGGTAGCAGTCAGTCAAAGTCAGTCAGTTATTGAGTATTTATCAAACACTATGTTCCAGATAGACAGCTAGGCAGTACAGTAGATAGAGTGCCATGCCTGGAGCAGGAAGACTCATCTTCCTTGAGTTCAGATCTGGAACCAGACACATAGTAGTTGTATGACCCTGGTCAAGTCTCTTCCATGCCATCTTCTATATCATCAAAGACACTCATGGCCGCAGAATGAAGTGGGCTGCTCAAGTCATGCTAGTGAGACAGATACATGCATGGCCCCAGTATTCCACTGGTGCCCATAAAATACTAAAATAGATTCCCTCTAGAGAATATGTGGGAGGATGTAGGCAAAAAGCATGACTTCCAATCCATACCAGTGGAAAGAATTTACATGGATTCACTTAAACAAATCAGCCCCTTATTATAAAGCTGATATATCAGGCATCTGGGACAAGGTCCCAAATTCATCAAAATTTCAAAGTTATAAATCTATGTCGTATTAATTTTGCCACCCACGAATTGAACACAATAGAATTGACTCAACAACTAAAAGATTCTCCAGGGTCTCTTGATTTTTTTTAATTTTATTTTATGTTGAACTTAATAATTATCAACAAACAAAAACATGTGAATATACAAAGAACAAAAATAGCAGAGTAGGTGAACTATGTCCTTAGGTTATGTACAGTATGATTTCCCCCCCCTTTTTTTTTTTTTCACACAAACTATTTTCTCAGGAACAACATCTTCTTCCTACTTAGTAGAGTGAATCAGGCACAAGGTTTGAGTTAGAATATTACTTTAGGCATTTACTAGCTTTGTGATTCTGGGAAATCACTTAACCTCTCTTAATTTGTTTCCTTATCTATAAAATAAGTATAATAATAGCACTTAGCTCCCAGGTTTATTGTAAGGATGTGTATTTTAGATAATGTGTGTAAAATGCTTTGCAAAAAGCTTAAGGCTTATTCAAATGCCAACTATCATTATTATCATCATTATAGCCGTGACATTAAATTTGATCTTGTTTGATTCTACCCTTTGTTCTAGACTCTTGGGATATTTTTGGATCCTGGATGTGTTACCTAGTATGTTAGCCCTCCTTCCCAGCTTCATGGCATCCACAAAGTTGATAAGTGGGGTAAATATGTCTTCATCTGAGTCATCAATAAAAGTATTGAACAAAATAGAAATGACACTACTTCCAAAATTGGTTTATAGATTTGGTGTATCCCACTCAAACTAACAAAGAGGTACATTACACAGCTACACAAAATCATAAGGTTGTTCTATTGGTGGAAAAGAAAAAAAGGTGTATCAAGATAAATAATGGAGAGGATTCTGGGAAGATGGCAGAGTAGGTCAGAAAACTCTAAGCTCTCCAGATTCCCCCCCTCCCACAAACAAGACAAAATAGCACCTCAGGGTGAGGATAGAGCAGTAAAAATAAGCAAGGGTTGGGACAGAACAGCGGTCCTCCTGGAACAACCAGACCAAACTGGAAGAAAATCCCAGGACTGATTTTGGTCCCTATGAAGTGTAGACACTTCCAGGCTAGTTCTGCTGAAATAGTAAGCAGTGAGCCCTAGGACAAGCTGGGTGGGGAGGTAGCCTCAGCCTCTGCCACGGGAATTTTTACCTCCCAAACAGTGTGGGAAGTCGGTAAAATCTGTCCTTATTGGGTCCTTTGTAATTAGTCTTTAATATGTACCTTATATTTCTCTTGGATCTTGTCTGTCAAAAATTCTGTCAAGTTCAAGTGTTTTTGCAACAAAATTCTGAAAGTCTGGAAATTCCTTGAATATCCTTTTCCCTTTTCACTTCAGGATTATGCTTAACTTGACTGAATATGGTATTTTCTGGGATTGAGGGAACATTTTATTGATAAGAGACACTGGACCCAGCTGTGCAACTGAGACATAGCCCTGGCAATAAGGTCTCAGAAGAGTCTGATTAGTGCAGAAACAGTGGGTCAGGCATGCTGATGGCTGTGGGCACTTACAGGAGGGCAGAGTTCCTGGTTTCAGTTCCAGGCCAGAGAGGAGAACTGAAAGAGAATCTGAAGCCAGAAGTACCACTCCTTATATCCCAGGATTAGAAGTATTTACAATAATATTTTTTTTTCATGGTCAAGCAAAGGGGAAAGAAACAACATAGAAAGTTACTATGGGATAGGAAGACCAGGGCTCATCTTCAGAGGAGAGGATATTGAAGCAAAAAAACCTCTTTTATCCCAAAGAATAATATCAAATGATCACCTTCTCAAAAAGAATTCAAAGAAGAACTTAAACAAAGACTTTAAAAATCAAATGAGAGAGATTAAGGGAGAAAAATTTAAAACAATCTAAGAGAAACAAGGTCATAAAAAGAAAGTTAACCAACTGGAAAAGGAAATTCAGAATCTTAAGGAATAAAACAACTCCTTGAAAATTAGAATTGGGCAAGGGAAAGCCAGCAAAGTTAAGAGAGCAATAAATAATAAAATAAAATATAAAATATGAAAAAATAGAAGAAAATGTGAAATAACTAGTCTGGAGAACAGATAAAGAAGAGAAAACATAAGACTAATCAGACTACCTGAAAGCTACAATAAAAAAAAAAGATTCTTGATACAATAATACAGGAAAAAATTAAAGAGAATTTTCCTGAAGTGTTAAAACAAGAAGAGAAAGTAGAAATAGAAAAAATCCACTGAAAGAGATTTGAGAGAGGAAAACCTACAGGAATATCATAATCAAATTCCAAAAGCCCCAGCTCAAGGAGAAAATATTATGAGTAACAAGAAAAAAATTCAAATGTGGTAGTGACACAATTAGAATCACACAAAACCTAACAGCGGTGACACTAAAAGATCTCAGGTGTTGGAATACTGTATATTGAAAAACAAAAGAACTGAAGTTCCAGTCAAAAATACAATATCCAGTCAAGTTAAGCATAATCCTGAAGTGGAAAATAAAAGATATTCAATGAATTGCCAAACTTTCAAAATTTTGTTGCAAAAAAACTTGAACTTGATAGAATTTTTGACATACAAGATCCAAGAGAAATATAAGGTGCACATTAAATACTAATTACAAAGAACCCAATAAGGACAGACTTTACTTTTTATATGAGTGTAGAATGTATGTCTAAGATTGTTATTAGTAATTGAGAAGTTTGAAAAAAAAGATTGGGGTATGAACAGAGTATGATGTGATTCTAAAGAGTAAACCTATCTAGGAAAAGGTAAAAAGAGTTTACAAATGAGATGTGAGAGGAAGAACTGACACAGAGGAATTAGATGGGGGAAGAGGGCTGGTACTTCTGGACCCCTATTCTCATTGGGAATGGGTTCAGGGGGGAACAATACATCTATAGCTAGAAGGGTATAAAAGTCTTCTAAATTCAGAAAGAAATAAAAGGCTAAGGGGATAGGGAGGGAAGAGAGGAGAAGAGAGGGATTTTTAGAGGGAACCGTACTCACATCAGATGTGGGTCAAAAAGAGATAACAATATATACATTTAGAAGGGAATAACAGTCTTTTAAATTTATAAAGAAATAAGAAGGCAAGGGAATAGGATAAAGATGGGGCGCAGTATAGAGAATTGTCTAGATTGACAGGAATGTGATAAAGAGGGAATAACATATGTATTTGGAAGGCAATAACAGTCTTCTAAATTCATATAGAAACAAGAGGGTAAGGGGAAAGGGGGGAGATCTTTGGAGGGGGTGTGGTTGGTTAAGCAATAGGAGAGAAAGGTATCATGTTGAAGTAGAGCAGAGGAGTCAGGAGGGATAGGAAATAAGAGATACACACAAACATAAAATTAAGATCAGAAGTAGAATTTATTAGGGAAAAAAGCAAGGGTAGTAACCATGATCGCAGACATATTTAAAGCTAAAATAGATTTAATCAAAAGAGAAAAATAGGGAAACTGCACTCTATGTCAACCATATTATTCAATATTGTTTTAGACTATTTAAAATAACTAGGCAATTTAAGGTTGGAATATTTCTGTAGTGTAGGAAATGATGATTTGGTAGACTTAGAAAAATATGGAAAGACTTGAACTTACGAAGGGAGAGGTAAGCCATCCTCAGAGAAACAGAGGACCAATATAGTATGGTCTTACATAGATACATATGAATGTAATTGTGTATGAGCATGATTACAACTAAGTCTATGTATGTATGTGTATAAGTATGTATGTGTGTGTGTATATATGCATGTGTATACATATACAGCCATATATACATATATATATACACACACACCTCACCCGCTTCATTGTAGCTTTCTTGGAGGGGTAGAGGAAGAAGGAAGGAAAAAAAGAATGAAGGAAAAAAAGAACAAAGTAAAAAGTGCAGAGGAGAAAACAAAAGAGACTCACAGGGAAGCAAAGAAAAGATGGACAGCTCTGAACACAATATGTAGTATTTATTAGGTAACCTTTCTTGAAATGGAAATTTATTGCTGTATATTTTGAATCCTCTTTTATGTTGTGCTGTGCACATGGCAATGCTTTTTTCCTCCCTTTTCTTATTTTGTATTTAAGTTTTAGTATTTAAATTCAAATAAATTAATAAAAAAGAAAAAAGTTAAATAATGAAAAAAGGTAGAGATGAATGAGAATCAGCACTATCAGACATCAAAGTATATTATAAAGGAGGAATCATCAAAACCATTTAGTGCTGGTATAAAAAATGTAGAGTAGTAGATCAATGAAACAGTCTAGAGGAGAAAGATTCAGAAATCATTGACAGTATCATATTTGCTCAATAAAACCCAAAACATAAATGTTTTAAGAGACATCTTTGTCTTTGACAAGAATTTCTGGAAAGGCTTGAAAGCAATATGGCAGAAATTAGTTTTAGAATAATATCTTAAACCATATTTCACAGTAAAGTCAAAGTGTATACATTCTTTGCATATTAATTATAAAACAATGAGAAGAAAAGCAGATCATATATATTTCATAGTGTAAATTATTAGCCAAAGCATAAATCAACTATAAGATGTTAATAGATAAAAATAGATTTTATATGAGCCAGATTTACACTAGGGAAATGAGAAAAGGAGTGACTGAGTATAGAAAGGGAACCTTTGTATCAAATGCCTCTGATAAAAGTTTAGTTTTATATACCTATATATATATGTATATATCAGAAATGTACATAAACTAAAAGCTATTTCCCAATAGATAAATGGTAAAAGGAATTGAACACACATTTCTGAAAAAAAATTGCAAGCTATTAACAAGCATATGAAGGAATGCTTAATCCCAAACATGTACCCTTCATTCCAGTGACTCTGGTCTTCTGACTTTTCACAACAAGACACTCTATCCCTCAACTCCAGGCATTGTCGCTGGCTGTCCCTAATACTTAGAATGGTCTCCCTTGTTTGCTTCTACTACTGACCTCTCTGACTTTCTTTAAGTCCCGACTAAAATCTTGCCTTGTACAGGAAGTCTTCCCTAACCCCTCTTAATTCCTTTGCCTTCCCTCTTTCAATTATTTCCTATTTATCCTGTGTTTAGCTTGCTTCATATATATTTGTTTGAATGTTGTCTTTCCCATTAGATTGTAAATTTTTCTTTGAGTACAAGGACTTTCTTTTGCCTCTTTTTGTACCCCCAACACTTAAGGTAATGCCTGGCAAAGTAGGTGCTTAATAAATGTTTATTGAATGAATGAATGAAAAAAAATCCAAATATTTCAGCTGATGACAAAAAAATGGGAATAGTCAATATTAGAGCAATTGTACAAAAATAGCACACTAATGCATTATTGGTGGAGTTGTGAACTGATCTGAAAAGCACCTCCTATGCGCCAGGTGAGAGACAGTACCTGCTATCAAGGGACTCAAAATGTAATCTGTGAGACAACATTCAGGCAACTATATACAGTAATATATAAGACAAATTGGAGGTAATCATTAGAGGGCAGGCACTAGAAAGAAGGGGCATCATGGAAAGCCTCTTGTAGAAGGTGAGAATTTAACTGGGATTTGGAGGCCAGGGAATCTAGAAGGCAGAGATGAAGAGAGAGATCTTCCAGATGTAGAGACAGCCAATGAAAATGCCCAGATTCTAGGGATGGAGTGTGTTGTTTGAGGAACAGAAAGGAAGCCATGTCACTGGGTCACAAAGTATGTCGAAGGGCATAAGACTGGAAAGGTGGAAAGGGGCAGGTTAAATGCCAAATAGAGGATTTTGTATTTGATCCTGGAGCCTCTGGGGTTTAGTGACTAGGGGGCTGACCTTGTCAGATCTGAGCCTTAGGAAGGTCGCTAAGTGGAAAATGGGCCTGAAGAGGGAGAGACTTGAGTCAAGGAGACCATCCAGCAGCTATTGCAGTAGTCGAGACATAAGGTCATGACGGCTTATACTGGAGTGGCTGTCGTGTCAGAGGAGAGAAGGGAGTCGTATAGAAGAGAGTAAAATTGACAAGACTTTACTGCTGATTATTTGTGGAGTATGAGAGTGAGGAGCTGGGTGACTGGGAGGGTGGTGGTAGCCGTGGAAGTTATAGGAAAGAGGGGAGGGAGGTGTTGTGAGAAAGACAGTTAAGGTTTGGGCATGACAAGTTTAAGGTATCCTATTCGAGATGCAAGACTAGCGGACAGGAGAGAGGCTAGGGCTGAACAAGTGGTCTTATGCTTAGAGATGTTAGTTGAAACCATGGGACCTGATGAGATCAGCAGTTAATATAATACAGAAGAAGAGAAGCAGGACAAGGAAAGAGCCTTGAGGGACCTCCATGGTGATTGGATGTTGTGTGAATGAAGAACTGCAAAGGAAAGAGAAGGAAGGGTCAGAGAGATAGGAGTAGAACTAGAACCAGAAAGAACAATAGCATAAAAACCAAGAAACAAGAGGCTACAACAAAACAATCATAACTGAATTAAGCAGAATTTTAATGATCAAACTTGGATCCAGAGAAAAGAGATAGAACTTCATTGCCCTTCCCTGTCTCCCCTACTAATCCCATTCTTTGCAGAAGGGGCACCATGGGCATGGAATATTGATGTAATGTCAGATTTTTTTTGTCATGTTGGTTATGGAATGGTTATTTATGGAATGCTTTTCCCCTTTTTAAACAAAGTTTTATTGATATGTTTTGTTTTTACATTACAACAAACATTCATAGATTGCCCCTATTCTATGAGAGGTCACTTAGAATGAAACAAAAAATTAAGCAAAACTAATAATCCAGTGATCTCATCTGAAAGCACATGCAACATTTGAAATCTCTAGCATTTCACCTCTCTATTTTTAGTTTAAAAAAAATTAACAGGATTCTATTTTTTCCCTCCCTACCTCATTGAAAACAAAAGGAAAAAAAAAATTCCTTGTAACAAATATGCCTAGTGAAGCAAAATAAATTCCTTCTTTGGTTATATATAAAAATAAACATGCCTTATCAGACATCTCCAGTCGTCACTTCTCTGTCCTGGGTAATATCTGTCATTATTGATTCTTTGGAATTGTGAATAGTCATTGTTTTGGTCATAAAATTGATCATTGATCGATTTTTCCCCAGTTAATTGTTTTCCTTTTTAATCTTGACTCACTTGAATTTCTTTATACAAAACCTTTTTAGTTTCATGAGGCCTAGCCAAAAGTCTGTATTTCTTCATTTGTAATTCTCTCTATCCCTTGTTTGGTCATAGATTTTCTCCTCTCCATAGATCTGATAGGTAATGTTTTCTGTGTTTTTCTGATTTATTTATGATGTGATCATTTACACTTTACTCAATATCCATGTGGAGTTCGTCTTTATATAAGGTGTGAGATGTTGTTCTAAATCTGATTTCTGTCCAGTTTCCCCAGAAGATTTTGTCAATTTGTGAGACATCCCAGGAGCAGGAGTCTTTATATTTGTCAAATATGTAGGTACTAGATATATTTATCTCTGTGTATTGAGTACCTAATTTGTTCCATTGATTGATTTTTTAAACTAGTATCAAATTGTTCTAAGAATTTCTGATTAGTAGTATAGTTTGAAATCTGCAATTCCTAGGTCCCTTACTTCCATTCTTTTAATTGTTTCTCTTGAGATTCTTAACCTTTCTTTACCTCCGGGTAAATTTTATTATTTTTTTCCTAGTTCTCTGAAATGCTTTTTGATAGTTTGGTTGGTTTGGCATTGAGTAAGCCAATTAATTTAAGTAATATTGTAATTTTTCTTACACAACTTGTATTACTGAAGAGCAATTAATAGGTTTTCCAATTTCTTATTTCTACAAATAGAAATAGCAGTTGGATATATTGTTTTATTCCTATCGCTCTTGTGTTTCTCCTGGAAGGGAGACTCTCAAGTATTTTATGCTCTCTAGAAATTTTAAAAAGAATTTCTTATTTTATCTCTTCCTTTTGGGCTGTTTTTTTTGGGGGGGGGAGAGGAAAGGGTAAGGGGAACAATAGAAATGCTGATGATTTATGTTGATTTATTTTGCATCCTGTAAATATCCTGAAATAATTAATTGTTGAGTCTAATTTTAGTTGACATTTTAGTATTTTCTAAGTACACTATCATATCATCTGCTAAAAGTGATCATTTTGCATCTTCTTTGGGTCAGTAGATAGAGCCCTGGGACTGGGGTCAGGAAGACTTTACCTTCCTGAATTCAGATCAGGCCTAAGATACTTACTAGCAGTGTGAGCCTGGACAAGTCACTATAAAATGAAGATAATAGCACCTGCCTTCTAGTGTTGTTGTGAGGATCAAATGAAACAATTTTTAAAGCACATTGTAAACCTTAAAGCTCCATCTCCCTGCTAGCTGTTATTATAATATAAAAAAATTCTGCATTTATTGATATAACGTGCTGATTTTGTTATTAATATGATTAAGTTTATAGTTTGCCTAATGTTAAACTAACTCTGGAACCTGGTTATAAATCCAGCTTAGTCATAGTGTATAATCATTGTTATATGTTGCTTAAGCCTTTTTTGCTAATATTTTAGTTCAAATGTTTACATCTTTTTTATTAACTATATTTTTTTAAAAAAAGATTTTTCTCGGGGATTGCTTTTAGGGAAGGGAAGAAGGGAGAGATACAATGGTTAATATGCATGGTACAAAACCAAAAGATATCCGTCAATCTTTATGTTTAAAAACATTTTGATCAGAACAAACCCCAAGTGTAGATCCCTGAGGCACTCCACTGGAGACTTCCTTCTATGTTAATATCCAGCCATTAATCACCTCATTCTGGGTCTGATTGTTCCACCAGTCTCAAATCCACCAAAGTCCAATATCATTCAGTCCATGTATCTTCACCTTGTTCTCAAAAGCATCACGAAATACATTATCATATGCCCTTGCTCAAGTCTAGGAATGCAATATCCACAAAATCCTTCTGATCTCTCAGTCCAATAACCCTGTCAAAGAAGGAGATGAGGTTAGTCTGGCATGACCTGCTTTTTACAAACCCATTCTAAACCTTTTATCCTCTGAGTATTGCTCTGATACTTGGTAGATCACTAATACATCTCACCTCTCTGGCCCTGGTGTCCTAAGAATATGGATTCTCTGTGTTACTCTCCTGTCTTTTATAACTGCAGATTTCATTTCCTCTTTCTCTATGCTATAATCTGTTCATACAACCCAACTGAGTGGGGAGAAACCCCACAAAGGGACCTTTCTCAATTAGCTCTCTAGCATATCTGACCAGTTTGGCTATCTGATTGGCTCATAAGAAGCCATGGTCTACCCATTTAACAATTGTGGGTCTAATGTTGAAGTTGAGTCAGGGTCATTTGTTATTGCCATTTTCAAGTATCTTTTGGAGGATTTATATTTTATTTGACTGCAGGCTAAGCCTAGGCATAAATCTCAGCCTCAGGCAGTTTTTTCCTTAACAAAAACACCCCCACTTTCCTCTTTAGTACTTTTTTTCCTTACAATTAGAATAAAACAGAAAAAGTTATTTATCCCTGAATAAACACTCCCAACCCTTTGACAGTGAGGGATGGAGAAAGAGTCACAAGAGACCTGAAGGGTGAACTATTCTTCAAATTACAAGTAACTTGGGGGACCCACTTCCCTTTATTCTCTACATCTTATGTGGAAATGAAAAGAGACTTCTACCTTGTAGGCCATCGCTTCTTTGTCAATATAGTTGATCTCCCTTTTTTCAAAAGCTGAGAAATTGCTTTTCTAATGGAAGTTTGGCCTTCTAGATCCATTTTGGAAAGTCATCCTGTTCATTTGGAACATAGTTTTTACAAAAGCACTTTGAAAACAATCAATTCAATGCCTTATATGTGCACACTGATGAATTTCCCTACCCAGATGGGGAAGACGGAGGAAAATATGACAGCACCGAAAGAAGGAAGGGAGCAAGAATATATAAGGTACAGTGTGATTCTTGAAGCAACCCTAGGAAGTGGGCCCTATTGTCATCTCCATTTTATAGTTGAGGAAACGGAGCTAGGCAGAGGATAGGTAGCTTAGTCAGGGTTCCACTGCTTGTCAGAGTCTGAGGTCAGATTTGAACTCTGGGCTTCCAGAGAACGCTTGGTCTTCCAAGCCCAGTACTCTATTGCTACCCAACTCACCTACCTGCCCTAAATCCCAGTTACAGCATGAATCATATGAGATAATGGCAGGAAAAGTGCTTTACAATAATAGAATGAGAAGAACCTTTGGAGACCATCAGGCCCTATTCCTTCATTTTACATATGAGGAAACTGGGACATCAAGGGTAAGTGTCTGGGGTGGCATTTGGACATAGGTCTTCTTGATTGTAAGTCCAGCACTTGGTCCCCTATAATAATCTAGTTGTCTACTTTCCTTTATGACCTTAAATAAGTCCTTGAAATAGATGAGTCATTGAGTAAATATTAAGCATTTGGAAGAAGAGTGACAAAGGGCCTCTGAGTGTAAAAGAGCGGAAAGGGGGACAACAGCTTTTGGTAAGGAGGGACACCACATCAGAGGAACCACTATATAACTTGTTTCCAAAGCTGTGTATTTCTATTGAGGCTGCATTTGTAAATTTTAGAAGAAAGAAGGAAATTTGCATGACATTTTTACCAAATGGTTCTTGTCAACAGAAAGGCTAGCTATTAAACTTGAGCTAATTGAAGACTCAAGTCCAAAGATCTTCAGTATTTTATGCAAAGTAGCTCTTGTATGAACTTCCAAAGGAAAATTGAAAAGTTTGAATAACATCAGAGATTGAGAGCTGGAACGTGCTTTCATCTAATTCAGTACTCTCACTTTAGAGATGAGGAAACTGAGGCCCCAAACCACACAGTCCATAAGTACCTAAACTGGGATTCAGACTCAGGTCTTCTGAAGGTGTCCTTTTCTTCACTAAGAGGAAGATGACCATGAAACTTGGCATAAACCCATGAAGCCTCCTTGCAACATGGACAGGCAACATAGATTTGGAGTTAGAAGGCACTTTATATGATGCACTTCTTTATTTTAGAGATGAGAAAATGGAGCCCAAGGTCTCACTTTCTTATTTTAGAAATGTGAAAAGGGAGGCCTAGAGAGGCCAAGGCCTCACTTCCTTGTCTTGATGAGAAAATGGGGGTCTAGAGAGGTTAAGTGACTTATCCAAAGCCACACAGGTAGTGAGTACCAGAGCTGGGATTTGTGACCAGGTTCTCTTACTCCAAATCTAGTACTTTTTCCAAACAATTTGCAAGCAAAACTCTGTACCCAGGGTTCCTTTTAGTTTCTCTTCTTGGAATAAGAGGGAAGACATTCAAGAAAGGCTCTAAAGACAATTGGAGATTCCCACTGAAGTGTTTGACACTACGGTTAGCAGGAGAGGGTTCTCATTTCAGGCTCTCGGTAGACAATTAGAGCTAGTTAGAAATGGGCACTTTAATGCCCTGCTCAGAGAAACTTTGAGGAGGGCAGGCATTTGTATTCCTCAGAAACTTGAAGTGATTGGAACAATGCATTAAATGTTAGCTTAGCCTATGGTGGGGAAGCAAATGGCAAAGGGAGCTGGAACCAGACCTCAGACAAGGGGAGAAAGCGAAGGCTTCTCCTGAAGATAAGAGGGAAGGCAAGACTTCATGAAGGGAGCATTGGTGACAGTTCAGTCTATTCAGAGAAGATTCCACATTGTCCTTGATCATTGTCCTTCCTTCAAAAACAGTACCATATAGTTTGTAATCCTGGCCTGTTTGTTCCTAACTGTGACACAATTTAATTTTAGATAAAGCTCAAATTTATTTGAGAGAAGGGAAATTTCTCCAGGGAAATTGGTGATATACTCTATAAGAAAGAATTCAACAAGCCTAATTCTCAAAATCTGTTTGCATGAATTAGTGAATTGCATTCAAGTTAGACTACTTGAAAATTGGTTTTATTATAATAGAACTTTTTTATTTCACTTTTCAAACATTAACAGTGGGGACCATTACTTTTTAAAAAAAGCATTTATTATATTTTTAATTTATGGAATAAAGCAAGCATTTCCATAACATAGTATGATTTTTTTTAATTTTTTAAAATTTTATTTATTTATTTTTTGGAGGAGGGAAGGCAATTGGGGTTGAGTAACTTGCCCAAGGTCACACAGCTAGTTAAGTGTCAAGTGTCTGAGGCCAGATTTGAACACAGGTCCTTCTGAATTCAGGGCCAGTGCTCTATTCATTGTAACACCTAGCTGCGCCATGATTATTTTTTTTTTAATGCATAGTTGTGACCCAGTGGAATGAGAGCTGGATTGAGAGTCAAAGTCTGGGTTCAGATACTGCCTATGATGCCCATTACCTTTGTGACCTTGGCTAAATCCATCCGTCTCTCTGGGCTTTTTTGACATCACATTAAAATAAAGGGATCGGGGGCGGCCAGGTGGCGCAGTGAGTAAGAGCACTGGCCCCAGTGTCGGGATAACCAGGGGATCAAATCCGGGCTCAGATACTTAGCACCACACCCAGAAATAACTGGCCGTGTAACCTTGAGTGAGTTACTTAACCCCAATTGCTTTAAAAAAAAAATAAGGTGATCGGACTGGACATCTAAGTTCCATTTCTGTCCTATGATCTATGAAAATGTACACTTTTAAGACTTCCTGTGGCTCTCAAAAACAATTGAGAAATGAACATTTCAAAACTTATTAGGGGAAAAAATATTTCTCAATGAAATAAGGAACTCTTATAGGATTGAAAAATTCTCCCTGATCATATCAAATGAACAAATCTGTACCTTTGGGGAGTGGGGGTGGGGGGATTTTCAATGAGAGCAAAATGACAAAGAAGGCTCTTTTGAAAACCCAATTCTTCCCTGTGTCATCATGTATCCATTTAATATTCCTCTCTCAATATCACGTTGAATGGATCTCATTTTGTCATTTCAATGTAGCACCTTCAGTGTTTTTGCAATTCTAATTCCTGTGTGCTATTGTATTATCTAAGAATAGAGAAAAAGTGGATTTGCTTGAAGGGCATTTTAAATTCTAATGTCAGGGGTCCTTAGTCATTTTTGTTGTTCTATCTTGGGAGCTGGGTTTTTACATACCAGAGATAATGCACAAGAATCAAATTTTAAAATATGATTTCAGATTAATTTTTCACCTTCTCAGTCTCAAAATCCAAAGAAGGGATCCCAAATAAAAATAATTTACATACATTTGAATGCTGCTGTTATATTGGTAACATTTGTTTGGAAAATTGGGGCTATCGGCATGCACTACAGTTTCCAGCTTGTAGAGGTTCAGGGATTGCTAATTCTACTTCTCCCTGGCATCGGTAGTAATACACATGTCTTATAGTAACCTTGATGTTAATTTTAAAAAGCAAAAAATAAATCACAGAATTGCAGTTGGAAAGGATCTGAGAGGCCACCCAGTCTAACCCGTTCAGAATGTCAGCGCCCCATGCCTGGAATGCTTTGCCCCCACTTTACCTCTGCCTTTTAGTTTCCCTGGCTCGGAGGTTGCCCTCCCTACTAACACTGTCCCCTCTCAGATTTCCTTCCATCTGTTCTTTCAGTATTGTGTATGTACCTAGACAATTCACGTTCTCTTCCCTGTTAGAACGTGAGCTCCTTGAGGGCAGGAACTTAATTCCTATCCTTGCAGCCTCAGCACTTAGCCTGGTGTCTCATGTATAGTACGATTGACTGAGAGAAGAGAGACTCCCTCTAATAAGCGGGAAGTGTAACACCTGCTTGTAGATTTTCTGTGTGAAGGCACCTGCAATTCCAGGGCAGCCCAATCCCTTTTTGGAGAGGTCTGATTGTTGGGAAGCCTTTCCTAATGTGAGGTATACCTCAGCTACACCTTTGTAGTCAATCACCCCAAATGGGGTTTCACAGTTGGACATGATTGAAGCAACGACAAAAGCCACCACAACAACAACCACAACAACAACATTTGTGTCTTCTGCTGGTGGGCCACTCCTGGCCCATTGATGGACTCATAGCCCAGCAGAGGAACTGCTATGTAAGTTGGACAGTTTGAGAAGACCTACCCAAACCTGGTCTCTGCAAAGTTAGTGTGCCCCCATACCATGAGAAAGTCTGGAGAGACTTCAGTGGCGTTCTTTCTCTAGTATTTACTGAATGTAGGAGTTTGCATCAAAGGTAACTGAGATCTCTAGCACTAAACAATTTTAAGCCAAATAAAGAAATTGTTATCTTAGTAAAGAATCAGGCTAACCTCAGTCCTTTTCCTTTTGACCTGAAGTCAACTGTTAGCAAATAGCCATACTCTTGAAGTTTTTATCCTTCTGCTGCTGATTTGTGAGGCCCATCAACCTAGGAAATTTGTGGGGTTGTCTCTCTCAAGGAGGTAAATGCTTATGATTTCCTGTTGACCTTCCTCAGTTTATGATCCATACCATCATGAATTAAAAGCTTCAGCAAAACCCTACATTTAAATGAATTTGATCAAGCATTACAGTAACCAAATTTACTATACCACTTAGAGTTTACAAAGCAGTTTCTACAGTTTTTGAGGCAGCTGGGTGATATAGTCCAGAACACCTGGAGTCCTGAAGACCCAGCTTCAAACCCTATCTCTGACGCTTATTAACTTTATGACCCAGTTCAAGTCACTTACTTAATATATTATCAGTTTCCTCATCTTTAAAATGGGGATTCTAATATCATGTACATCACAATAGTGCAGTGGGATCAAATGAGATTACCTATTAAAGTGCTTTGAAAAGCTTAAAGTGATATATAAATATTAGGTATAATTATTAGTAGTATCCCCCTCATCATTTGACAACTCTGGGTGGTTTATGAGAGTAAGTCCCACTGATGAGAGCTTCATCTCAGAAGGGATAAGGGATGAATCAGTGGTAAGGGATGAAGGTTGCAGAGACCCAGTATAAGGGGGTGGGGGATCCCACAAAAAACTGTAATATTCACAGCTACTCAGAAGAGGATAGAGGCTTAAAGGAGAGGCTGATAGACAATTTGTTGATTTTTAATAAAAGGAGTTTTGCACAATTTTGGTATGTCTTTGCCCAATACAGCATGTGCCAAAGTGGAAAAAAATGTTTGGTTTAGAATTAGAGATTCATGGTTCAAATCCCACTTTTATCATTTTCTTTCAGTGTGGTCGTGGATAAGTGACTTCATGTCTCTTGGACAGCAGGTGACACAGTGGGTAGAACTCTGGACCTTGAGTCAAGAAGACCCGAGTTCAAATATGGCTTCAGACACTTCTTAGCTATGTGACCCTGGCCAAGTCAATCAATTGCCTTTGTTTTCTTATCTATAAAATGGGGATGCACCTGCTCTTAGGGCTGTGGTGAGGATCAAAGGAAATAATACTTACAAAATGCTTTGCCACCCTTAAAAGCATAGCATACTTATCGGTACAATGGAGGCAAGACCTGGACTGGCCACTGGCTCAGGCCCCTTCTGATTCTAAGCCTTTATTGTGTGACCTGAAGGTGTCATGACTTACTGTTTGTTGTTTGACCATAGATGTATTGACCCAGAGGGATTTGGAGGCCTCTTTTCCAAATCTGAGATTGTCACCCGGAAAAATGAGGGGCACAATTTAGACAGAGGTTTTCTTTTCTCCATGGCTCCCTCTGTCCTCTGGGTTGATACCGACTAAATGAAAAAATTAAGAGCAGTCAGATTTTTACCTTATTCTCCTTGACTGAGTAATATGATAATAAGAAAACCTGACATTTGCATGGTAGTTTGGTTTTGTCTTTGTATCTTGAGCACTGCATACAGTAGGCAAACTTTGTATCCTAAGTGCCACACAGGTGCTTAATAAATCCCCAATAGAATGTAAACACCTAGAGGGAAGGAAATCTTTTCATTTTTTTCTGTGTGTCCCCTAAATCTAGGGCAGTTAGGTGGCACAGAAGATAGAGTGGCAGGCCTGGACTCAGAAAGACTCATTCTGAATTCACATCTGGCCTTGGACACTTACTAGCTGTTGTGGCCCTGGGCAAGTCACTTCATCCTGTTTGCCTCAGTTTCCTCAGCTGTAAAATGAGCTAGAGAAGGAAATGGCAAATAGCTCCAGTATCTCTGCCAAGAAAACTCCAAATGGGGTCGTGAAGAGTCAGACAACTGAAAAATGCCTCAACAAAGAGAAAAATTATTTTATGGCAGGTCAGTATAGATTGAATGATTGACTCAGAGTTGTAAAGGGATCAGAGGAACACAGACTGAAAGCTGGGAAGGATTTCAAAGGTTATCTGGCCCAACCCTCTCATTTTACAGATGAGAGAACCAAGACCTAGGGAGATTCACCCAAGAGTACACAGAGAGTCAGTGGCCAACTAGACCAAGCCCCATCACTTTACAGTTTGGGAGCTGAGACTTAAGGAGATTAAGGGATAGCAGAGTCATGCAGGTTGTGAAGAACAGAGCCAGGCTTGGGACCCTGGCCTTTAGGCACCAGATCTAGGCTTCTTCCTACTGTATCTTGCTGAAGGATTTTGCCTGGAAAAGAGGATGTTTTAAATTTTTCCCTTAGGCTCTGTTATTTAAATGTTGTTTTATTTGTTGATTAAAAAAATCAAGATAGCCACTGAGTGAAATCCTCCTCCTCCTCCTTCTCCTCCTCTTCTTCCTCCTCTTCCTCCTCCCTCAGTACTTACATTAAGAGACACAATTTCACTATGGCAGATCGACACCACACTGCAGTCCCTTCTATGGGTCTAAGCATGGAAACCGGACTGCTCTCCTTCTCTTTCCTTTAATCTAATCCACTAAACCAGAGCTCAACCTCTATTTAATTTAGGAGGACATGTTGGAATGGTCTTTGTGTGGCCAAAAAATTCCTTACACTGAGACCAACTTGAGGGCAAACTTCTCCAGACTTAGTTATGTGTCCTCAAACAACGCATTGGCAGTCCATCCCCAGGCCCATCCCAAAAGCCTTTCCAACTTCCAAGGACTTACTAGTGATTATGATTCTCACAGAGCCTTGTAGAGTCGTCTTGAGTCATAAAGAGTGAACAGAATTGTTTTTTTCCCCCACTGGCACTAAAAAGTATTAGTGATGCTAATAATGTAATGGAACTAAAGTTGTCAAGAACCTTATAAACCCCTGAGTTCAGCTCCTTCATTTTACAGCTGAGGAATCTGAGCCCCCGGGTCATATGAGCTACAGGGATTGATTGGATAGGAGGATTTGATCTAGGTTTTTCCTAACTCCAAATCCAGTGTCCTACCCACTGTGCCACACTGCCTCTCTGAAGAGAGCCTGTCTTGACTGGGAATCATGACAGACATGATCATAATCACGCTACAAAGAAAATGAAGAATAGGAAGATGGTGACTTGTGTTACTGCTGTTTCTGTTTGGACCCCAATGGGAAAAAATGAGAATCAAATGAAAATCTTATTAACTTCCCTTTTATAGCCTTCCAGAGTTGCTGAAAGGCTTCGTTCTAAGGAACAATATAGTAGGTTGTACAAGTACTTTCTCTTTAAATAACTATTACCATTTTGATATAATTTATTTATTTTTGTGTGAAAGTTCAATACATTTCTCTTTGGTGTTGATTAATTTACTGATTTCTTAGCCCTGTCTAATAAGCCTTTTTTGTGCTAATGGTGGGGAAATAATTCAGGACTGAGCAGGAGAGTTGTTCCCAATCAGTCAGGAATTGACATGTGTGTAATGAGTGGCTGAGTAGCTTGTGGCAGCCAGCCAGATGACCGTGAAGCCAGAGTGACCCAGGTTTAAGTCCTTCCTCTTGTGCAGACTGTATTGTCCAAGGCACTTTCTCACTCTATGTTCTAACCAACTCTCTAAACCAATGAGTTTCCAAGAAAGTTCTGATTTCCATTGCTCAAGGGAGTCTCCTCACCTGGGAATTCCTTAGACCAATGAAATCACAGGCACAATCCCTATATTAGTTCCTATTAGTGCTTTACATTTTATAAGGCTTTTTGCTCACAACAATCATACGATAGCATCATTTCCCCCATTTTACAGATGAGAAAACTGAGACTTAGAAAGTTTAAGTGCTTGTCCATGGTGTGTAGCTAGTATGAATCAGGTTCAGAATTTGGACATGGCACTCCTCATACCATGTGCTGTAATCTTCTAATTGTACGTTACTGCCTTCTCATAAAGTAAAGCTATTTGTAATAAATGTGCATGATTGGTACCATTTTTAAAATGAGTTCTATGCCTTTCTTGGTATCAGTGGGAGTTGGGCAGCAGACTGGGGTGGTCTTTGTTACATTTCATGCCAGTTTATTTCCCATGTCTTTATTAGTTAATGGGACATTAGCCCGAAGATCTTCCGTATTTCTCTTGGTATAGTTGAATTCATTTCCTGGGGGAAGGTGATTGTATTCATGATGAATAGAGGCCCGCAGGGCCTGGCAGTTACCACCATATTTGCCAGACAAGTGGAGATAGTAGTTTCATGCAGCAGGACATTTTGTTAGTCTCCTAAGCCCTCTGAGAAACAATTTGGTTGGGGAAGAAAAAGAATATCATTGAAACCTCATGCAAAAAAGAAGAAAGTATATAGTTTATCTGAAAAAAAGACATGGCTATGCTCTTAGAAGAATAATCCAAAGGAAAATGGCCTTAAATGTCGACATTTAATGTATCGCATCGCTCATGCTTGCCCTCCCCTATTGGAAGGAAGGTACATTGGGAGTAGGGTTTGCTGCATTCTGTATCCTAAGCACAGTGCCCCAGTAGGTGCTTGATAAATACTTATCTGATCATCTTAATTGTAATTAAAACAGTGCTGAGATTGTACTTCCTATCTGTTAGATTGGCCAAGAGAATCAAAAAAGGCAAATGACATTTATTTGAATGACAGTGGACATGTCGGTCAACTATGTCACTCTTTTTTTTTTTCTTTTTGTCAGGGGGAGGGCAGGACAATTGGGGTTAAGTGACTTGCCCAATACAGCTAGTAAGTATTAAGTGTCTAAGGCCAGATTTGAACTCAGGTCCTCATGACTCCCGGGCCAGTGCTCTATTCATTGTGCCACCTAGCTGCCCCAACTATGTCACTCTTGATAGAGCTGCAACTTGTCCAACCATTCTGGAAAGCAATTGGGAACTCTTTCCCCAAAGTCATTAACTCTTTGACCCATTAAGACTAGAAATATACCCTCAGGAGATCAAAGACAAAGGCAAAGACTCCTTATACATGAAAGTATTTACAGTAAAACATTTTGTTTTTAGCAAAGACCTGGAAGCTAAATGTCTGTCCATCAACTGAGGAATGGCTAAAAATTATGGTATGTGATGACAGAATATTACTGCACCATCAGAAATGATAAGAGGAGCGGATGTGGAGAAGCCTGAGAGGCCTTGAAGAATGGATTCATTTAGAATGATTTTGCTGAGAGGGAAATGAGCAGAACCAGGAGAACAACATAGAACTTTGAGAGACAGTTCTGATCAATGCGATGACTAATCCGCTTGGGAAGATGGATGGCAAAACGTGCCTCCCACCTCCTGGAAGAATGGTGGTGGACTGCAGGAACCTGCAGAATGAGACCTACGTTTTCAGATACGGCCAATTTGTGAATTTGTTTTGTCTGAGTATATGTATTTATTATAAGAGTGAGCTTTATTTTTAGGGAGAGAGAACTGATGCAAGTGGAGACAAGAATAGTAATAGTGGTGAAGAAAATTTAAAAGAAGGAAAAAAAAAGACCACTGATGAAATATTTTAAAAAATACACAGAATAAAGCTGAAGTTCAGAAGGGGACACAGAGAAGCAAGGCAGCATTAGTGTTACTATGTTAAATATGATATATAATTTTTTAAAAAAGACTAGCTGAGAGGGCAGCTAGGTGGCGCAGTGAATAGAGTACCTGCCCGAGAGTCAGGAAGACCTGAGTTTAAATAGGGCCTCAGACATTTGACAAACTAACTGTGTGACCTTGGGCAAGTCACTTAACCCCAATTGCCTTGCCTTCCCCCCTCCAAAAAAAAAAAAAGAAAAAAAAGACTAGCTTTACCTAATTGAGATCCTTGGTTTCCTATAATGAACAAATCTCTTTCTGGCTTTGGGTTGGGTTTCTCGTTGTTGTTTTTGCCCATAACAGTCTCAAGTTCATTAAAAAAAAAAGAAAATAAACAAAACTTGGTGACAAATTAATTTAAAAAAGAAAATAAACAAAACAAATCTGACATCTCAAATGTAGATGAAAGTATTAAAACCTCATAATGGTATCTCGCAGTCCACGATGCATGAATGGTCAAAGAAGATTGAATATATCATTTTCCAGGGGAGAAATACATGTTGTTAATAATTGCCTGAGAAAAATCTTGTCTCATTAATACAGAGATTCAAGATAAAACAACTTTTAGATAGTACCTCACATCAATCAAATTGGCAAAAATAACTAAAAGGAATAGAATTCAGGGCTGAGTTGGGAGGCATAAATTCATTGCTAGTCACATTGCAAACATGACAACAGCATGCAGTAAAAGTTATAAATTTGATTGTTCCCTTTGACCTAATGTTTCCAATGTTGGGGATATATGATGAAACACCAGCAAAAAGAGAGAGCAGTCCACTCACAAATTTTTATTATGACATTATATGTACTATTTAAAAATTGGAAGCAACTTAAATGTACAGCAATCCCATATTTAAAGGTAAAAGAAACCTTAGCCATCATCCTATCCGTGTTATCCCCATCATTCTATGGGTGAGGAAATTTAAGCCTAGTAAGGTGAAGGGACTTTTCTAAAGTCACAGATAAGAAAGACCAGAGAGGACATATAAGGAAGTCGCTGTCTGTATCCAGAGGAAGAACTGGTAGACTATGTATATAATCATTTTACATACACACACCTATTTGTGTCTAATGGTGACCATCTCTAGGGTGAGGTGGGGGGAGGGGGAGAAAGAAAAGAGAAAAGAAATTGATATAACTTTGTTGTATATTTAAAAGGAATAGCAAATTGTACATAATAGATCTGAAGCTTCATGTGATATCATCTTTTATTATACTGTTATGGAAATTTTTATTCCACAAATTAAAAATAAAATAAAATTTAAAAATAAAGAAGACCAGAGCAAGGATTTGAATCCACATTCTCAGCCTATAGATCTTACATTATTTTTGTTGTATTTTACTGAACGGCTAATTAAACCGTGATATATCGATGTCATTAGACACTATAATGTCATTAAGACTGAAAAACATGAGGACAGCACCATCTTGAAAGACCTTAGGAATTAGCAGAAAGCTGTCTACATTGAGCACTGTCTTATAGAAGGAACGGCATGCCATCGATTGGGGAATGGCTGAACAAGTTGGGGTATATGAATGTAATGGAATACTATTGTGCTGTAACAAATGATAAGCAGGCAGATTTCAGAAAAACCAGGAAAGACTTGCATGAACTGATGGTGAGTGAAATGAACAGAACAAGGAGAGCCTTATACACAGCAACAGCAACATTGTGCAATGATTAACTTTGATAGACTTAGCTCTTCTCAATAATACAGTGATCTAAGACAATCCCAAAAGACCCATGAAGGAAGATGCCATCCACATCCAGAAAAAGACTATGGAGTCTGAATGCAGATCGATGCATAATGTTTTCACTTTTTTTCCCTTTCTTGTGGTTTTTTCCCTTTTGTTCTGATTCTTCTTTCACAGCATGACTAATGTGGAAATATGTTTAATGTGTTTGAACATGTACAACTTATATCAGATGGCTTGCTGTCTTGGGGAGGGGGAAGGAAAGGGAGAGAGAGAGAAACATTTGGAACTCAAAATTTTACCAAAAGGAATGCTGAAAACTATCTATCTTTACATGTAATTGAAAAAATAAAATACTGTTAAGGAAGACAGAAATAATGGCATAGCAGAAGGCAAAGACTGGATGAGGAATCCTAAAGGAGATATAGGGGCAGTGACTCAATATTAACTAATTTATATGTAAAAAAGTTACTGATCAGATTTGACTGCATTGCTGTTCATTGTTAATTTTTGACAAGATATAGGTTCATTGATTTAGAACTGGAAGGAATCTTAGATGTGATTGAATCCAAACCTATTCTTTTCTAAATGAAGAAATTGAGATCCATAGACATTAGACACCTACCCAACATCAATGAATAATAAATGGCAAAGGATTTAAACCCAGGTTCTCTGAGGCTGAATCTGGAAAGTCCTTCTACTTCCCCACATTGCCTCCAATACCCCTTTGCAAGAGGTCCTCAAGTAGGGACTTGATCACCTTTCATTTGGTCTATTTTCTGTGTATTTTACAAAATGATCTTCTGAAAGCCCAGTTTTGACCCTGTCACTGACCTGTTCAAGAAGCAAGTGGTGCCCTTGTATCAAATGCAAACTTTTCCACTTGGCATTTCAAACCCTTTTATATCTGGATCCTTTTATATTTTCATATTTATTTAAAAAAATTATTCCTCTCTGCCTATTCTTCAGTTCCATTCAAAAATCAAAGCTGTCTATTTGCTTTTCTCCAACATTGCCATTTCATCCCACTTTCTTTCCTTGGTATGAGATATCCTCCATGCCTAGAATCTACTCCCACATTCTTGGATTTCCAAGAATCCTTTCCTGATCTCCCTAACCAGTGTTCTTTTACCATCCCAATAAATATTCTTATCTGTCTACAGACTGTAGCCCACCCTACACCTCAGCAGAATGTAAGCTCCTTGAGGCCATCCTTTATTTTTGCATCTTTAATCCTCTCTCAGTAATGACTTGCACAAAATTGATGTTTCATAAATATTTATACATTTATTAGATATGGACAGAGAATTTCTGTACCTGCTGGACTAGATGATCTGTGAGGTCCCTTATAACTCTGAAATTCTATGACTGCCATTCTTGGTATGCCATAAACCTTCCTTCCCAATATACTTTGCACTAGAATTTCCCCAATTCTGAAATTCCCCTGATTATAGACAACCTGGAGGTATTGCTTCCAGAAGTGATACAGAGCATATATTTCCCCAGGGAAAAAACTTCATAGCAAAACATTATTATAGATTAATTTCTCATGTGAATCTATACCTATCACCTAGTTAAACATGGGGCTTTAGGGAATGGGACTCAGGACAGAGAAGATTGGATTGGAGAAGACTATAGTTTGTTATGACAAATGGCACTTTTTACACTCTCACATTTCTTGCTTCATGGGAGCATTTGTTCTTTTGCCCTCTTAAGAGGCCGTGTTGCCTTAGCTGGAGAACAGGCCTTGTCATGAAAGGGAAAAGGCCTCTTAGCTCTGAGGATGACTTTTCATTCTCTTAGGAAAGGTTGGTAGATGTGCTTTTATTGGATTTTCTCCACGCCATCTCGCAGCAAGCTTCTGTCGATCCATTTGGGAACTTGACGTGCTTGAAACTATGTTTCCCATGAGGGGAAAATGGTGCTGAACTCTTTTGTATAAGGAGAATTAAAAATGATCAGATCTCTTGACAAAAATATGTTAGGTTTAAAAAGAGAAGAAAAATATTTCTCCTTCGCTTCTCATTTCCCTAATGGTTTTATCAGCATCCAGGGGTCCATAAGAGGTACTTTAGACTTCATTCAATCTTGCAGTGCCTGGAGAAAATGGCAAGTGCTGTGTTGGGATAAAATTAGCTGGAAGAATCCAGAAATTAATTTCCTTCAAAAGAAGATCAGTGTGCCTGACCAAATACAGCAGAATATTGCTTGATGTAATATTGCTTGTGAAATTGGAGCGCAGACTTTTTCCTCAAGCACTTGGAAACACGATGATTAAATTCTTTTTATTGTCATTTGGTCATTTCAGTTGTGTCTGACTCTTCATGACCCCATTCAGGGTTTTCTTGGCAGAGACACTGGAATGGTTTGCCATTTTCTTCTCTAGCTTATTTTACAGATGAGGAAACTGAGATAAACAGGGTGAAGTGACTTGCCCAGGGTCACATGCTAGTGTCTGAGGCCAGATTTGAACTCAGGTCTTCCTGACTCTAGACCTAGCATTCTGTTCACTGCACCACCTTGCTACCCCAATTGAAATTCTTAATCTCATATAATTTAGTATCTGCACAGGGGACCTAACCTATGTCAGTGCCCCAAAGTCTGGGAGTTATTCAGTCTGGGAGTTACTCAGATCGAAGGGGAGAAATGTAAGGATGAATGAATAGGAACTTAATTCCTGACTACCTAATTCTTCAGCCATAGCTTTAAATAGTTCATAAAATTCTTATTTTCCCTTTTAGCTTAGGTTTCTTTGGCAATAAAGGAAAGATTTGCTGTCCTTTGGCACTGACTCATATAAACTTTTAAAAGGACAATACCGAGCTGTGCGGATGCCTGTAATTCACCCTACTATAATATTCTAGACCCGTCCCAGGAGTTTGTGGTAGGCCCCCCTTTGTGTTGAAATTTGTTCTAATAAAAAGCCCCCTAGGGTCAATGAATCAGCTCTTTCCAGTCAGATTAAGTTTTACATTCTCATGGTCTGTGAGGCGTTTCCTTGAGCTGTCAAAAGGAATATTCCTGGGGCAAGGACAGCTGCCTCAGCAGAACACAGAGGCACTCCCTGTTTGTGGCATAGTAGGGTTTGTGATTTTTTTCTCTGAATAATACTCTAAATTAAATATCTGTGTTTAAAAAAAAATTAAGAGTCTCTCTAGGCTCTGTGTTCCAGGTTTGGGGCCTCTTCTGGTTGACAGAATTCAAAGAGAAATCACTGGCTCATTTCTCCTCGAGCTAGGTTTTTGAGAAACATATTTGATAGGTCATTAAACAAAGCTTTCTTTCAGCAAACAGGAAGGAATGGAGTCCTGAAGATGGAGCCTTGGTGTCAGGGAAAATGAAGGCTCAGAGAAAAAGAATTTAACATAGCTTTGTGCTTGCCTTCCCAGGAGCTAGTCTACTGCCTAGTACATAGGTAGGCACTTATTAAATGCTCTGTTGATTGACTGACCCACAAACTCTCAATCTGTGATTATATTGAAGAACGGAAGTGTTGTTGGTAAAACAAAAGTTGGGATGTACCTCTACCCTAGTCGATCATTGGTAATTGCACTATTCAGTGGAGATTGATTGGCCTAATTATGGGCTATCCTTCTTCAAGATATTTCTGAAGGCTGGGGGGAAGTTGTGAAATACATGCCTAATCTCACAATTATTTCAGTGGAAAGTCAAGCATAGCTTTTTAAGATTTCCTTTGCAGATGTCCTAACATAGTATCTCAGAATTGGAAGGACAATTAGGGATCTTCTAGGCCAAACCCTTCCTGATGAGATGAAATATCCCTAACGGGAAGCCATCCAGCCTCTACTCGGATACCGCTGGTGGTAGGGAGCTCACTACTACATGAAAAATCCCTCCCCACTTTGGGATATCTATAATTTTTTTAAATAGTCTTTTATTTTTTCCAATTACATATAAAAACATGCAATTTTAATATTCATTTTCTAAAAAGTTTTGAATTTCAAGTTTTCTTCCTTCTTCCACCACCAAACCCTCCCTAAGATGATAAGCATTTTGATACAGGTTATATGTGTGCAATATATATAAAATGTATTTCTGTATTGGTCATTTTGTGAAAGGAGAAGCAGGCCAAAAGAAAAGATCCATGAAAGAAAAAAATAAGGCAAGTGAAAGCAGTATGCTTTGATCTGCATTCAGACTCCATCGGATCTTTCTCTGGATGTGGGTGGCATTTTTCATCATGAGTCCTTTGGAACTGTCTTAGATCCTTGTATTGCTGAGAAGAGTCAAGTCATTCATAGTTGATCATTGCATGACATTGCTGTTAATGTGTACAGGTTTTTCCTGGTTCTGCTCCTTTCATTCAGCATCAGTTCATATAAGTCTTTTCAATTTCCATTTCTTGGGTACCACAAAAAAAAGCTGCTCTAAATATTTGTGTACATGTAGAATAGACAGCTATAATTGTGAGAAACTTTTTCACTCCCTTCAGTTTAAATCTGTCTCTTTGTAACTTCCACTTATTGCTCTGTCTTCTGGAGACAAATTTTAAAGAGACTGACTCTCTGTAGTTCTTCTGATGCTTGAAAACAACCCTCATTCCTGTCCTCTTCCCCTCTAGTATTTTCCTTTTCAAATTAAACATTTCCTGGTACTTTCACAAGCCCTCATGTGGAATGGTTCTGATTCCCCTCATAAACCTTGTCATTTTCCCTTAGATGAGCTCTATCTCATCCATCTCCTTAAAATGAGTTGCCCAGAAAGGAGAGCAGTAACTGCAGAGATGGTCCAGCCACATCTGGAGTCCATCACTTTGTATATCACCCTTCTTTCAGATTGTATTAACATCCTTCACTGTCTTACTGCAGAGCGCTTGCCATGCCTCACTGTTGACTCATATTGAGTTTGCAATCCTGTAAAATTCCCAGACTTTGTCCAGTCAGGCTGCCCCAAACATCACAGAAGCACAAAATTTGAGAGAGGGTAAGGCTTTGTCACAAGGCTTTCTTACTTCACCTGTAATATCATGGTTAACCATTGTTATCTCCTGGTTTTGTGTACTGGAGTAGAGGAAGAATAAAGGAAAAACTGACCTCTTCCTTATTTGTTTGCTCTCCATAAAGTTGTCTTCCATAAAATGTGGATTAAGGAGGTAACTTTCCATGGGAATAGGGAAGGAAACCCTTGATTTAAAACTGTGATCTGCGATGGTTGGACTGCATTGAGGAAGTGGTTTTCTGTTCATTGATGAATTAGCACCTCTTTGATTCAGAAGTGACTTTTTTCACATTAGAGTTCATTATCGAGATGGCAAAAAAGTATATTCCCATATATGGGAGAGGACTCAAGGGTTATTTGCTTTCTATTGAAAAGTCACATGATTAGGTGTCTATATCTTGACATGACCAGCATTAATAGATAGGCATTCAAAACCGAAATCTGATTTTTTTAGCTGAAAAAATAAGAATATCTCCTGGTTTGTACTTCCCACTCTGCTTTTTTTTTTTTTTCAATTTTCCCCTCTGGGCAAAAGAACAGAGCTTCTTCTCTCTCTTTCTCTTTCTCTCTCTCCCTCCCTCTTTTTATCCCTCTCTTTTTCTTTCTGTCTCTCACCCTGTCTTTCTTTTCTTCTGGAGGATAGAGACATAGCAATATAATGGGTATCCTACTTCTCTGTGGATGTACTTACCTAAAATCTATTCTGGTGGGGAGAGGAGCAACTAGCAGTCTTTTCCCTTTCTTTCCTTTTTTCTCTTCTTTGTCTACTAGGACCTAGAAAGTATATGTGGTTTTATGTCCAAGGAAGCCCCACTGGACCTAAGATAGATATTGATTGCTAATCCTTGGCCATGCTTTTTCCAAGTATAATTGCATTCCTCATATTTTTAGGATTATTGTTAAGGATTCTATTTTCATTATATAGGAATCATTTTTTGATAGAGTTGTATGTTTTTACTGAGCTAGGAATTAGCCTTTATCTTATAGTCTATGTACTCGATAGGTTTCAACTTACACTGGATTTGTATGTTCCTCACTGAGCTACAAATTCCTGTTAAGGTTCATGGGCTCTATGGCCGATGTAGGCCTTTATTTATGGGGTTCAGTTTCCAGATGCTGGTATTTCTGCCTTTAAAAGATTACAAGAGTTCTGGCCCCCACAGATATGGGGCACAAGGAGGCTTAATGCAGTCCACGGCCATGCCTTTGAACTTGGATCTGTTAGTAAGTTATTCATTAAGCGCCCATTATGTGACAGGCACTGTACTATGTGTTGAGGAAACAAAAAGAGGCAAAGGATGGTCCTTGACTTTCAGGAGCTTCCAGCTTAATGGATCTGATCCAAAACCCCTTTTACAACACTGCCAACCAGTGGTCATCCGGCCTTCACTTGAAAACATCTGGCGGAGGGCACTCACTGACACCAAGGTAGTCCCGTCTCCAGGAGACGGACTTAATTGTTAAAAAGCTTCTTCTTCTTTCGTTGTTCAGTTTTTTCAGTCGTGTCCAACGCCATTTGGGGATTTCTTGGCAGAGATGCTGCAGTGGTTTGCCATTTCCTTCTTAGTTTACAGATGAAGAAGGTGAGGCAAACAAGGTTAAATGACTTACCCAGGGTCACACAGCTAGTAAGTGTGTGAGGCTGGATTGGAACTCAGGTCTTCCTGACTCCGGGCCTGGTGCTCTATTCACTATATATCCACCTAGTTGCCCTAAAAAAATAAATAAATATAAAAATATAAATAATAATAAAATAAATAATTAATATAAAATAATATAATATAAATAACATAAAAATAATAATATAAAAGCTTTTCTTTGGTTAGAACATAAATCTGTCATCTATAACTTCTGCCCAGTGTTCCTGTGGGGTCAAGCAGAATGAGCCTAATTCTTTTATGTACATCCTAGCCCTTCAAATATTTGGAGATGTTTCAGTCTTTAAGTCAGTCAGTTAACAAGCATTTATCAGGCACCTATAATATGCCAGATCCCTATTAAGCACTGGGGCTACAAAGAAAGGAAACTGAGGTCCCAGCTCTCAAGGGGGCTTACCTTCTAATGGAAGAGAACACGTGGACACAACTGTGTATAGACGAGATATAGAAGGGTCCATTGGAAGTGATCTCAGGAGATGGGGGCGGGGAGAGCCCCCAAAAGCTTTAGCAGAAGGTAGACTTTGAGTTGAGTCTTAAAGGAGACCAGGGAAGCCAGGAGGTTGAAGGGAGGAAAGCATTCCAGACATGGGGGGCAGTAGGAAATGGAGTGTGGTTAGTGGAACAGCAAGGAAACCAGTGTTGCTGGAATGTGGAGTATTTGTAAGGAAGTAAAATGTACGAAGATCCCTTCATTGGATGGTCATCTGGCTTGATCTCGAGACCCCTGGCCATATACACTGCAGAAGGGACAGCCCAGCAGCTTAAGCTAGCTCTGTCTTTATAAGCTGACCACAAGAAGCCTCCAACAGGGAGAGAAGCTGGTGCCTTCAGCAGAGCTCTTGGTAGATAATTTTGGCCCTCCTGGGCCAAAGATCAATTTCTCCTTCTTGATTTTCATACCATATGCATTCTATTTGGAGGGGATTCTCTCCATACCCCATTTTCTCAATTTTATTCTAGTGGTACCTTACCCATTGCCCAAGGCCCAGTTCGATATCAAGAAATATTTCTTGAATCGATGAATGAGTGAATAATTCTAGGGTGGGGTAAGGATGAGAGACAGCCTTGTGAAATGAATGGATTGTTGGACTTAGATTTAGGAAGACCTGGATACTAATCTTGCCTTATATTCTTAGTAGCTATGTGACTCTGAGCCAGTCCCTTAACCTTTCTCTGCCTCAGTTTCCTCATCTGTAAAATGATGTTAATAATAACACCTATCCCCCAGGGTTGTTCTGAGAATCAGATAATGTAATGTGTGGAAGGTGCTTTGCAAATCTTAGAGCACTTTGTAAATGTGATTTATTATTACTACTGTTGTGCTTTTTTTTTTTCAAAGAACTCTCTGGTACGAGCATTCTTTTTGCAAACTCTAACTTGCGTTTTCTTAAGTAATCCATATAGAGACCAGTCTCATGAGGTTTGAGTGTTTTTTCTTGTCTCTCTCTTCCCCTCCCCTCCCTGCCATGTCTGCTACTATGGACCTTGGATTCTAAACTTCTGGAAACCTTTGTGAATAATTTATAGTCTTTTATTACCCGTTGCTCCACTCCCTTTGGGAGAAATGAAGAGAAACATTTGTCTTTTGCAGTTTACTCTCCCGTGAACTGAGACCCAGTTGGCTTCAGGCGTAAGTGAAGATTTACAGTCATGGAAGCTGTCCTTTTGGGAATGGTTGATTGACCCATAGTTTTGATTAGTCAAAATAATGTTTCCCCCAAAAAAGCTGGTTCACAGTTAGTAATGGTACAGTGAGAATGTGGCTTTTTACTGGCTCTAATCAGAGTCCTGCCCTTTCCAGCCTTTCTCTTGGATGCTTTATGGGAATAATTTTCCTCTAGCAAAGTTCTGTTGTTTGGTGACAGATTTTTGTTCCTATTTTAGACTTTTTGGGTGGAATAGAAGGCAGAGAATGTTGATCCATGACTATAGAGCCTCATGCGGTGTCCATCCAAGGACTATGGACATCTGATGAGACTTGTATTTTGGCAGGGAGCCTATTGGTCATGATCTTTTTTTAATTGCTCAGCTGGGCAGTGAACATCCAGGAATTATGACTCCTCTAACTTGTTTGCCAGAGAACGGATTCCAGGTCAATGGATCATGTAATTATGCATTTGGAACTAGAAAGGACCTTAAGGGCCATCTTTGTCTAACTTCCTCCCACATATTGTTTTTTCTTTTCTTTTTGAAAATATATTATTGAGAGTCCTTTTTTATTTTTATCCTTTTTATAATTAAAAATTATCTATTTCATTTTGAACTTAAGACATAAAACAAGCATTTCCATAACATAGTAGAATAGGAAAAAAAAGAGATGATTGCACATGAAACTGCAAGTCTTTTATGCCCAATTTGCTATCCTTTTAAAATATAAATTAAAATTATCATGTAATTTTCTTTTTTTCTTCATTCCCTCCCACCCCATCCTAGAGATGGCTACCATCCGATACAGATGTATGTGTATATAGAGATATACATATATGTATATTATATACCTATATAAAAATATCTTTAAAACCATTCTGTCTATATTTCTATTCATCAGTTCTTTCTCTGGATGCACATAGTGTCTTTTTTCATACGTTCTTTGTAGTGTATTTGAGTATTTACAATACAAACGTGGAGTGACTAAGTTGTTCTTAACTCCAAGTTGTTCTTAAAACAGCATTGCTGTTACTGTATACAGTGTTCTCTTGGTTCTGCTCATTTCACTCATTATTTCGTGCACGTCTGTCCATGTTTTTCTAAGATCGTTGGGCTCATTTCTTACAGCACAGTAGTATTCCATCATGACCTATATCATACGTTGTCCAGTCATTCCCCGATTGATGGGTGTCCCCTCAGTTTCCACTTCTCTGCCACTACAAAGAACTGCTATGAATATTTTAGAATTTTTAAGAATATTCTCACGTTCCCAAGTACTTTACTGCCTCCCCTACTCAACAGAGCCCTCATTTATCACCAAATAAAAGTATGTAAGTGAAACAAATCAACATTTTAGCTGTGTCTGACAAATATTCCTCAATTCACTTCTCCAGTCTTTCTATTCTCTATCTAGAAGAAGGATGCATGCTTCTCTCTCAGACACTGTTGGAGGTGTGATTAAAATACTGAAGTCTTTGTTGTCTGCCTGTAAATGACTGTAATTATCATTTGCATCACAGTTAAGTGGTGCAATGGATAGAGCACTGAACCTGGACTCAGGAAGACGAGTTCAAATCCAGCCTCAGACACCAACTAGCTGTATGACTCTGGGCAGGTAATTTAAACCTCTGTTTGTCTCTGTTTTTTTATATGTAAAATACGGATAACAAAAAACATCTATTTTCCAAGGTTCTTGGGAGGATTAAGTGAGAAAATATTTCTAAAGTGCCTTATAAACCTTAAAATGCTGTATAAATACTAGCTGCTATGATCACTGCTGTTTTCCAGAATAGCTGGACCATTTCTTTTTTGTTGTTATTCAGTCATTTTGGTTATGTCTGACTCTTTGTGACCCATTTGGGGTTTTCTTGGCAAAACTACTGGAGGGGTTTGCCATTTCCTTCTCCAGCTCAATTAATAGATGAGGAAACTGAGGCAAACAGGGCAAAGTGACTTACCCAGGGTCACACACTGATGTCTGAGGCTGATTTTGAACTCAGATCCTCCTGGCTCCAAGGTCACCTAGCTGTGTCTTATGTATATCCTCCCAGAGTGCCATGTTGTCTGCCTTGGGAGAGTGCATGAGAACAGAGTTAGGTTTTTTGGTCCTCACATTCTTAGCTCTCGCACAGTGCCTGACTTGTACTAGATCCCTAATAAGTGCCTGTTGAGTGACTAAGGGATCAAATTCACATCACCCATTTTACCACTGAGGGTCATGCAACAGTGAATGAAGGTCATCTGATTTTACCCCTTCATTCTGTAGCTGAGGAATGTGAGAGCTGTGAGAGTTAAGTGACTTCTCCAAAGTCATTTTGTTCGTTTGTAAGGATTGGCCAGTTAATAATTCCAAAACTTATTATTTGCTCCTCTTGGGTCTATATGTCTCAGCTCCCCTGGAAGGCCTGCCCTGACCCCTCTCTTCTCTCCCCACTCCCACCCATTACTTTGTTATCTTGCATAGTCTATTATAAGAACTTGGAGGTCCGGAATCAATCCATTCTGATATCACCAATGCCTAGCACCATGCTGGGCATATAGTAAGTGTTTGATAAATGCCTGTTGAAGGAATAAACAAATGAAAGGATAAATGAAACAAATTTCTTCTTTTTCTTTCTGGAAAACTGATTAGTACACATTCATTAACAGTTAGTGAGAAGGAGCTGTCCCAGGGAGGCTAAGCCACCTGCCATCATCTAGTCTTCCTGGGAAATCTGAAATAGATAATGTTTTGTGGAAAAGGAGCCAGCGGTTCTCTCTCATTGTCTGCCCGGAATTATCCTGAACCTCACTCTCCGTTTGCAAAGTCGTTGAAGGGAATGCATTTTCCCAGCAGAGAAAACACAATGTTTTCTTCATATCTCAGCAGCTAGGGAGCCCAGAGAGGGGAATTTTACCTGGCATTGAAGTCATAGGTTTCCTAGTCCCTAGTCACAACATCTGTCTGTATCTCAGGGCAAATTTTCTTTAAGGCCAAAACAAATAGACCAAAAAAAAAAAAAAAAGTCTGATCCTCCGGTGTCTGCCCTCGGGTTGAACAAAAACTAAGCAAAATCAGACTACAACCACTGCAAAGTCATTGGGCTAACTCTTCTTCTGGGATCCCCAAATAATTAGTTTTGCAAAGAGCAAATTCAAATCCAAACGCCCCTCCAGCAGTTTTCAGTGTCCAAACAAACAAGCCACTGGACAGAAAAGAATCAACTCTGCAGAATGCCAAGTTTTCCTTTGATTCTGGGTCCTTCACTTCAGGCCTCTTCCTCCAGAGCTGACCCCTGCTCCCTCAGGAATCCTAACCACCTGTAGCAGGAGAATATTTTCTCCTAACTAGAAAATGGAACATTTTTATATTTCTCTAAGTATTTGTCTGTCTTTTTTAAGTGACTGGTTTTGTAATCATATAATTGTCCACAATAGCTTCTAGCAATTTCCTCTTCATCTGTCAGGATTTCTGTTTTTCCTCTTTTTTATATCAAGGTAGCTAATAGTTTATTGATTTTTATTAGTCTTTAACTAAAGTAACCCCTACTCTTATTTATTAATTCAATGAGTCCTTTTGTTTTCAGTTTTGTCTATCTCTTCTTTTATCTTCAAAATTTCTGTCTGTATGTTTGGCCTTTTTTCATTTACATGCTAGTTGACTCATCCTTTGTTTCTCCCTAACTTAGAGATTATTTTCCCCACTGAGCACTGCTTTAACTTCATCTGAGAAGTTTTAGTTTGTTGTCTTATTGCTATAATTGTCTTGAATAAAAATACATTTTTAAATCATTTTTATCCCACAATAATTTAGGATTATTTTGTTTAGTATCCATTAAATGTAAATCTTTTCCTTTAAGAATGGCTATGGATCGTAATTTTTATTATGCTGTCATCAATAAAAGATGTTTTACTCAGTCTGCTTTTCTCCATAAGTTTACAAGTGTTTATATCCTAGTTTTAGCTTAGTTATTTGTTATACATCCTTGTTGACTGGTTGCTAAAAGTATTGTGCCCAGATGAGAAGTATATAAATGTCTTAAGATTGTCTTTCAGTAATTTCCAGATATCTAGAATATCTCACCTTTCTAAACTTCTATTCAATTCTTGAATTTTTTTCTTGCTTGTCTTTTGGTTAAATTGAGCAATTCGGGTTCCCCATGAGTACCATTTCGTTGTCTATTACTTCTTGTAGTTCAACGAACTTTTCCTTTCAATATTTATTTGCTGTAGTATAAAGAGAGGCTATATGACTCAGTGGATAGAAAGCTGCTCTTGGAGGTAGGAAGACCTAAGTTCAGGTCCCTGTAAAAACATATGTTGGTAGAGACATCTAGGTGCCTCTCCTGGGTAGAACATTGGACTTGGACTCAGGAAGACCTGAATTCAAATCCTCCCTCATGTTTACTGGCTATGTGATCTTGGGCAAGTCATTTAGCCTTTCTCAGACTCAGTTTCCCCATATGTAAAATAAGAAGAGTAACAGCCATTGCCTCACAAGGAAGTTGTAGGGATCAAATGCAATAACATGTGAAAAGTTCTATGTAAATTATAGAGATAAAATATATTAACTATAAGGTCAGTAAAGCAAGATGACAAGTGGCAGAAAAGTTGCCCGCTTGCATTGGCAAAGGTAGTTCCCTATGGCAATGAAATCATAGGTTCAGCCCAGATCCCTGTGCCTATTATATTGGAGCTTATATCCTATTAAACGCAGTTTTTGGTGAATGAGTCAGTATATGATAAATGGTTATAGAACTGTGGACAAGTCAGTCTTATGGGCCTTAATTAATGGGCATCAAAATATCTATTAGAATATGTCCCTTGTGGTCATGAACTAATTTTTGTATTTCATCATATTTTTCAGTACTTAGCACAGACACAGAAAACTCTTAAAAAGTAAACACTTGTTTACTGATTTACTGACTGATTTAATTTCATTCTCTTTGGTGCCTTGAAGCATAGGAATTTCTTTGCTTTTCCTTTTTTGCCATGTTTGTTTCTACCTTTAACTTTTTATTATATGGTTGCCTGATTTTTTGGATTCAAAAATAAAGTCTCCCAAATTTCATCCCCAGCAGTCATCTGATCTCTGTGCATATCTTGTCTTTGATTGTGAATGGAGTTTTTAGAAACCAGCAGAGTTTGGTTGTTTGGGGAGATGAGCCATGAAGCCTTTTCAGGGGTGGAGACTGAGGCAGATTATACTTGGTCGTGTTTGGCTATTTTTGGTTTTTGGTTTGGTTTGGTTTTGTATTGCTCTGGGTAAAGAAAGAGCCCCCACCAGAATATGCCTGGGAAAAAGAACAGACATGTGAGTTGAAACAGATGGAGTTCGTTTTACCGTGGCCTACTAAAGGTGGAACCATTAGGAAAGAGTCTTGTCCTCTATTCCCCCAAACATACCTTGTTTCATGGAGAGGGCTTTTTTACTTTATGACTTCTACCAGAATCTGAAGGAAGAGATATAGTAAGAGTGAAAGTTCTTCAGAATGTCTTTTCTCGTTTTAAGGTGTGAAATCTGTGTTCTCTCTATGAAGCCTCGTTCCAAGTGACTTGCACGAGACAGAGCCATAATGAGAGAGAGAGAGAGAGAGACACAGGCAGAGAGACAGACAGACAGACAGACAGAGGGACTCAGGCTTTGTCTTAGAGCCCCCAGATTTCGAGAACTCAGGCTGCTCATGCTCCTCTTTGGCAATAACTGAACTTGCCAACCTACTTAGCAAGAATCATCCGTTAAAATGGGAAGCTAACAGATGACTCCTCCTTCTCCAGCATGGCCCCTGACTGCTTCTCCACTTCTCCCTGGGGAACAGTGGACTCAAAGTATCCCAGAATCTACATTTATGGGAATGTAGGTCCTTTCCCTCCCCTTCCACTTGGATTTATCTGAAAAAGCTGATTTTACAGTGTTTTATGCTGCCTTCCCCAGGTGTTTTTACACTGTAGCATTTGAGGTTTACACAAGGCCCTTGGGGATTTCTGCCTGGCTTGGGGTTTGTCAATGGCCTTGTGCTCTTGGGTCATCAGTGTGCCCTTGGCCTCTGTCAGATACGCCTGCTGGGCAGTAGCGTCCCTCTGCCTGGGGCTTTGCTAAATTTCATTCATCTTGGTATCATTTCCACCGAGTTCTGGCAGGTGCTGACCCCAAAGTTATTCTGAAGTGAGCCAGGGACAGGCTCTCTCAATCCTCCCTTGACCCCCACTTCCCAGGCATGGGGCTCTCCTGATCCCAGCTTCCCTGGGACATTCATTCCTCCCTTGGTTCTAGGGTGGGAGCAGTGACTGATCCCCTGGTCCAGTCTTAAGCCTAGGGATCCTCAAGGCAGAACTGTGGACTCCAACCTTGCTGATCACAAAAGGCAGCTCCCCCACTCCCTTTTTTTTTAAGGTGAAAAGCATGGCGTTCTGTCGGTTTCGACTGTTAAAGCATTATTCCAGGAGAGACACAAAAGGCTAATTTTACAAAGCACAATAGCTTGGGACGTTATAGCGAACATTTGATGGACTTCGGCTTGCTAATGGCTTCAGCTGCAGGGGGAAATCCTTTTAATCAGGAAGAATGAATGGGAAAGAAGAGAACAACTTACAGCTTTGAAAAGGGGAAAATGCAATCTAATGGGCCTACTTTGCTCTGTGTCCCACCCCCCCAAGGCTCTGGGCCCCTTTTGATTTCTGCCTCCCATCGCCCTGGCAAGCGGCCCCATGGGCTTGGCAGTTCTGTTGTATTGTAAGATTCTGCAGGCGGGAACCTCGCTTGTGGAAGGGCCGGCCCCTAGCACTCTCCACTGAGAATTGGTGGGGATGGTTAAGGGCTTGTATCAGTGTGAAAAGAAGGGGTGCTGAGCCAAAGGCGTTTGGGTGGAATCCAGGTTCAATCTGGACAATATAACGATGTCCCAGCTGGGCTTTTGGAATATCTTAGTAGTAGTTGGCATCTATGTATGATCTTTTTAAAACTTTTGCCAACCAATACTAATATTAATGTACACATATGAATTATACATACACACATATGTATACATTCACATTCTATAGATCAATACTATATGTGTATGTTTATATGTTATATGTGTGTATAGTTACCTGCTCCTTTGACTGCCTTTTAGACTTCTCTTACACACACACATGCACACAATACATGCATGTGTAGATCTCCGTATGTATATCTACATAGAGATTTATAAAGTAATTTACAAGTATCTCATCTGATCTCCCAACAATCCCGAGAGGTAAGTGTTATTATTGTCTTTGTTTTAAAGACGTTCAAACAGGCACATAGAGGGTGTGACCTGCCCAGGGTCACAGAGCTAATTAATGTCTAAAGTGAGGTCTGAGCTCCTCTTCCTGACTCTACATCAGTCAATTATCCAGCAGATGTTTATTAAGCACCTACTGGGTACTGGCGTGCTAAGCACTGGAGATACAGAGAAAGGCAGAAGCCAGCCCTGCCCTCGGGGAGCTCCCAGTCTAAAGGCAGAGACAACCAGCAGATATCTGTGTGCAGACGAGATAGACACAGCACAGATGAGAGAGAGAGCTTAGGGCTAGGGCATTCTCCACTAACTTCCCAGCTGCATAGTGCATAGTGCATCATGAACGTTCTCTCACACGACCCTGTGAGGGAGATACTGTACGTATTGTTATCACCTTTCAATAAATGAGCAAAATGAGCCAGAGAGAAGTTAAGTGACTTGCCCAAGGTCACACAGTGTCAGAAGAAGAACTTCCTGAGCAAGTCACATGTTGAACATTTACTCTCAGGGGTGAGACCAGGGACCTGATCTCCTCGGGCCTCATCTTCCTCCTCTGTAAAATGAGGGTGTTGGGCTTGGCAGCCTCCGCAGGTCTTTCCAGCTCTGGAGCTGTGATCCTATGATCCTATGCCACAGTGGCCCTTAGGTCAGTTCACCTTGCAGTCAAAGTGGTGATTAAGAAGATTTTGATTTGGTTTAGCAGTGGGAAGGGTATCATCAGAGACATGTAGACCCCAAAGAGCAGGTGATCTGCTTATATGCATCTCTTTCTGTCTGTGTCTCTATAGCTGTTTCTCTCTTTCTGTGTCCTCTGTCTTCTCTCTTTCATACAAATATATATATATATATATATATATATATATATATATATACACACACACAACATATATATATATATAGTTAATAGGTGTAACAATATATGTAGTATTCACAACACCCACGGTGGTTATGAATATGCTGGTATAGCTGTAAATCACAAAATGTAGCAGACTCTCCACACAGAGGGTGGAACCAAAGCCTTTATTCAAATACCAGAAAACCAAGTTCCAGAACCAGAAAGCCAAAGTCATTACAGTAGCCACGAAGTTGATACACATGGTCAGTGCAGTGAACACCCACATTACTGAGCCTTCCCAACAGAACAGGCTCCCTCAAGCAGGGATCCTCCTCTCTCACTCACGGTAACTCCTCAGCCTGGTTCCTGGAAGTTCTTAGCAGAAATTCCCAAAGGAAAGGTCTCAGCAGAAGTTGCAGCCTCCAGATGTTAACCGAGAGAAAATTGTGACTGTCTTACTGGTGCTCTTCCCTACATACAGTATAGCTCCTCCCCATTCCACCCCCTCCTGCTACACCAGCAACTTCCTCCCCAGGTGTTAGCTACTTCTGTGTTAATTAAATAGCTTAAACAAGGGGTTAACTTGAAACAAGGTGCCAAGCACCTGCTTACTTGACAATACAAAGCGGCATGGGAGATCTTCAGATTCCATTAACATTACAATAGGCAATCACAACATCATGAGGCTCATGAAAATCAGGTTTATGACAAGAGAAATGAGCATGCATATGGAACCCAAAGGGTTCACAGTCCTTACAGAAATTAATTTGCGTAATAGGCATCTTTAGGTGTACATATAAGTATGTGCCATGTACATATATGTTTGTATGCAGATATATAAAATATAAACATGTATGTGCATGTGGTGATGTGTGCAAATGTCTACACCTATGTATGTGTGCTGTGTAGACTATGCTTGAGCATATACATGTGCATAAACATATGAATATGTGTTCTATCTCTATGAATATGGATATGCTTCTTCATACACACAAGTACCACAGGAAGATTGAAAGATAACTGATGGAAACCCTTTTGCTCGTATCCATGCCATATCAGTACATGCATGTCTCTACATAAGTCTATACACATGTATGTCAGTAGATAAATCTAGAGAAAGGACTCCAGTGTGTTGGGAAGTGTAATGTAATGCCAAAAGAAAGGCAACTTCCCAAGGTTCAGAATACCAGCATAGGTGGTCTCCATTTTATTCAGTGACAAACCAAGAACAGAGAAGATCAAAACATGACATCATTCCAAATACAGCATTTACTAAGTGTGATTAAATAATCTCCAAGGACTACCCCACCCCAGGACCTTCCAATCATTCAATCAATTACAAAGTCCCTGTTCTAAATACTTCTCCACCCCTAGGCTATACCTTCATTTAGTCCACCACAAAGCCCCTCTTCTCAAATGGAGATTAGTTTCCAAACATAAGTAAACTACATTCATTTGTTCAACCACAGAACACAAAAAGGTCAAAAGTTCCCCACCCCTGGATCACAATTGAATCTACCCCAGAGTTACATCAAGTTTAAACACAGCACTTAATACCCAAATGGAGGTCTTTTCTTCATCTTGACAGGAGGCAAGTTCTCAGCAATCTTAGTTCCTGGGGAGACAAGGCTTAGCAAAGCCATAAGATACATTGCCAGTCCCTTCATGAATTTATCCTCTGTCTGTAGAACAGTCCTAGAACCCCTGAACACATTAGCAAAGCCCTTTCCCAGGATTTCTGTAAACATACAACACGAAAATCCTTCTTCAGGGCTTCTTAGCCAACAGCAAGGTTCCAGGACTTCTTCAACAACAGGACTGTCTTTCACCAGTGGACAAATCTGGCAAAACAACATCAAAACAGACAGACAAAGTACCAGCAAAACAGCCATGTCTCCTCAGTCCTTGGCAGCTCAGGGGGCAGGTCTCAAAAGTCCAGGGCAATTCAAAGCGGCCACCAGCAATTCTCTTAGTCTCTCTCTCTCCACGAGGTGCTGCTTCCAAAAAAGATCTTCCGCCTCTCTCTTGTCTCTCCAAATCTACCTCACCAGCTCCTCCCAGTTCAGGACTTTCTTTTCACATCAACAAGTCCATCCCACAGGTGGGATTAACAAACTCTGGGTTTTAACACAATCAGTTTGAAAACTAAGCCAATACAGGGGAATCTTTAATTGCCATTACTATCACAGGAAGGCATCTGAGCTGTTGTGAAGGATTCATGGGAAAATATGGGCAAGTATCTGTTGTCCAGAACGAAGTGGTGAGGATGGATTTGAGGAAGTATCCACATTAAGGAGGTCATGAATCCATGAGAGCCAGAATTCCAGCCTCAGTGGATCTGTTCTGTTCTTTCTAGCTTTTAGTTCATGTTTCAGTCCCATGACAGTCTTTGATTAAACATCAGTCATACAAAAAAGAGAGGCTCTATGTTGTTGACAGCAATGACAGCAGCACCAACCATTTATTAAGTATTTATCCAATACTAGCCACTATTCTAACCTCTAGAGAGATGAATTCAAGGAGAAAAGAAACACGGTCCCTTCCATCAAGAATCTTACATTCTAGTGGGAGCAGACAACATACAAAAGGGGAGCCACAGAGGGTGTGGCTGAGGGGGGAGCTATCTGTGGGAGCAAGGGAGGGAAGCTTGGTGAAAGAGGAATGTTCCGTCTGAGCCCTTCCCCCAAGTGCAGGTTCTAGGGAGAGCTCACCAATGGAAAAAGGAGACACAGGAACAGAGGAAGAAGGAAGCTAAGACATGGAGGGGAAATCCAGAGAATTAGGGGTGGCTGCTCCAGACCGTTGCCCTGAGTGGGAGTCTTTTAGATGGAATAAGAACAGAGTGATTTCCTCAGTGGCCGAGGTCAGCTTCTCAGGGTGACTTCTTCTAAAGTATTCCCATAGCAGAGATGCAACCAAGCCATGGAGCAATTGTCTTCTCAGAGGTTCCCAAGATCATAGGTTTAGCTTTGGAAAGAATTCCTCATTATATAGAGTGGAAAACCGAGACCCAAGGAGGATAAATTACTTCACTAGGTGAGGGCTGTGGCAAAGTGAGAAGTGTGGGCAAGAGGACTGTTTCTTTTCTGGTCAGTAAAGTATGCAGTGGAGTTTGACCATTTCCTGTCACTGGCAGAGTTTCATTTTTATAAGCTCTTCAGATCATCAATCTAGAACTTGGAAGGGAAATTAGAAGAGAGAATGTTAGAGCAGGAAAAGGTCCCTTGGGCCATCTCGTCTAACTCCTTTATTTTCCAAAAGAGGAAACTGAGGCCCCAAAAGGTTCGTTTACTTGTCCATGATCACAAGGGTAGTAAGTAAGTAGTAAAAGCCGAGATTTTCCTCTTTCCAAAATCCAGAGCTCTTTCTGCTGCAAAGTTCTGGGCCTGTAGACTGTGAATTTTGTCTTCACTGGGCAGGAAGTCATTAATCCCAGTCCTGTTACTTTATCTGTAATGGTGAGAGAGAGAGAGAGAGACAGAGAGAGAGAGAGAGAGAGAGAGAGAGAGAGAGAGAGAGAGATTAAATAGATATTGAAAAATTAGGGTTGAAAAACCTTTCTTTTGGTCGAGAGATGGAAGCTGTGGCTAAGGAAGGTCACATGGGCAGCTACTGTGGCTTTGTTTTTATTTCATTCTTGGAGGCTCAGATTTGTAGAACAGCTGCTCACCAAAGCTGGGCTGGGGGGGGGGGTAGGGGGGGGATTACATAGATGTGATCATCAATCAGCCTCCCCCACCCAAGTTATCTAGTTGGGGTATGAGATAAAGACAGAGATAGAAAGAAAGAGAAAGAAATATAGAGATATATAAAAGGCATAATATATGTGTATATATAGGGCACATATATATGCTTACACATATTAATAACATAAGAAGAAAAGGCATATATGTGCATATATACACAATCATACACATATGCCTTTTCATATACCAGTTATTCATATAGTGATATGGATTTTGATATATACCTACGTGGATATACAACACATTTATACACACCTATATATACACAACTGTATATACCTATATTGCTGCACACACACACACACACACACACACACACACACACACCCAGACAGGGGAGACAGAAGGTTATTATTAGTGATCTTTTCTCTGTCCTTGGTTCTTTCTACTTCCCACAAACAAGTCCTCCTGCCCAGGTAATCTTCTGCTGACTTTCTGGTGAAGAAAGAAAGCATCTGAACTTGCCGAGTGGGGACCATGCCATTGTATTGGCCACCACCCATCACTGAACAGTAACAATCTTGAAACCATTTGCATTTTCCCATACTCAGGTAAGCCCTAGCATGGGCTTTGTTTGACAAATTATCATGTTCCCACAGCAACATATTTTGGAAAAGGCTCAGCACTCTGTTCCCTTTTCAGTGCTGGGGTTTTCATGTGATCTGCATTTTAACACAAGTAGCAGGGTCTCTTTCTTCTTTTGTCCATTGTTGGTTCCTCCCCACCTCACCCCCATAACTGATTGCCAGGGCAAGTCAAGAACCAGCAGCCTAAGGGCAATGATGCCATATATCACAGCTTCTAGGATGGACCAGTGCTTGGGATGTTATCTGGTCAGTGCTGCTCAATGCAAAGAAACCCTTTGTGCAGCCTCATAAACTGGGATAGTTGATATTACGTTCCTGATATTAGCTCACCATTCTCACAGCCATCCTCTGGCAATATTAGGTTTAAATCAATAAAATCCACCTGGAAATACAAAAAAAGGTCTTCTATAGCCATATAGCTTTTGCAATGCACCATCTATTCTCCCTCTTTCCTTGTTCTTTTCATTCTTTCTCTTTTCTTGCTTTTCTATCTTCTTTTTTCCTTCCTTCCATCCCTCCTTCCTTCCTCCTTCCTTTCCCTCTCTTCCCTTGTCCCTCTCTCCCTTCCTTCCTTTCTTTTTCTCCTTTACTTCCCTCCCTCTCTCCCAACTTCCTTCCTTCCTTCTTTCCTTCCTTCCTTCGTTTCTCTCCTTCCCTCCCTCCCTTCCTTCCTTCCTTCCTTCCTTCCTTTTTCATTCTTTCTTTCTCTCCTCTCCCTCCTTCCTTTCTTCCTCCCTTCTTCCCTCCTTCCTTCTTCCCTTCCTCCCTCTCTCCCTTCCTTCCTCCCTCCTTCCTTTCCAGCCTTCCTTCCTTCCTTCCTTCCTTCCTTCCTTCCTTCCTTCCTTCCTTCCTTCCTTCCTTCCTTCCTTCCTTCCTTCTTTCTTTCCTCCATTCCTTCCTTCCTTTCCTCCTTCCTTTCTTCTTTTCTTTTTTATTTCTTTCTCTCTCACCACCTCAAATGAGCTGCTCTGTCACAATTTAGGGCTTTACTGAGATATGAAAAGCCAAGCCTAGCGTCTCCAGCCATTAAATGGGAATTGCATATGAACAAATGGAAGAACTACACTATATAATACCACTGAGACACAGCGTTATCACCATCGCGCTCAGAGCATTTTTCAAGCTGGTTTATGTCCCAGCAGTTAATAGTTTGCTATTGTTGCTGGGTGAACACAATGCTATTAGTGACAAGGAATTCTAAGGCTCTCTGTTTAGATTGTCTCCCCCCTCGGATTGCCTGAATTTAGATATTTGTAAACTGGATTTGAACAGTGCCCTTTCGTTACAATATAAAATTGAGATGAGTGCAAATGGTCGTGGCCCAATCCTTGTTTATTAATTAAGACTCTAGCTGCATTTTTGGAAGCCTGTGGCTTATGCAAACTGGAATACTAATTACATTCTGTATTTTCAGTAATAATGTGGTAGTGGGGCTTTTTTTTTTGACAATGCCTTTTATTCAGACAATACATCGGGCTCATAATGTGGTTTATTAACAAGGAGACTGAATGTTTAATGCGATCCTGATGCAGCTGTGGCAGAGTGGCATAAATTAGATCCCTGGCCAGGCAAGGGCACTGGAAATCTGTTGTTTGCTGTTTATTTAAAGATGTCTCCAAATAGCTTTTATGTGCCCCCAATATACATTTGTTAACTACCTCCTCCATACAAAGGAATTTGATTGAACTGGGAAATTTTGTTTAGTAAAAAAAAAAAGTCTCCTGAATATTTTTTTTTCAAAATAGTAACAGCAATACTTTAAGTATGTAGAGTGCCTTTAGCCTTTTCAGAGAAAGTTCTGCTAAGTCATTTTGTAATAAATTTTAAACTCCCTGAAATCAGATACCATGCCTTCTTTCTAGCCCCTTTGGTGCTTGGTCCAGTGTACTGCCCAACCTTATGCTCAATAATGGTGTTAACTTAAATTATATTGTCACAAAATCATGGAATCTCAGAATTGGGTCTATGGTCCCATGACACTGACCTCTTTACTCTTCCTTGAACAAGATCCTCCCTCTCTTGACGGTGGCATGGCTGTCCACCATGCCAGGAATGTTCTCCCCTTTCATCTCTGCCTCCTGTTCTCTCTGATTTTTTTCAAGTCCCACCTAAGAAAATCTCACCTTCTGCAGGAAGGCTTTGCTCATCCCTCTCAATTTTAGTGTCTTTCCACTGTTGATTATTTCCTATTTATCTTGTATATACCTTGATTATACATAGTCTTTTGCATATTGTCTCTTCTATTGGACTGTCATCCCCTTGAGGCCAGAGGCTGTTTTTTATCTGTTTTTTTTTTTTTGTAACCATATCACTTATTAAAATGCCAGGAACATAGCAGGTGCTTAACAAATACTGACTGATTGACTTCAGAGGTCATTTAGTCCCATACAGATACAAGAAGACCTTGTAGTTCATAGAAAACAAAGAAACAAAAAAACTAGATCTTTTCCCCAGGTAAATTGCCATCTAACCATGTCACAAATGACTTCTTTTCTCTTCCTGACCCAGTAAATATTGGAGTGGTTGCCCCACTTTCAGACATTCTTGATGAAAAAAACCAGAGTTGGATAGAACATTTGACATTCAAATACAAGAAGGAAGAGAGGCATGAGAAGGTAAACAGGGAAAAGAAAATCATAAGGAACTTATCAAAGTTGAACTCTCACAATTTTTATCACTTCTGAGCAGATGTATCCTAAGTCTGTATCTTCAGCCCTGATCTTTCTCCAAGCCTCCATACCTGCAGTTCCAGCTATCAATAAGACATTTCTCCCTTAATGTCCTGCTACCATCTTAAACTCAACAAGATGGAGCATTGCAGAGTAGAACAATCATCAGATATGGAGTCAAAGGACCCAAGTTCAAAATTTGCCTCTGCTCCTTATACCTGTGTGACCTTCGACAAATCATTAACCTCTGTGGGCCTCAGTTTTCTCATCTATAAAATGATCAGGTTGTACTAGATGGCCTCAGAGTTCCTTTCCAGTTATGGATCTGTGATCCCATGACCAAAGCCAAGCCAATTATCTTCCTTCCCTCCCCAAACCTGCTCTTCTAACTTCCTGTTTTCTATCAAGGACAGCACTTGGTTTCTGATTTATTCTTGTCTCTCCTTCACTTGCCACAGCTAATAAGGATCACATTGTCTGGCAATTCCTCCAAGTAGGAAGGTCTTTGAATATAGACCTATCCTTATGGGGTGGCTAGGTGGCGCAGTGAATAGAGCACCGGCCCTAGAGTCAGGAGGACCTGAGTTCAAATTCGGCCTCATACACTTAACACAAAAGAACTAGCCATGTGACCTTGGGCAAGTCACTTAACCCCAATTTCCCTCCAAAAAAAAATCCCCCCCCCAAAAAAGAATAAAGGCCTAACTGTGGACCTTAGGTGTGTATTTCCAGGACCATCCTAAGTTAAAAAAAAAATAAAAAAAGAATCAACAGAAGGTTGAACAATTCATGATACAATTAAGAAACATTTATTAAGCACCTACTATGTCCCTTACATGATGCCAGGCCCTACAATATTGTTTGGCAGTGGTCCATTCAGTGATGAATTTTTTTCAGCAGTGTCTACAGCAACCCATGAAAATCATACAGGAATTTGTAGAAGGATTTCACATTGCATGGGTGTTGGAGGCACTCAGACCAACAAAGGAATTGTCCTCTTAGAATGATGGGTTCATCATTTGAGGCCTTTGGCCACTTGTCTTTGTAAACTTAGGCAAGATATTTCACCTCTCTGGAGCTCAATGTCTTCACCATTGAAATGAGGAAGTCAGCCTGGGTGAATGCTAGGCCCCTCCCACTCTAAATTGATGATGTTGTTGTGACTGTAAACTCCATAAGAACAGGGATCCTGCCTTCTCCCATCTTTTTCAGTTCAGCCATTTTTTCAGTCCTGTCTGAATCTTTTGTAGTTTTGTAGTTTTCTTGGCAAAGATACAGGAGAGATTTGCTATTTCCTTCTCATTTTAGAGATGAGGAAAACGAGGCAAATAAGGTTAAGTGACTTGCCCAGGGTCACACAGCAAAGAAGTGTCTGAGGCCAGATTTGAACCCTGGAAAATGAGTCTTCCTGACTCCAGGCCCAGCACTCTGTCCACTGTGCCCCTATCTAATCTTATTTCCTCCACTGAATAGCACAGTGCTTAGGACATGGTGGGGATTTAATTTTTGTAAGTGAATGATTTTTTTTTGTGGGGGGTTGTTAAACTGTAATGCCATTGCTACAGGGAAGTCCTATTTGATAAACATTCATTCATAAGTTTCTGTTATGTACAAGGCACTGCATTAGCTCGGAGATTTAGCTTGGACTGCTTGCAGGGGGCATTTAGGGCTTGGGTGTCTTGTGTGGGGTCTCACAAGCCAGTATGTATCCCAGGTGTGACTTGGACCCAGGTCTTTCCAACTCCAAGGCCAGCTCTAGCCACTGTGTGATCCAGCTTCTCCAGAAGAATGGAATTGATCATAATTCATCTTCACTCTAGCTTTGTGAAGCAGATAAAGCAGCTATTTTTATCACTTGTTTACAAAAAAGGAAAAAGAGGTATTATGAGAGCGAGTTACTTTTCCAAGGTCATGTGGTGGGAGTTCCAGGACCAGAGCCTCAATCTGCCTTCCAAAAGTTATGCAAAAGTTAGGCATCTCAGCTGCCCGAGCTGCCAACATTTCCCACCATCTCTCCTTTTGTTATCTGGCAGTTTCTACCTGACTATAGATGGGGTTTTTAAAGGTATGGAGGCTCTGAAAAGTCATTTTTTTCCTTGTCATTTACAAATGAATGATAAATCAACACATCTCCATGTGCTTTCTCTCACATTTAAGGAGCAGGAGCTTTAATAAATGCCAGGAAGGTGGCTTGTAGTTAAAAGTAATTGGCTTTTCATCGTAAATCTCAGGGTTGGCGGTTTCAGCTGTCTCAGCTGTTCCAAATTGCTCCAAGTTGATGCTTGATAAATGTAACACAACTCCGTTATGATTTTTTTATTCACCAACTAATTTGAATCCATTAACTTTTTATTTTCAGCTGTATGTTTTACAAGGTACCATGAGCCTATCGAGGGCCAAGTTTGTCCTGTAGGGACTAAGTAAAGGTGACCCTGAAGTCATTGTTAAACCTTGCAGGGTTCACAACTGACAGTTACTGGAAGGTAGGAACAGGGGAGGAACCTGGGAGTGTCTGTCTTAGTCAGATATCCTGTCTCTTTGACCCTTCCCCTCTCCCCACATGTATGAACTTTGTCCCTGGAGTACATCTTTGCTTGGAAAGGAGTCTTGCCAAAAGGCAACAGAGGGTTCATATAATTACACAGACAAATTGCTTTTTATTTCATTATCCAGATGAAGCAGAAGCATTGAGGAAAGATAGAATCCTGGACTTGGAGTCAGGAAAAAGTGAGGGTCAGTGTGGTCTCTGACACTTGACTTTTGGGTGATTCTGGGCAAGTCGCTTACCTGGCCCACACACAGGTAGCTGTCTAGGACATGTTTATGACATCACAGACAAGGTTGTCATCTGAGGTAATGGGAGGAGTTTAAACTCAAGGAAGTCCCTGTCCTGTCAAAGTTACAGATCCTGGGGAGAGTTGGGTCACACTGGAGTCACAGCACCTGAGCTCTGAGTCATAGCGACCCATGTGTCCCTATACAAACCATGTGGTGTCTTCATCTGTACAATGGAGAGTCAGACTTGATGCCCCATAAAGTCCTTTTCATTTCTGGACCTGTAATCCTATGATCTGGGATCCTGTTGTAACAGCCTGTGACAATAATAACACTTATGCCTCATTTTATGCCTAGGAACAATGTAATATTTGTCAAGGGCTTAGCACAGCATCTTGCATACACTAGGCACTTAATAAATGCTTGTTTCCTTCCTTACTCTGGTCTGAAAAGTGACTTGGGTGACTGGTTGGGCCAGGACACAAACCCAGATCCTTGAACTCCAAACACTGCGTTCTTCCTATTGTACATAGTTTGTCCCTTCAGAAGATTGTATTATTCCTAAAATAATCACTTGTAGCTACCATACCTCTTTCAGTGTTTCTCTCCTAGTCAAATCACTTGACCTGTTTTCAAGTTATAAAATTAACCAGGATATTTTAGGATCATACCAGGTACTCTCCCAAGGGCCTCTCTGAAGTTTCCCTCCTGTTGTCATGGGGTAATTTATCTTCAGGCTCCTCTAATGTGCCTAGTGTTTGCATTTTATGTTGATAGAGGTCTTGGGCCAGGCAGATTCTACAGTGGAATTATCCACAGAAAAAGTCTCTATCTATCTCAATTGCCTGTAGGTGGATTAGTCTTATCATCATTTTTTTTTTTTACTGTCTATCTCCTTCTCCTTTATCTCAGTTAAAATAGATATATTTTTAAAAGTATTAACAGTTTAATATATTGGCTTTTCTCAAGAGTTGAACCCTACATTACTTTGTAGCTTCCTGAATATAGGGAGGGAGTGAAGGGAGCCAGGACCTTCATGATTTTGAGCTTTTATTACATTGTGTGTTTTCTTCTTGTACTTAAAAGGATCCATCTTTTCCAACATGGGAAACAGAAGGGGAAATTGCTTTCTGCCTTCTCTTTCTTGGTTTTTATTTTTAAAATGATAAGACATTGCCCACTAAACTCAGGCCAGTGTGCCTGTTTATAAGAGAATCTCGGGGGAGATTCAGAGATTTTGTGTGTTGGTAGGAAATAAACTTCCGAGAGGTATTTGACGGAGCTGGTTATTATATGTGTATTGGAGATAGTGTCAGCTAGTGGAAGGAAAGCTCTGCTTTTCAGCATCCTCACAGTACTTGACCCCAATGTTCCTCATTGGTCTTTTACATTCTCCAAATTCTGTAAGGCTAGGCAGGCGGCATGGTGTTGTGAGAAGGGCAGTACCAAGGATCAGAGGAATAGGACTCAGAAAACACTACCTTAGTGGTGCAGTGAATAGAGCACCAGCCCTGGGGTCAGGAGGACCTCCGTTCAAATCCACCCTCAGACACTTAACACAAAAACTAGCCATGTGACCTTCGGCAAATCGCTTAACCCCAATTGTCCTCCAAAAAACAAACAAACCTTAACCCAAATCCTTAACCCAACCCAGTTGGGAAGAAGGAACTGGTGTTCTATCTCAGGATAGTAATCAGAGACAATTTGGGGTATTTTTCCACTTTCTGTACTTACCTACTTATTGGGGATGCTGTTGTCAGTGTGGTTGGAGTTCACTGGGGGAGTGGAGAGATGGGATTCCTGTTTGGCCTAGGTGGTCTCTGAAGTCCCTTATATATTGAGATCCTGGGGCTCCTCATTTTAATTAACCTACAAACAGTGGTGATCACATTATTCATTTCTTTGTGGTTTCTTGCTGAAACTAGTGCTGCCTACTTCCTTTCCACAGGGACCCCAATCTTGTAGATATGCAGAATTTTAGCATCAGATGGGACTTTGGTGGCCAGCCTATCCAACCCAGAGGAATCCTCACAGCCCTAACAATTAGTCATCTAACTTCTATTTGAAAACTCTTGTCACCTCCTGGGGAAGTCCACTCCACTTATAGACAGCTCATTGGATTAGGAAGATTTCCCAGACACCAGACTTAAGTTTGCTTCCATGAGACTTCCACCCATGTCTGGTTCTGACCTCTTGATGAAAAGAGAGCAAATTGAATCCCTCTTCAAAGGGATGGTTCCTTAGATACTTGAATACAGCTCCCATGTTCTTTCTAAGTCCTCCCTTCTCCTGGCTAAACAGTCCTTATACCTCCACTGTTTCTCATATAAGCAGCCAGTCACCCTGAAGGATGCAGCAAGTGGCAGGTAAGTCAGCTCACCACTCCTTTCCTTGATCATTATTTCTTCTTGAAGTCCAATGGACAGATCCCAGAATTTTCAACCTATCACTCTTGGGAATAGCCGTGCTCACAGCCAAGTGCCCACAGACATTATCCTTGAAAGTCTCCCCGGTGGAGATGCAGCCTGGCAAGCACTCCTTCAGGTATTACAGCCACATCTGTTGAAGACCAGAAAAGAAGAGTCCTTGACCCTGTCCAGTGGTTTGGCAGTAGAAAGCAATATGATTTTATCAGTGGAAATGACAGGAAAGAAGAGTCATTACCATCTTCCTTCCTGCCATACCTTAAAGACCATGAGACCTTCTCATCTGATTTGCAGCTGAAAATGTCCATATATGTTGACCCTCCTATGAGAATGTGAGCTCCTCGGGAGAAGAGCCTGCCCCAGCTCTTCTCTCTATTTGTATCCCCACCTCCACCCCTTAGCACAGTGCTGTGCATGCAGTAAGTGCTCAGTAAAAACTTCATTTATTTATATGACATGAATCTAAAGCCTTTCAAAATCTTGGTCACCCCTCTCTGGATGCTCTCTAGATTTGCAAATTTTATTCTTAAATAGTGGCCCCTAAAAATGAACCTTATCCTCAAGATGATGTCTGACCAGGGTACAGGACAGAGGCACCACTGCCTCATTATTCCTGAACAAATATAGACCTTCAGCTTCAAATTTCTCCTCCATTCTTTCTCTGAATTCATCTGACATCACCATCTTTGTGTTCACTTAAACAGTAGATATTTAGTTCTTTGAGGAAATAGAGCTTGGTCTTAACATGCTGCCCAATTCTCCTCTTTCCTGGTTATCAGCCCTTGCCATTTACCATGCATTAAGAAGGAACAAGCATTTGGGAAAATTAATAACATCTATTGTAATGGTTTCATATAGTCTCCAATTGGAAGTAGCTAGCTTTTTTATCTGGATTAATCCGGTTTTAATTGACTCACTCCATCAGTTAGTCACTAATGCAATTTTTGGAGTATTGACAAAACCTATTAAGTCACTAGCATAGTCATGAGTGATGGTTCTCTGACTTGTGGATATTAACCATTAAGTGTCAACTTTAACTAGAGCTGGAAATGTATTTGCTAATTCAATCCAGTCCAAGTCAATCCAATTCACCAGAAACTTGTTAAATACCTACTATGTACCTTTCTTTGTATTTGTATCTTCCTATGAAACACAGGAAATGCTTAATATATCCTTACTGAGTTACTGCAAGATATATATTAGGCGCTGGGGATACAAATTCAAAAGAGTTAAACAAGAAAAACTTTCCCTGCTCTCAGGAAGTTTACATTCTGTCAGTGGTGATGCAGTGTTTACAGAGACAAGGAGATATTAGGTAATTTCAGGAGAGAG
>NW_027185761.1:54375458-54463369 GCF_028583685.1 Petaurus breviceps papuanus
GAGAGAGAGAGAGAGAGAGAGAGAGAGAGAGAATTTCTTGTAAGAGGCAGTATATGAGCTGAACTTTAAAGGAAACAGGGGGTTTTGGAGATGAAGGCAAGTCAGGAGAGTATTCCAGTCATGGAGGGGAGTAGTAAGGGGGAGAGAAGGCTGTCTTTAACATTCTAATATTCTGGTATAAATGGACTGCTTTTATGTATTCACTTACCACAAATATGGCACCCATGAATTGCAAACATTATTTGATATACCAGATTCACATCAGATCTCATTTCCCAACTCCGCCCCTCCCCCTATGAATAGTCCCTCATGGACAGAAGGGAATTCCTAGTTCTGATTGTTGTTTGTCCTTCATCTTTGAATAGGACCAGTGACATCACAAGGTGGTGTCTTGACTTGTGAGTGGATTGGGTTTAAGTGGGTCAGAGTTACCATCAACTTCTCTCTTTCAAGTGATTAAAAATAACCCCCAATGTCCAATGGATTAAATATGAAATATAATTCAATTCAGTGAAGATGTATTTTATGCCTTTAAGAGAAAAAGCACAATGCTGAGTTAAAGTCACTGCCCTCAATGAGCTTCTGTTCTTCTTGTCATGTGAACTCCTATATGAGTGACTATGCATTTGTGGGTATGTCTTCACCCTTTCTGAAGTGCCTAGGATTTTCATGTGGGTTACTCTTTGTGCTTTAATACCAGGTTCCCATGTGATTGTACAGTTATCCCTTCTACATTGCAACTTTCCTCACTGAGGTCTTGATATATCATGGGTCAGCATAAGAAATTAAATGGGAATTTTGAGAGAGTTTTGTAGAAGCTGCAGATGATATGTAAAGTCCAACAGACAGCACAGAGCACATGGCCAAATATACTTAACCCAAATTTTAAAATAAGGTAATGTAAATACCCCATAAAAGAAAAGGACAAAAAATTCAAACTTTTTCTTTGCTATGCAAGGAGAGCCAAAACATTTTATGCAGAGTTTCCAGATTGTGGCAGGGCTTTACCCCTGACAGCCCTAGGATGTGGAAGGGATAACTGTAGTAAAATTCTCTCGTTGCTCTGGACCCCCACCAGAACATTTCCATGTACACAAATCAGCCACTCAAAGTGATGATGACTTTTAGATCTTAAACATAACCACTTGCAGTAAGGCAGATAATAGGGGGAGGGAACAAGCATTTAGGTGCCTACTGTGGGCCAGGTAAATCATTTGATAATAAATTCTTTTCATCTTTCCTTCTTCAACCAACATAGCATTTGCAAATTCTTTCAAGTTACCATCACCTTAAAAGAACTGTTCAGAAATAATTACCTCTCAATTTGGATAAACTCATAAGACTAGCCATCTCTGTACGGAATATGCCAAATCCAGCTAACTATTCCCTAACAAGGATTTTGTGGCATTTAATTAAATGTCAGTGTTTCTTCCTATACAGCAGCTACAAAATCTATCTTTTCCTTTTCTGCTTCTCCCTCTCAAAACAGAGAGAGCAGAAGAGGGCACCATACAGTTCTGACGAACTTCAAGAACAGTACCTGAGACTGATGCTTTCACTCAGGGAGGCAGTCTCCAATTAACCAAGAGTCACTCAGCTATGATGTTTCCTTGAAGTTATGATTCTTTGTACTCCCATTTTTCTGCTTAAAAAAGTAAAAGTTCTTTTCAACCATTAAAGTATTCACATATACATGGCATCACTCTTACAAAGGTATTTAAGTCTTTATGTTTATACAGTAGTTCATTTTCTGATCAAATCTGAACTCACATGTCATCTGAATACTATTTCTTTACACACGTATTTTGGTAGGATTTTTTTATTACACTATAGTTCTTTTTCTATATCTTTTAGGTATCAAAATGGTCACCTACCTAGAGCCAATAACCTACATTTGTTATCTATTAATACAAGTCTTTTTCTTTTCACAAAAGTACTTTCCTACCGCTTCTAACACAAAACAGATCTATCTCAAAAGGGCAACTTAAAGTGAGAGTGCCTTATAGCTATCATGCTAAATTTCTAGGCTAGATAATAACATTGGGTCAAATTTTGAGAAAGAAAAAAAAGGAGATGGGAATGCAAAGAAAACATGGTACAGTGTTGCTTCTGTGTGCCACCCTGGATCTCATAAGCATTTAGCTATTTATTGATGATGAATATAACTAAGAATCAAATCTATCTAAGTGTATTCACTGGCTATAGAAAGCTGCTTAGTTAAATCACTTAGAGAATCTCTAGAAGAATAGGATAAAGTAGAAGATTGGTAGTTATTGGGTGGATTTGTTCGGTGGTGAGTGGGAGCCAGCATTGTCACTGACATGATTGAATCAATTGGGTCTTTTCACCTGTCACACAAATTATCACTTCTTCATTTTTTTTTTTAATTCCTCAATCCCTTTTAGAACCTGTGTGGAGAAAAAAAATGGCCTGATAAGTAACTGAGAGAATGTAGCATGGAGGTGCTCTTACTTTTTGAGAACTGGTTCATAGGATGGAGCTGGAAGGGGGCTTCAAAGGCCACTAAGCCAACAACCTCATTTCATAGATCTGGAAACTGATCTCCAGACGACTCAAGTGACTTGCCCAAGATCACAAGTACAAGTAGTAAGTGGAAGAGGTGAACTCTTAAGTCAGAGCCTCTGATTCCAAATCCAAAACTTTGTCTACTGTAGCTCACTCACTCTTACTTTATGTCTTTAATTCTCAGTTATTTCTTAGGGCCTTCTTGGAGGATATAACAATATTTCTCATTCTTAGGTCGTATCTTTAAGAGTTATCCATTGACAAATAATCTGAGAGGCCTCCCATTGCCCATTTCCCCTGGTTATAGCCTCATTTAGTTTCTCCTTTTTTTATAACATCTTTTGAAGTAGAAAGTAATGGGAATGTTGGTGCCATCTAACTCTTAACTTGTCTGTCTAAACCCCTTCGTGGTGAATTAATTTGAACTATTAAGCATGAATTACATATTACTGTAGAGTTTATTCCAGATGTATTATTGTTGGCTTAATTGTTATGGCTAATCATTGATTGCAGTTTTCCTGGTGTTTGAAATAATAACACTTTGTGTTTTTATGGTGCCTTTCATTTGACAATCTTGAAAGCCTGAATATTGGAACCACTTCTTGTAAAATCATCATTATCTATGCATTCTCATTTGGCTAGGGTCCTGGAATGAATATTCCAGCATATGATTTAATAAGCCAAGAAGAATTTATATTCATGAATCATGCTTTTTTTTTTTCATAATTTAGCTGTGGGGGAGAAATAGGGGGGGAAAGGGAATTTTGTCCACTGGGGATATTATTTCCAGATAGCAATTTGGAGCTTTTTATGAACATTGCTGAGTCCTTTGTGTTGGCGGAGTATTTGTTCTGACTTGGTAGGTTTTAATTTTTAAACTGAGCTCAAATTGCTTGGGGCTTGAATTCCATTTTGTCTTGGCAAACCACAACTTCTCCGTTGTTTCCTTTATTTTATTTTTTTAGCTTTTAAAGAACAAAAAAGGCTCACCAGGCTTTCTGGACATCAAATTTCTTTTATACAATGTTTTACTGAGTTAAATATCATGAAACAGAGTCAAACTTTTATTTAACTACTTTGTACATATTTGTCTTTATTCACTTTATTTTTATATCGCATATATTTCAAAGGTACTTGATTCTTCCATTTGAATATTAAGTTCTTCACAAATAGAGTTTATATCATTCTTTGTACTTGTATCCCCAGCACCTGGCTCAGTGCCTGGTATGTAATAGGAACTTAATAAATACTCATTGATTGACTTATATGTGTATACATATACATATATGTTATATATGTTACACACATGTATATTACATATATATGATGTATATATTTTTCTAAATAATTTCCATCTACTTTTTTTAAAAAAATATTTATTTTTAGTTTTCAACATTCATTTCCACAAGATTTTGAGTTATAACTTTTTTCCCTGGCTTTCTGTAGCAGCAAGCACCCCAAGTGTCCTCAGGGTTTGCTGCCAGCACAGGATCTGCTTTGTTAAAGGAGAGCAACTCAAAATGGGTTAACAAGCTTACTTTAATCAGTCAGACATATATCATTTACCTTGTTCAGGGGGAAAAGATCAGCACCCCGAACTTCAAAGTATACAGACAGAATTATCAAGACAGAAACAGATCAAGTAGACAGATTTCCAAACTGTCCAACCATTACATCCATACCCAGTCAACATCTGGGTTTCCACATCTGGGTTTTTCAAAGCCGGGGGACTCTCAACAATGGCTTCCCAGAATTCAGATCAAATCACAGAACACTTCTCAAAGTGAGTCCCAAAACAAAGCTACACATCAGGGCTTATATAGCCTTCTCCTGGCTCAGAGAATGTAACAACCTTTTGGACCCACTGGCCAATCAAGAAGTATCTACTGAAAAACAAGCCTCCCACCCCAGGTTACAGGTGCACTTTAGCCTAGGGGCAGGGAAGATCTTTAAATTTGCATTCCCATTACACTTTCCTCTGCCCCCACCCCAAAATAGCAAACCTACTGAAAACCCCTTCCCCCAATCTGCTCTTTCTTATATCCTACCCCATCACCCCCTAACTTTCTAGTAGGGCAAGATGGGTTTCTGTACCCCAGTGCCTGTATATCTTATTTCCCAGTTGCGTGTAAAGAACATTTTTCTTTAACATTTGTTTTTTAAAGATTTTTTCCCTTCTTCCCTCCTCACCCGCCCCCACTGGGAAGATAAGCAATTCAATATAGGTTGTACATGTGTAGCTACCCAAATCCTTTCCATAGTAGTTATATTGTGAAAGATTAACTATACTTCCCTTCATCCTATCCCACCCCGCACTTATTCTATTTTCTCCTTAGACCCTATCCCTTTTCAAAAATGTTTGCTTCTAACTACCCTCTCCCCCAATCTGCCCTCCCTTTGATCATCCCCGCTCTTATCCCCTACCCTCCTATTCTCCTGTAGGGTAAGATACCCAATTGAATGTGTATGTTATTCCCCCCTTAAGCCAAATTCAATGAGAATAAGGTTGTCCCATTCTGTTTCACCTTCCTGCTCTTCCCCTCCATTATAACAGTTTTTGCTTTGCTTCTTTTATATGAGAGAATTTACCCTGATCTATCTCTCTCTTTTTCCTTCTCCCAATAAATTTCTCTCTTACCTCTTAATTTAATATTTTAGATATCATCCCTTCATATTCACCTCATCCTGTGCCATCTGTCTATGTATACATGAACATACATATGCCCACACTCACATATATATTTCTATACATACACCCTTCTATACATACACATATATATGTATACACACATACATATATATACATACATATATATTCCCTTCAACTATCCTCATACTGAGAAAAGTCTTATGAGTTACAATTATTGTTTTTCCATGTAGAAATGTAAATAATTCAACTTTAATCAGTTCCTTATGATTTCTTTTTCCTGTTTACCTTCTCCTGCTTCTCTTGCTTCTTGTATTTGAAAGTCAAATTTTCTGTTCAACTTTGGTTTTTTCATCAAGAATGCTCGAAAATCCTCTATTTCATTGAATGACCATATTTCCCCCTGTAGCATTATACTCAGTTTTGCTGGGTAGGTGATTCTTGGTTTTAGTCCTAGCTCCTCTGACCTCTGGAATATCATATTCCAAGCCCTTTGATCCCTTAATGTAAAAACTTCCAGGTCTTGTGTTATCCTCATTGTGTTTCCACAATACTCAAATTGTTGCTCCCGGACTCCTTGCAGCATTTCCTCCTTGACCTGGGAACTCTGGAATTTGGCTATAATATTCCTAGGAGTTTTCTTTTTAGGATCTTTTTCAAGAGGTGATCGGTGAATTCTTTTAATTTCTCTTTTGCCCTCTGGTTCTAGAATATCAGGGCAATTTTGCTTGATAATTTCTTGCAAGATGGTGTCTAGGCTCTTTTTTTTTTTTTGAAAGCAATTGGGGTTAAGTAACTTGCTCAAGGTTACAGGGCCAGTTATTTCTGGGTGTGTTGCTGAGTATCTGAGTCCAGATATCTTGATCCAGGTCATCCCGACACTGGAGCCAGTGCTCTTACTCGCTGAGCCACCTGGCCACCCCTAAGCAATTGGTGTTAAATAACTTGCTCAAGGTTATACAACCAGGTGTTTCTGGGTGGGTGCTAAGTATTTGAGCCCGTGATTCTATCTCCAGGTCATCTTGACACTGGAGCCGGTGCTCTTACTTGCTGTGCTACCTGGCTGCCCCTCTTTTTTTTTTTTTTATTATGCCTTCAAGGCAGTCCAATAATTTCTAAATTATCTCTCCTGGATCTATTTTCTAGTCAGTGGTTTTTTCAAAGAGATATTTCACATTGCTTTCTATTTTTTCATTTGTTTGGATCTGTTTTATAATATCTTGATTTCTCATAAAGTTGTTAGCATCCAATTGCCCCAATCTAATTTTGAAGGAGTTATTCTCTTCAGTGAGCTTTTGAAATTCCTTTTCCATCTGGCAAATTCCGCTTTTTAAGGCATTCTTCTCCTCATTGACTTTTTGGGCCTCTTTTGCCATTTGAGTTAGTCCAATTTTTAAGGTGTTATTTTCTTCAGTGTATTTTTGGGTCTCCTTTTGCAGGCTTTCTTGCATCATTCTCATTTATCTTCCCAATTTTCCTTCCCCTTCTCTTACTTGATTTTCAAAATCCTTCTTGAGCTCCTCCATGGTCTGTAATCAGTTCATATTTTTCTTGGAAGCTTTTGATGCAAGAGTTCTGACTTTGCTGTCTTCCTTCCACTCCTTGCCTTGATCCTTTTTGTCCCCAAAAAAGGATTCTATGGTCTGTGCTTTCTCTGCTTGCTCGTATTGCCAGCCAATTACTTACTTCTGAGCTCTTTGCCAGAACTCTGCTTCCAGAATGGAGAGAGCCTTGCCCCAAATTGCTGGAGTTTTTACAGCTGCTAGAGCTGTTAAGAGGGTGCCTGCCCTCTCTACAGCCCCCACAAGCTCTAGCACACTGGCCACACAACCCAGGACCACCACCCAAGACTGATCCAAATCCAAGCAGGTTAAAGCAAGAGAGAATGGTCGCTTGGTCCCCCTACAAGCTGCAGGCCAAGAGGTCCTGAGCCACTGTGCCTTTGCTGCTTCTCACCCCTGGGGCAAGGGTCAGACCACACTCTTCCTTCTCCCCCTCTGTTCTAACAGGGTTCCTCACTGACCTTTTACTTTTTCTTTGGCATTTATGGGTTGAGAAGACTGGAAACCACCACTTCTGCTGGTGATTCACCCTCCTGAAATATGCCAGACACTGGTTGGGGCTTTCCTGGGGCCAAAACCCCATGGCTCACACAGGACTGTGCTCAGCTCCCAAGACGCTGTGATGGACTCTTTCTGTAGGCCTGCTAGGCTGCCTTCAGTGGGAGATTTGTTTTTCTGTGTCATTTTGTGGGTTCTGTAGCCCTAAAATTTGTTTAGAGTCATTTTTTTACATGTATTGGAAGTGATTGGAGGGGAGCCCATGCTAAGTTTTTGCTTCTACTCTGCCAGCTTGACTCCGCCTATTCCTTTTTTTTTAAACAGCATAGTTATGTATACGTATGCTTCCCATAACCACCCAGTGGGCATTCCCTTGTGATAGATTAACAAGGGAAAAAAAAAAACATCTGATGCAGTTTTATCTGAAAATATCTGTAATATTCCATTTGAATGGTTACCACTTCACTAGTGAAAGGAAGGAGGTACATTTCCACATTGTTTTGCAATGGTCAAGAGTACTATTTACAATTATACATACTTGACTTCCTTTTACTATTTTAAAAAGCACATTATCATGACTATTGTGTATATTATTTTCTAAATTCTGTTTACTATATTATTTCTGCATTATTGTGTGAAAAGTTTTCCCATGTTTTCTGCAATCTTCATAGTCATTTTTCTTAATGGACAATAATATTCCATTGTATTCTTATACAACAATTTGCTTAGACATTCCCCAAACAACAGGTACCCATTTTATTCTAAGTCCTTTGCTAACACAAAAAGTACTACTATAAATACTTTGTTATCTATGGAATCTATGGTCTATTCTGTGGTTTAGAGGATATCCATAGTTTAGTGACTTCTTGGTGTAATTTCAAACTTTTCCAAAATGTTTGCACCAATTCACAGCTCCACAAATGGTTTGTTAGTATTCCTCGAACCTCTACAGTGCTGATCTTTTCCATCTTTTGTCATCTTACCATATTTTTCTGGGTGTGAGGTGAAACCATAGCATTATCTTAGTTTTCATTTATCTTATCATTAGGACATAGACCAAACTTTCATATGTCTGTTAATAGCTTGAAATTAAAAAAAAACATTGTAAATCTCTTTCAACCATTTATCTTTTAGGGAGTGATTAATAATTCGTACTTTAGCTATAGTTGTAAAAGATGTCTCTTTTTCTCTCCACCTATTTTGTGGTAATGACATAGCCTTTTATAATTTAGTCATATATCCATTTAGGACACGTAAGGTGACATTTTGTTGTACTGACTCAAAAAAATTTTTTTTGCTTTTTGGAGGGGGGAAGGCAGGGCAATTGGGGTTAAATGACTTGCCCAAGGTCACACGGATAGTAACATTGTCTGAGACCAGATTTGAATTCAGGTCCTCCTCACTCCAGAGCTGCTGCTCTATTCACTTTTTCATCTAGCCCCCCCCTTTTTTTAAATTTATAAACAGTAAAGGGGGTGGATCTTATGTTCTCCACATTTTTAGCTTGTTTGATATGATGTAATCCATTGTTGAATAGTGATTGTGAAAGCCTTTTTTTTTACTAATAATCTCATTGTGTATGCCCTTGATTCATGCAAAAATTATTCTCATAATTTTTTTTCAAATAGTTGTCCAAGTAGGCATATATATAGATCAGCAATAAGCTCTCTTGGTCATTTTTTAAAAGGAGGTATTAATAAAGATTGAGATGTTTTTCCCTCACCTTTGGTATCTTCCCTTCCTTAGTTATCTTGTAAATAGGTCCTTCAATAGGAATGAATGATGTCAAGGAATTGTGTGATGGCAATAGAAATTAGGTTGGTTATTTGGCAAGAGTGATGGTGGACAGTCAGGGTCCACAGTGTCAGGAAGAAACAAGGAAGATCTCCAGAGTCTTGGCTGGAGTCCTTCCCACCATGGGTGGGTACAAACAAGACTTGTGCAGAATAGGCAGGCATAGGTCAGTTGAGATCTACATTATTGGAGGAAATTAAAAATGACGAGATCTCACTCATATGTGTTTGAGTTCTTTTAGATCTTAGTGTGGCAAGCGTTGTGAGATGCTACTCTTTACCTATTTTCTACTAAACTACTTTCTAGCTTTCCCAATGTTTCTGAACATTTTTCTTTCAAAGTAACATGCCTTCTAGGATAGAGGAGCCAAAAAGAAGTGCCCTTCACTTAGCTCTCTGGGACTGAATGCTGTATGTGTGCATGCGTCTATGTGTGTGTGTGCACGCATGCCCGTGCACACTTGTCTTTGAAATAAGCTCTCAAGACAACAGAACTACAGATAGATTGGTGGCTTTATCTTCTCTTTCTTCCTGACTTCTTTGTCATTTTTCAGATTTCCTCTTGGAAAATTCCCCCCAACTCTCTGCCAACAGAGGTGAAGTCTATTTTGTTCTCTGTTCTCTAGGACTGAGAGTCAGAGGTCAAGTTCCCGTTGGTATGTTTTTCACTTACATTTATTGTAGAAATTGTATCTATTGCTCATATCCATCATTTCTTCTGGCATAACATCCCATGTGATATACACTTAAATGCCAATGATCTTAAGTAGTTTTAAAAAGGAAGGATAAAATCACCTGTAAAAATGAATTTGGGTCCTTTTGCTTCCTAAATATTTACAAAAGTGTTGAACACTGTAAAGTTGCTCAAGTGACTCCCTGACTCTCCTGACTAAAGTTGAACATCTGATTGAATACTTCTAAGAACTTGTAAATATAAAGATGTCCACTTTTTATAAAAGGAAATTGAAATTAATTGCTACAATAAAGCAATTATTCTAATTATTGCAGATTTTTAATGGAATTATAATTAATTTTCTTGCATCAACACTTCATCTCAAAGACCATGGTAATCTTTTCATGGATCCCTGTTCTTTCCCAACAATAGGCAGATCAATTCCTTTCTCCTTTGAAAGGATATATACCATGCATAATCATTAGAAAATGAAACCCAAAGTTTCCGTTATCTGACTGGACTGCCAGCAAGTCATCCAAGTGAAATGAAGTGCTGGTGTCTGTTTGCTTCATGATTCCTCATTAGAGTGACTTTATGTGAGATTAGAGATGGTATGGACCAAAGACTATGAATAAAAAGTAGCCATGTTACTTCTTCAACTTACTCTAGGGTAGTATTGAGAGAGATTTGTCAGAAAATAATAGGGTTTATGGTCAAGGAGTGACTATTTCTTGAAAATAAAAAAGATGTCTCTCTCCAGAATTTAGCCAGGATTTAGATGGCCTAAAGTCTAATCCTGGCTGCTCAGCTAGCTAGCTCAGCATCTGGGACAACCCCACCTTCAAGGAGCATTATAGGACTTTGGTATTGGCAAATCCTTAATATTAGGCTTATTATTATTATATAGAAGGGAACAGTATAGATCTAGGCAGCTAGGTGGTCCAGGCCTGGAGTCAGGAAGGCTCACTTTCCTGAGTTCAAATTTGCCTTCAGACATTTACTAGCTGTGAGACCCTGGGCAAGTCTCTTAACCCTGTTTGCCTCAGTTTCCTCATCTGTAAAATGAGCTGGAGAAGGAAATGGTCAACCACTTTAGTATCATTGCAAAGGAAACTTCACATGGGGTCACAAGGAGCCAGACACCACTGAAATAACGCAACGAGAACAGCATAGAAGGAGGCATATACTAGACTTTTAATATACGTACCATAAAGTGAATTGCAGAGTTTGTTTTCTATATATGATGAAATGTTGTAGGGCAATAGAGTGGAAGACAGTTGTTCCCTTTGGATTCCCACTCCTTGTGAGTAGAAAGCGTTTCATTCTGTTGGTATCCCCAGAGCCAAGCACCTTGCCCGGCATGTAGGAGGCAGATAATATGGCAGAGTTGTATAGTGTGAGTTATGTTTTCTACTTTATGAGCTGCCAAAGTACATTGAACAGTCATTTGTAGGCTGTGTCTATGACAATATGTTTGAGTTCTGTCAAAGACCTATTCATCCTTTGTATCTCTTACCAATATCCAAATACAACAGGCTTATGTTGTATTTTTTTTCAGACTGAACAAAATCATCCTTTCATTATTTTACACGTACGGGGTAAACTCCTTAAAGGGAGGAGCTGTTGTTTTTTGTCTTCGTGTTTCTAGCACCTAATATTTCTGAAGCTGAATTTCACCAGCAAATCCTCCATCCCACTGGAAGTGGGGATTGTTTTCATAATCTTGGGAGAGCTAGGTTATGAAATAAGAACTCCTGCCACTGGAACACCTCATCACTCAGCCTACAGGCTAGATGGGCATGAAGTCAAAGATTGCTCCAGAATTTTTTGAACTGATAATCCCACCAGTAACTTACCGTCCTTATTTTCTCCCATTCCAAAAGCAAGAAGACTCCAAATCGTTTTATTCCCAAGTCAACCAACATTAGGAAGAGCTAGACTTCTAATGTTCCCTTTTAGAGACAGGTTGCAAAAAAATCAGCATGGCAGGCTTGGAGATTTTAGGACTGTTTAGAGGAAAAAGCATAATAGGCAACAATTTGGCTTAATTTGGCTCTTATAACCTGTGGTTATCCATGGAGTAGGAGCTCAGTGGCATGAACCCTGAAACAATTTGCCTCTATCTCTCCCCAGTCAGTTGGCCCAGCTGCCATTCCCACACATTTACTTTCATATCTCAGCCCTCCCATGTCAAAGTCGTCAGTACAACTCCATCAAAACAATATGATCTTCTATATGTTTTAACACCATGCCTGGCCTGTATTGGGTACTTAATAATTGCTTATTGACTGACTGATTGATGCCAACTCTAATTAGTCCTTACCAGGTATAGCACCACTACTAGAGAGAATTTTGCTACAAAGCCAAGATTGCTGACATCCAGTTTTCTGACCAACTTGTAGTGCTCCTGCTAGGCCCAACTTTGTAACCACTGCTCTGAGAATGGAACTTGGCAAATGAATATCTCTAGTAAGGAGCTCATCTTCGCCAACTACACCAAGATGTCTCCCAATGTCCGTGAAGGCCTGTCATTTGCCTGGTGCTGCTTTAGTTACCAGATCCCAAGGAAACACTTAGTCTGGAGATTTTAGCAGTGATCAAAACCATGTAGAACATACCTCATTCCTTGTGAAGTGGTAAGCTATGAGGAGGTGGGAAGAACAGAAGCAAAATTATTAGCTAAAGGAGACAATAACTATGATAGTATCCAAGAAGCAGGTGACTCCACGAGCTTTCAAGTTTTTTCACTGCAGAGGCCCCCAAAGAATATCACAGGAGTCCTTCACCACCTTAATGTTTTCTGCAAACCCAAAATACCTTATATTTTTAAAAAATGCCATTCCCACAGAATCACAGACTTTCCATCTTGGAAGCTACCTCAGCGATCATGTATGTAATCCATACATGATGTCTGTAATCCACACATGAATAAAAACGTCCACTATAATGTGCCCGATAAATGGTCAGCCAGGCCCTTCTTGAAGACCTCCACGGGGGGAAAACACTCCTTCCCATGGTAGGGGAGAGGCATTCCATTTAGAGATGGTTCATACAGCTAGAAAGCTTTTCTTAACAGCGAGCGGAAATTGTCCTCCTTGCAAATCCAACCCGTAGCTCCTTGTTCTGATCTCTTTGGCCAAACAGACCAAGCCTCATCCCTTTCCTGATGTCTGTCTTCAGATATTTGAGAACAACTCTCGCGTGCTCCTTGAATCTCCTTTTCTCAAGGCTAAACATTACCACTTTCAATCAGTTTTCATACAGCCTGATCTAGAAACCCTTTGCCATCTTGGCCGCCCTCCTCTGGACACTGTTCAATTTATCAACTTATCAGTGGCATCCATCCTGTCATTTATACATAAACTTGGGTCTGTGGAGGACCTAATAGGATAGAAGTGATAATTTAAAGCCAGTGGGAGTGAAGGGGAGGCATTTTAGGAGCCCAGAATTCTATTAGTGGCCTAGAAACAGAAGGTGACCCATCAGACATAGCCCTTGGGGGCAGTTGAACTTTGATTTCATATTGATAGAAGAAGGGAGGAAATGTGCTAAAATGTCACCAAGCAACTTCAGAGGGGCAGAGATTTAGTCCTGGAAGGGAATGGAGGATGATCAATTCCATTCCCTTCATTTTGCAGATGAGGCCAGATGAGGCCTACGATCACACTGGTGGCAGAACCAGCTTTCCAACTTGCGTCCCTTGATCCCAAATCCAGTACCATTTCCATGACACTAGGAAATTAATAAATTTTGGCACCCCAGGATCTCTACCATTTCCTTTCAGAGTATATAGGCAATGAGAGAAGTATAGGGAGACATAGTTGGGAGGAAGGGGATGAGACACTAGACTTGGATTCAGAAAGCCCTGAGTTTTGAATCTTCCTTAGACACTATGTCTGTGGGGTCCTGTGCTATTTACTAAACCCTTTTTTATCTGTGTTATCTCATCTGTAGAATGAAAAGGTGGAATCTTCTTAGGTCCCTTCTAGCTGACAATGCCAAACACACACCATCACTTTCTATAAAATGTTCTAGCAAGTCTGTATATCCTTGCTGTATCTCAGACTCTCTGAAAGATGTAGCCCTGCCCTCTGACCCAGGGAGTGAGAATGCTGCAGTCAAGGACAAACAATACATTTTTTAAGCTAGAGAGGTTGACTAGGCAGGTTTGAGGCTCCGTGATATAAAAAGCCCCAAAACAAAACAAAACACCAAGAGCTGTTCACAGAATCACTGAATTTCAGAGTTGGAATAGGCCTGTGGGGCCACCTGGTCAGACCCATAACTTTTTAAAATGTCACCTCTATGACATATCTGAAGTCATCCAGTCTTTACTTAAAGACAGAATTTGATCAACTCATCTAATGCCCCCCTATTTTCGTGACAGTTCCCCCAAGTCTTTAATCAAGCAACTCCATTTCCTTTCATTGCTCTCCAAACAGTATGAACTTCTCCAGGATAAACATCCCCAACTTATTCAGCCAGTGTTTTTTTAATAGAAACTCAAGGCCCTTCCTCCTGGTTGCCCTCCATTGGACCCTCTCTCCCTTGTTAATGCCCTTCTTATGACGTATCTCCCAGAACTGGACACAGTGCTCAACATGTGGTCTGCCCAAGGCAGAGGACAGGAGGGTCACCCCTCCTTATTCCTGGATGTGTCTTTGTTGGAACAAAAATATTATGGCAGACAGCTTTGAAAATTGCCACCTTTATTCTTCTGACTCGGGATCTTACTTTGCTATCTGGCAGCTAGGTGGCAATGTTTAGAGAATTAGAAGTCAGGAAGTCAGGAAGTGAGGAGTCAGGAAGACCCGATCTCATATCTGGTCTCCTTGGACAGGCACCTGATCTTCTCGTGCGCACCTGACCTGGGCGACTCTGAGCAGAGCTTTTAAATTCCACCTACTTCTGTTTCCTCAAGTATAAAAGTCCCCATTTTGAAGTTAATAATAATATTATTTTATTGTTGTTTCAGTAGTTTTCAGTTATGTCTGACTCTTCACGACCCTCTTTGGGGTTTTCTTGGCAGAGATATTTAATATTTATTCTATTAATAATATTACTAATAGCACCTACCCCTCAGACTTGTGAAGATCAGGTGAGATGTTTGTAAAGTGCTGTGTCTGGCAAATCATCAATGACAGAGGCTTTGAGTCTTTTCATTTGATTATCCTGACCTTATCATTGGCTAGGCCATCTACCTGGCTATATTCTTAGGATTTAGAGAGCCAACTAGAATATTCCCCAGCTCCTGAAAACTGCCCCAATCCGGTCATTCTGGAGAAAATCTGAGGGAATAGAGGATGGTGACCTGTTCCTTTCTCCCTTATTATCTCCCTGTCCATCTAACTTGGTATGAAGTAACTTAGGATGGAAAAGGCTTTAGGAACATGCTGTTGTCTTCATCTCTCTCCCAAACACCTAACATCGAACACTCAGTATTTATCTGCGGCATGGTGGAAAAAACATTGAGGTCAACTTTACAATTAGTCAGTCCACAAACATTTAATAAGTACTGACTGTGCCAGGACTATATTTTAAGTCCTCTGATATAATTGTGAAATGATCGCTGCCCTCAAAAAGCTTACATTTTCTCTGAGTTGACAGGTACATATATATGTATATATGTGTATATATATATATATATAAGCAATATATAATGATATAACTAAACATGTGTACAAAATGAATTCAGTGCTATCTGGAGACACTAGCAGCTGGGGATCGCCAAGGTTTCATTTAACATAAGGGGTTCTTGATCTTTTTTCAACATGGTTTTTGTAATCTGGTTTAAAGTTTCATTTAATATAAGAGGTTCTTGATCTTTTTTTAGCATGGTCTTTGTAATCTGGTGAAACCTATGGATCCCTGCACAGAATGTTTTTAAATACATAAAATAAAGTACCCAAAGGAGGCTAATTATGTTGAAATATGATTATTGAATTTTTCTTTAAAAAAAGTTCACAGATGCTTAATTTAAAGAAGGCCACCAATAGGTGATTTATAGGAAGACTTGGACAAGAGTCAAATAGAATGATGAGGCACAAATGAGTTGCTGTCCATCGGAGAGAGTATACAAATCAATGAAATCACAAACCTATCAAACTATAAATATGAATTATTTATGGACACACTTCTAAATCTGACAACTCCTTATAGCCTATAACAACTCTTTAATCTGCTGTCCAAACTGAGATATCAATCCTGGCTTGCTAACATTTCATCGTGCCTACCCTCTGCCCCACTGCTACAATATTTTATTCCCATCAGGCAGTAGTAATGAAGATGAAATAAGAGATATCAGTGCATTTTCAAAGTAGCCAAGGGATCGTAGATTTTAGAGGAAAAGTAGCTTCAAGAACATCATCATGTGTGTATGTGCATAGGTATACTTGTATATGAACAGATGAATGAAATGGGGGAGAGATTGGCCAGTGAGATTCCATTTCTTAGAGCATGCACAGTATCTTCTAGACACCATATTTTCCACATGGAAATGGAAGTGCTGTACTCCTTCCTTTTTGTACAAATAGTCTCTGGGTCAGAGGTGTACAAATAGTCTTCAAATTAATTTTTCCCAGTTTCCAATTTCTATGTTTTCTGGTCACAAATGATAGTTATCTCACAAAAGTATCATGGTATAGTGGATTTGAGGCCAAAAGGACCTTAGAGCTGAGCTGACTAATCAGCAGATCCATACATTCCAACAGAGGAAAAGGGCCTTAAGGGAATCTCACAGCATTTTTGAGACCCTGGCTCAGGACATAGCATGGAGTAAGAAGTCTTTCTCATGGCATTCCTTTGTTAGCTGGCATGGGCAGAACTATTTCATATGAAATAAGATTTTGAGTTGTAAGTGGCCTTCAGGACCACCTATTCTAAGCCATTAATTTTATAGACAATGAAAAAAAACCTCAGGTCTCAGGAAAGGACATGATTTGGACCAGCTAGTAAGCAGTGGAGTTCACACTCAGATCTGACTTCGAGTATACTGTTCTACCCACTGCACTGATAATGAAGAAGGTGATGGTGATGATGATGATGATGATGATGAAGAAGAAGAAGAAGAGGAAGAAGGAAGAGAAGGAGGAGGAGATGAAGATGATGGAGATGGAGATGATGAAGGTGATGATAACTAGCCTTTATGTAGCACTTTAAAGTTTGTAAAGCTTTTTGTATATGGACAAAACAACAGGTGGAATAGCTACCACACTAGATGTTAGAATCAGGATCCAAAATGATCTTGACAGGCTATAACACTGGGCTAAAAGCAATATAAAGAAATTCAATAAGAGTCGATAGAATGTCATGAATGCTTTTTAAAAAGTCAGTTTCCCATGTAGAAGACGCGGGGTGGTAGTAGGGGATACTGTTAGGTGGTCAAATAAACAAGCATTTATGGGTCTACTAAGTGCCTGGAACTGTGCTAAGTGCTTGGATAAGACAAGAATTTGCTACTGAGATAAAGGATTGCTAAAATAAACATATGAGGGTTTTAATGGGCTACAAGCTTGTTATAACTCCACAATATGATGCTACCATGAAAAAAAAAGAATTGCTGTCATCTTGGGCTTCAAGAAGAGAGACAGACTCTCTCAATAATGAAGTGATAATCCCAGTGGACTCTGCTGTGGTCACAGCACATCTGGAGTAACTGATTCATTTGTGAGATCCGTGACTTAGGAGGACATTGGTCAGCCGGAGAATGTTCCTTTTCACTGTTGTCACATAAAAGGTACCAGGAATAATATAAGTATCTATCAGATATGACATTCACATGAAATCATTTTCTATATTATGTACAGAACAGAAACTTTGAATGGCTAAAAAAATTAGACGAAATCAATTTAGTGATTTAAAACTGAACTGGGTTTATTATGTAGAGAGGACCAAAAAGAAGATGAAGTCAAATGAAGAGACATTTTTTTTCATTATAAGATTGTTGTTAGACTTAACATTCATCAAAGCCCAGAAATCTCAGACTAAATTTTTTTCAAAGCATTCATGGAATAACATAGAAATCTATTCCATAGCTCCCTTCCTACCAAATCTGAGTTATAATAAAGACTATCACAAATACCAAATAACAAAATTTATCACACAATATACAGTATGAATGAGCTCTCTCCCCTGGAATTGAGATATCTCAGTTTACCACAGGAAGGAAGTGAGAGGGAGAAGGGGTAGGAGCTAACTCAACCAACCTAGAACCAAATTTATTATTTTTCCTCCTGAACTCTCTTTCTCTCCCTCCTACATTCCCTAAAGAGTATCATCATCCTCCCAGTTCCTCAGGCTTGCAACCTAGGAATCATCCTAGCTTCCTGTCTCTCATTCCCCTTATCCAAGTTGTGGCCAAGGCATCTCAATTTCACTTTTGCAGCATCTCCCAGGTAAGGTAAGCCCCTTTGTCGCTTCTAATGCTGTCCCCACCCTAGAGTAGAACCTTATCACCTCACACCTGTAGTATTGCAATAGCTACTGGTGTGTCTGCCTATCTTGTTTTTTTCCCACTGCAAACCATTCTTCCTTCCATTCAGTCACCAAGATGATTTTCTTAAAGCTTGGATCCCAGCCTGTCACTATTTTACTCAATATTAACTCCAGTGATTTCCCATTGCCTCCAAAATCAAATGCAGAATGCTTGGTGTGGCATTCAGAATCCTTCTTAAATTAACCCCCTTGTATCTTTCCAATCTTCTTACACCTTACTCCCTTTGATCCAGTGACACTGGCCTCCAGACTGTTCCATCTGTCAGCTCCAGGCATTTTCTCTGACTGTCCCCATCCCTAGAATGCCTTCCCTCCTCATGTGGCTTCTGAGGTTTCCTTGTAGTCCCATAATCTCATCTTCTACAGGAAGCCTTTGCCAAACCCTCTCACTTCTAGTGTCTTCCCTCTCTCTCAAGTAACTCCTAAACATCTTGGAAAAGACTTGATTGTTGTCTCTTCCATTAGATTGTAATCGTCTTGAGGGCAGTGATTGTATTTAGCCTCTTTTTATATCCCCGGTACTTAGCACAGTGTTTGGCTCATAGAAGATATTTAATAAATGTTTGTTAATTGATTAAAACCCCTGTTTTCCTTCAAGAACCAGATCAAGTACCACCTTCTACAAGAAGAATTTTCTGACATCCCCAGATACCAATAAAGGAGATGAAAAATATGATGGTATCCAAGAAGCAGGTGACTACACTGGCCTACAAGTTCTTACCACCCCAGGGACCCTCAAAGAATATCATGAGTCCTCCACCACCTCAGTGTTTGATGCAAACCTGAAACACCTTATATTTTCAAAAAATACCATTTCCACAGAATCACAGACTCTCCAATTTGGAACCTACCTCTGTGGTCATCCAGTCTAATCTACACATGAATAACATCCACTATTATGAACCTGATAAGTGTTCAACCAGACTTTTCTTGAAGAACTCCACCAGGGGGAAAACACTTATTTCCCATGATAGGGGAAAGGCACTACATTTAAAGGTGGTTCATACAGTTAGAAATAATAAATAAGTTTAATGTGAATGAATAACTGCCATTCACATTGTGCTTTGTGGTTTGCAAAGCATTTTATAAACGTTATCATATTTGTTCCTTAAGACTCTGGGAGGTAAGTGCTCTTACCATTTACATTCTTATAAATGTGGAAACTGAGGCAGCAGCAGTTAAATGAGTGCCCTCATGTCATCCAACTAGAGTCAGAAGTTGCATTTGAGAGTAGATTTTCCTGACTTCAAGTCCCTAAGTCTATCAGCTAGCAACCTCTAGCTTCCTTCCCCAAACTACTTTGTATTTATTTGGTATATTTTCTCTATGTGTGCCCCCCCCCATCATAATAAAAGTTCCTTAATAGCAGAGATGATTTTCCTTTTGTCTTTGTATCTCCAGAACCCAGCAAAGTGCCTGGCACGTGGTCAGTGCTTAATAAAAGTTCCTTGATTGATTGATTGGGCACCCAAAGGCACAAGAAATATTATTGCAAGCAATACTTAATTATCTTATCTTGCAGTTCCCATAATGAGCAAGAGCAAAATGAACACCATGAAAATAATTGCAGTTTATGAGCCAATATCTGTCTGAGAGGATGAAGAAGTAGACGTTCTATTAAAGACGTGGAAACAATCTCCTCTTTACGTGCTCTTACTTGGAGACCTCATCTGCTCCCATGAGTTCAATTATCACTCCAATGCAGATGACTTGACAAGACACTCCAAACCGTGTCACAATAACAAAAATAGCAATAGTGACAACTCGTATGTGTAGAGGACTTTCTCAGAGCACTTTACCAAATGCATGATTTGTGGACTTGGATTTTAGTGACTTTTGTGAGAGAACATGCACAGGGAGGAGGAGGAGAATATATTGGAAAATATGACATTGGATTAAGACACGAACAAGGACAAAGGATTGTAGGCTCCTTGGAGGCCTTGCACCTAAATCTTTTTTTTTTTTAGAGATATATTCATTCATTTAACTAAATTTTATCGATTTATTTTCTTTTGACTAAATGGGTATTAACCAACAATTCCTTCTACAAAGTGTATTTTCTGAAAAGTTTTCTCAGAATCACATATCTCAGCAGTCTTCCAGTCTAACTATTACAGAAAATAAAAAGTATTCCCTCTCCAGTATCCCTAAGCAGGGGTCATCTGGGCCCTGCTTGAACCCCTCCAAGGACATGGAACCCTGTTATCCCTGGAAGCCGCTCCCTTCAGCTTGGGGCAGCTCAGATGGCTTAAGCAGCTTTTTTTTTCTTGTGCCAGCCCTAAATTTGCATCTTTATAGCCCACCTTTTCCTTCTATTTATATCCTCTGGGAGCAAACAGAATGAGCCCAGTCCCTCAGCCCTGTAGACACTTGATCTAACATCATCTTCCCTTTGAGCTTTGCTTTTTCAACCGATCCTTCTATGGCATGGACTTAGACCCCTAACCCTGCTTCGGCTCTTGTAGACGCTTCAGTTCATTCCCGTCACTCCTAAGCTGCGGTGCCCAGAATTAGATGCTTTATTCCCTTTGTGGGCTGACCAAGGCACAACACCGTGGGACTATTATATCTGCGATTCCTACAAGGCGGAGCTTTCCTGATGAGGCCCAAGATAGGTTGGTCCCTTGTTTCCTTCAAGTTCCAGCCAAAACCCCCCTTTCTTCAGGAAGCCTTTCCTGAGCTCTCTCAACCCTAGCGCCCTTCCTCTGTTGACAATCTCCAATTGTCCTGCGTATAACTTCCTCTTGTTTGCAGCTTGTCTCCCCCATTAGACCATGAGCTTTTAGAGAGTGGAGACAGGCTTTTTCCTTTCTTTGTATCCCAAATGATGATCACAGTGGAAGAAGAAGAAAAAACAAAGAGGAGGAGGAGAAAAAGGAGAGAGCTGTGGAAAAGGAGAAGGAGGAAGGGGAGGAGGAGGAGAATTATTATTATTTATATAGCACTTTCTGTGTCCCAGGAACTGGGCTTAGCACTTTATAATCATTATTACATTTGATCTTTACATCAACCCTGGACAATAGGTGCTGTGACTCTCCTCATTTTAAAGTTCAGGAAACAGACAAATAAAAGTAAGTGACTTGGCCAAGGTCACACAGCTAGTAAATATCTGATGCAGGATTTTAATTCAGATATTTTGAGCCCAGGTCAGCACTCTGTGCACTGCACCACTTACCTGCCATGCTAGTGAGTTCTTGATAAATGCTTACTGTCTGACTGCTTGTTTATTTGGGGGGGAGGATACAGGTGGGGGGAGGGTGGTGGTGGTCACATCACCACACACCTGACTCATATTGAGCCTGCAGTCCCCTTAAATTCTCTATCAATGGGGAGTTTTACAGGCAATCTGACACTTCTGTCTCCATCATTCCAGATCAGCTGCTGTTTAAACAGGTTTCTATCATCTTACCCTTGTGAAGTTGATTTTTTGAATCAGCTTAAAACTTGACATTTTATACCTATTAAGTGTTGTCTCACTGGGTTCAAACCAGTGTTTCTCTTGAGATCTTTTTCAGTTCTGACTGCATCATCATTCTAGGGTATCCTTCACAGCCTTGGTTTACCCACGTTTCACAGTTGTAGCATCTATGTCTATATCCAAGTCATTGATAAAAATGTTAAGCAGCATAAGACCAGGGAAGGATCTTTGAGACACTTCTCTAGAGACCTCCCAAGATGACCTCCTTCCCATTCTAAATTAATCTCTTAATACTACCACCTAGCACATTTCTCTCCATCCCCCCCAGGCCCCCCCCCCCCCCAATAAAAAATTCCTTACCCATTCTAGGGCCAGTGGATAGAGTGCCAGGCCTGGAGTTAGGAAGACCTGAGTTCAAATATGGCCTCAAACATTAGCTGTGCGACCTTGGGCAAGTCACTTAACCCTGTTTACCTCAGTTTTCTCATCTGTAAAATGAGCTGGAGATGGAAATGGCATACCACTCCAGTATCTTTGCCAAGAAACCCCAAATGGGGTCACAGAGAGTTGGACATGACTGAAATGACTCAATAACAATAATTAATTCTTTTCTATAATCAACATAAACTATATTCAGATCTTTCTCTTGCTCTACCAGTTGAAAAATGAAATAAAACCAGTCTAGCCTATTTACCTATTTATCATGAAGCCATATTATCTCTTTGTAAGCATTGTTTAATTTTCTTGATCATAAGACCATTGATGTAAAACTAGAATCTCCCTTAGAGATCATCTAGTCTAATCCCCTCTTTTTATTTATGGGGAAACATTCAGAGAGATGGAGTTACTCGCCAGATGGTCATCAGGTACTAAGTGTCAAGACTGTGACTGGAACATGTGTCCCCTGGCTCCAGATCCAGTTTTGTGTGTAGTTAGCTGTTTACACGGTATCTCCCTCATGAGACTGTGGTTTGTCTTGTCACTGGACTTCGAAACCTCTGGAAGAGAGAGCAAGGCTGATGATTTGTCTAGCCCTGCCTCATTTACATCCAGTTCATGCACAAGTCAAGACATCCCCCTCAGTTGTGTCATTGATGCTCTTTGAGAACAAAGGACCAAAAACAAAAACCAGGACTATGAGCTCCCCACAATGTTTGTTTTTTTACCCTTCTTTGTAACCTTAGCACTTAGCACAGCCTGGCACATAGGAGACATTTGAATCGATGTTTATTGACTGTTGTAACTCTATCAGACTATCCATGTTCCTCACTAAACACCTAGCATTTTCCTAGTAATTGGAGTCAAGCTCTCTGGCTTAAGGTTAGCACACTGTATTCTCTTCTCTTTTCTGAAATTTGAGAATTGGCTTTTTTAGAGATCTGTCATGCCTGACCCATTTTCTTTCAAATGTCACTGACAGTGGCCCCCAAATCTCTTAGATCAGTTCTTTCTAGACCTGAAGAAATAGTTTGTCTGGGTTGGTGACTTGAATTTTTCAAAGATGCTCCTGAACTACGTAAGCAAAATTACCTTCTAGTCATAATACATACCTACCATATGTATGTATATGTGTGTGTGACTTCCTTCTGTAAATATTTATTGTAAATTAAGAGAAAGGATAGAGGTGTGGTTTAGCCTTTATAGAATAGTGGTCACATTGTTGCTTATAGTTGACTTTGATTGGTTTTTGGTGTTAATCTCTATACTGTAGTAACAGTTGCATGCATTCTTTTGGACTTACTATATTTACTGTGTGTCTGTTCATTCAAACCTTCCCAGGTTTCTTTGAATATTTGTCTTTTTGCATGTTTGTCATTCCTTTCATCACAATGATAGTCTGGTGATTCTGCTTGTAGAACTTGTTTCTTTTCTTCTACTGACCCAGTCTTCTATTTTTTAAACCAGTACCAGATAACTTTGATATTTGCTACCTTGTAGTAGAGTTTGAGATATGATAACACAAAGTCTTTTCTTCCTTCCTTTTTTCTCTATTATATCCTTTGATATTCACATCCTTTCGTTGTCTTAATTCTCAAAAATATCCCTTTGGTAATGTTATTGGCATAGAACTAAAAATATAGACTGACTTGGGCAATATTGTTATTTTTGCTATACTTACATGGTCTCACCATGAACATTGAATACCTCTCCAAATATTGACACTTACCTTTATTTGTATTTTGGTTTGTGCTTGTTTATATGGAGGTCCTAAATATATTTTGGAAGGTCAACTAGCAGAGATCAAATTCATTTTCTTTTTTATTTTCAATAGAATTTCTTATTTATGCTTTCTTCATGGATTTGGTAAAACATACACACATGTGAATGCTGCTGGTTTTAGTGAATTGACCTACTTTTTATCTTTTTACTTCATGAAAGTTACGGTCTTGATTAAATTTGTTGTAGATTTTCTATAGTTCTCCAAATAAACCATCCTAGCATCCACAAATACAAATACATTTGGTTCTTCTTTGACTATACTTGTTCCTTCAATTTTTCTTTTTGTTGCAGAGCTAAATTTTCTAGCACAATGTCAAATAATAGTAGAGACAGTGGGCATCCCCACCTCACTCCTGACCAAACCGGCAAAATATCCAGTGTTTCTCTATCACACATAATGGTAGTTCTTATTTTTTAGTTGATCTTTTTGTCCTATCAAGGAAAGAGACATTAATTCCTAGGCATCTTCATGTAAATGAGTGACATAAACCTTGTGTTCAAGGTTTTTCCTGCTTCTATTGATTAAATTATATTATTTTATTACTCTTGTTATTAACCTGATTGATTATTCTATACTTTGCACAATGACTGAAGAATCCCTGCATTGCTAGTCTAAACTCAGCATAGACATGGTGAATAATCTTTGGCCATATCACTGTCATTTCTTTGCTCATATTTTCTTTAATATTTTCCCTCATGATTTCTTTATTCAAGAAGAGAATCAGGAGATGCTTGACAGGGCAAATACCAAACAACATCACACATAAAAATACACTTGACTACATATAAACAGACGAGAAATGACTGGTTATGTACTGATGTGGAAGTTATTGCAAAATCAGCTGTCTGTGTTCATTCAGATCATCAGGTTATAGCAAAAATCAAAATCAGCATCAAATCAGAAAAAGAAGATGACAATAAGAAGACACTGCATGCAATCACATCAGCTCCAGCCTCCCTCTATGAAAATACAGTTGATGATGAAAAATGAGAGTGGGATGAAAAGCAAGGCTTTGATTTTGATTATTTCCTGGAGAAGTTTAGCCAGTGTAAAATAGTAGCCACAACAAGGCACACAAACAGAACCAGAAACCGCCTCAGGCAGCAATTGCTTGGTCACTTTGCCAAGCAAAAAAACATGGCAGCCCAGAGTAACACCAATTTAGAATGTAGCTTGTATAATAAGCAGTATAAAAGATATCATCTGAAACTGAGGCTAAAAATAACAATTTTTCACCTGAGATCCATGGATAGATTTCAGGGGTCCATAAATTTGGGTAGAAAAAAACGGCACCTTTATTTTCACTAACTTCCAAATGAAACCTAGCATTTCTTTTAATTATTTAAAAAGATTATTCTGGGGGGCAGCTAGGTGGTGCAGTGAGTAGAGCACCAGCCCTGGAGTCAGGAGGACCCGAGTTCAAATCCGGCATCAGACACTTAACACAAAAACTAGCCATGTGACCTTGGGCAAGTCACTTAACTCCAACTGCCCACAAAAAAAGATTATTCTGAAAAGGGGTTTTTTAGGAAGGCTTTAGCATTCTTCCAAAAGCATCCATGACAAATAAACAGCAACAAAAAGGTTTCAAACCATGGATCTATAGGAAGGTCTCTATCATGTTGAGTCAATAGTTTATGAAATATTTATAGTAGGACACAGTAACCACAGTGGATGAGGAGATGTTGATGGGTATCTGAATGGGTGGGAGAAGCTCCTAAGATGACAAGTTCAGGCCTACACATATGAGAGGCAGTATGCAAAGTAGAAGGAATCCTAGAACTGTGGCTAGGAGAACTATCGAATTCTGTCTCAGACATTTTGTAGTTATGTGACCATGAACTTCTAAAAGACTCAGTTTCCATATTTGTAAAATGGAGGTAACTATACTCATCCTACAATCTATCCCAGGGCTGTCATGAAGAAAGCAGAAACCTTGAGACATTCTACCAATGAAGGATTGATTATTATGAATGAGTCATGATCAGCATTGCTGAAGGGGCTTCCAAATCAGTGAATCAGTGACCTCTGAGTACCAAGTGTATCATTATTCAATAGGGAGATTATTTTCACATATCTCCTTGTACTTTCTGTGGGCAGGATCATGGGTTGTTCTGGACTGTTGCTGCATCTGTTGTCAGTAATGGACGCAGGGGTTCTTCCCAATGTGTACTTTTACATGTGATGAGCTCCCTTTGATCATGTCCTACTCTTTCTGTCATTGCCACGGTAGTTTTATCGTTGCCCCCAAAGTGGACAGGATCCCACAAAAGTGGACAAGGTGGGAAAACCATGGGGGACTTGAATACTTATGTCAGTGACAACAGCTGCCACCACCCAAAGAATCACTTTCTATACCCTGTGTATTGCCAGATATTGGGCTAATGCCTTCCTTTTTTCCCTAGGTCTCCCAGAAACTGACATCCCTACTTGGGTACACAAACAATCACGACTTGATAAATGTGAGACTTGTGTCTCTAACTATAACTCTCCCTCCCATATGTCATTGACTGTCTCAGCTCATGGTAGGTAGCAGCCCTCAAATACTCTGTGGGACCTAAACCCTGACATTGCTATTTTTAATCCTACCATAATATAATTTAGATGAAACCTTACTCAGTAACATTATACTCAATTCCATCATTTTAAAGGAAACCTAATTTAATTTGCTTTTCATAAAAATCCCCATTGGACATCCAAGAATTTCTTATTCACTCCTGGGTCCTGTCCATTCCTGATTTCCCTACCAAGGGCATACTGATCACCTACCCTTGGAGAAGGCTAGCAAGTTCTGATAGCAGACTACCCTGCTTTCTCTAATACATATAGGTAGAAATCTTTGTGTCTCATCTCGGAGTTGGTCAAGGACAAGGATGGTCCTACATGAAGAGTGCTTAAGTGGGTCACCCTCTCGTCTAAGTTCCTGCCTCACAGATACATTCCTTTCAGTTAGCAGGGCTCCTTACCCTGAGTCCATGGACTTGTATTTTTTTTTTTAAAGTATTTTGATAACTGCATTTCCATGTAATCGGTTTCCCTCCTAATCTCGTGCAATTTTATGCATTTAAAAAAATTATTCTGAGGAGTTCATTGGCTTTACCAGACTGTCAGAGGGGTCCAACACACAAAAGAGTTTAAAACCTCTGGGTGAAAGCCTTTGTCTCCCTAGAGTCCTCTGCAACATTATAATTGGCTTATAGGGGTAACCCATTATTCATTACTAGTAATTAAGACCTTAGAAAGGATTAATTGATCAGAATACTTTTCAACAAGCTAGATAGCTGAAAGGGATTAGAAGGTAGGATGGGTGCATTTTAATGAGGAGGAGCACACTGGGTACCCCAGGCATAAAGGCAGAGTGGAATACCATAGCAGAAGGTGCTGGACAATCAAGGCAAGTATGAGGGTGAGGGACCCCAAGAGAGGATGAAGTGGAAGGGATACTAGGACCAGCTTCTTGGGATGTGCAGGTGTGTGAGTGTGTGTGTGTGTGTGTGTGTGTGTGTAAATGGCAGCTAGGTGGCACAGTGGGCTCAGGGTCTAGAGTCAGGAAGACCTGAGTTCTAATGCGGCCTCAGGCACTTACTAGCTACATGACCCTGGGCAAGTCCGTTAACCATGTTTGCCTCAGTTTACCCATTTGTAAAATAAGCTGGAGAAGAAAATGGGAAATCACTCCAGTATCCTTGCCAAGAAAACCCCAAATGAGGTCATGAAGAGTTGGACATGTCTGAAATGACTAAACAACAACATATATGTGTATATATACACACACATACTCACACACATACATACATGCAAAACCATAGACTTTTAGGAACCATCCTCAGACTCACTTTCTCTCCTGTATTCTCTCTCTTCTCTCCTCTTCCTCCTCTTTTTCTTCTTGTCCATCTCCATGTGCTCCAAGAGCATAACCCCCACCACCATCACCATCTAAGAGAATGTGTGTGTGTGTGTGTGTGTGTGTGTGTGTGAAGACTAGGTTCATAATTTACTTTAGTTCCTACATAGCTTTGGTACCATCAGGTTCATGTCCAAAGACGGCCTGACATTGCTTCCAGAGTCTTTTGGGCTTGAGTTTCAGGACTTTCATATTTCAGGGTCTCCCCATTGGGCTGACTGTTGCACTAGGTCTAGATTTTAGGGTTCCTGGATCCCTGTGGCTTTTGTTTCTGGACCAGGTTGTAGACTAACAGTGGAAAAGAATAAAGGAAAAGTCCAAAGACCCAGGCCTAGGGGTCCACATAATCCCTGAATGGGAAGGAAGCTCTAAGGTTCTCTTCCCTTGCCATGTGGTGTGACTGAAGGAGTTACCTTCTTCCTGTGACATGAAGCCTGGCTGGTACTCAGACTATCCTGAAGAGATAGACAGTCCCAAGTAGCCAGCCAAGGCTCCTTACTGATATGTGGTAGGGTAAACCATTATGGAATGTCCATACATGATGTATTCCAGTAGAAGCTCCCAGAGGCAACATATAGAGACACCATTGTAGAGGGTCTAGATATGTAGCAGACCCCCACTGTACATAGATAGACATTTATATGTTGACATATGCACACATATACTTCTTGGTGTAATTGTGTGTGAGCATATCTGCCCCAGGAAATGGTTTGAACCTAACTTCTTTTAACACTGGTCATGTAATTCACTAAAAATGTCATCCTCATTTCCCTTGTAGGGGGAATTGAAATACGCTTTTGATCACATACCTTGGAAGATAATGTTTACCAAATGGTCCTGGGTATTGTTGAGGCTCTGATGAGGCTTGCTTCTAGCTCCCATTTCTTCCTCCTCTGCACAGGTGATGACAGAAGCCGCTAAGCAGCCCCTCATTGTCACATTTGCCTGTGTGGGATACAGGAAGAAACGCTCCAAATGTGGCTGTGAGGATTTAGCTGGTGGCCCATGTTGATAGTCAGTTTCCTTTCTGCTTGGAATCCTGTCTTCACGTAATGTGCTCTCCATCTAATTTCAGGAGCATAATTAAGTCTTGGACACGATGAGAAAATGTGTGCCTGCTACAGTTGCCTAACCTTGGATTTTGCTTCTCTAATTCCTATTTGCATTGTGCTTGCACATTTAATCAGAAACCATCTGTTGAGGGTTTGTTTTTTTGTTTGTTTGTTTTATCTTTTTGAATGATTAAAAAAAAGGACGAAAACCAAATTCAGCAAAATGGAAATGAATCGAAGCAAATGAGCTGAAGGATTAGACCATGGAGGCCTGAGATGGAAATGAAGAGTTTGATTCCTTTATCTCCCCCACTCCCCCACCACCCCCGTAGAGCATCATAAAGCATTCAATGGCATGTCAGGTGTCCTGTTTCACATACTTGAGTCACAGATTGTTAAAAGGCTGCAAGACACAGTTATAAAATGTTGAGGTTATTTTATACACCCACAATAAAGTGAGTATTTCAGTCAAAAGGCGATTTTGTAGTCTAATGTGGAGCTTGTCATTCGGAAATGTGGCATGTTTATTCCTCTCTAAATCATAGTCTTAGAATCTCAGATTTGGAGGGAACCTCAGAGGGAAAAGCAGAACAAATCTAGTCCCTCTTCTCCATGACAGTTTTCACATGCTTACAATGGCGCCATCTTTTTTTTCCAGGCTAAACACTGCTTGATCTTTCAGCTGATCCCCTGTGGCACGGACTTGAGTCCTTTCACCATTCTGGGTGCCCTCTTCTGAATATTGTCCAGCTTATCAATCTTCTCCTTAAAATCTGGTGTCCAGAAATGAATAAATATTTGTTCTTCCCATCAAGGTACATAACCAGATTATTTTAACTGCCTTATTCTGGAAAATTACATCCCTCTTAACGCAGCCAGAATCGCATTCTCTTTGGAGGCTGCCATGTTGTGTTTCTAATTCATAATAAACTTACAGTCTGCTAAAAGTTCCAGATGTTTACCAAGTTGTTCCCTCGTCATGCTTGCCTCATCCTTTGCTTTTGAAACTGGTTTTTGGAACTCTTAAAGGAGTTTTCATTTATCCCCATTTTTTTCCTATCTGATTCAACCCAATGGTTCATGATCTTTTTAGATCCTGAGCCAGTCTTCTAAGTTATGTCTGCATTTCTGTCGTCTATAAATTTGATGGTGGATCAACAATGACATCATCTTGGATATAGTTTGTCTGAGCCTAGTGACTTGAACTCATTAAAGGCTACTAAGTAGTGTCTTTTACTATCTCCTTACTTATCTTGGATTTCAATTGTTTATTGACCCTTTTCATTTCTGTCTTTTGAAGCCTAGAGACTATTTTTTTTGGAAGAAAAATCTGGCATAATAAGCCTTGAATACCATTTCTTTTGTCAATCAACATCTTGTCGTCCTTCTCTCTCTCTTCCTCCCTTTTCTCTTTCCCTTCTCTTCCTCTATCTCCATCTTCTTTTTCTTGTCCTTTTCTCCTCTTCATCCTCTTCCTCTTTTTTCCTTCTCCTTATTTTCGATTTCCTATCAGAGGTGAGAAATTATGTGTATTTTCAGAATCCCCAATGAGTTTGTCTGCACAGTTGTATTAGTAGTAACGTTACAAAATGTTATACTTAAGCCCAGTTATAAAGTTGTGAATTTCCTTCTTCTCAATCTGTACCCCATTACCCTTTGGATTCTTGGATCAAATACATTTTAATAAAAAAAAAATCTTTTTGGAACTACTCTAGTAATGAGGTTTGGGTTTTTGTTTTTTTTCATGGAACTAATTAATGATGCTGGTAGAAGGGGTAGAGAGAGGATTGGGCCTATATACTATATATTATGATAATTATAATCTACAAAATAAAATAGATAATAATGATAACTATTTTCTGTCAAATAAAGTAGGGTAGCTAGGTGGCACAATGGATAGAGTGTTAGGCCTAGAGTCAGGAAGACTCATCTTCTTGGGTTCACATCTGGTCTCAGATACTTACTGGCTGCATGACCCTGGGCAAGTCACTTAACTCTGTTTATCTTAGTTTCTTCATCTGTAAAATGGGCTGGAGAAGGAAATGGCAAACCATTATAGTCTTTCTGTCAAGGAAACCTCAAATAGGGTCACAAAGATTTAGACATGACTGAACAACAACAAATCAAATCAAATATATCAAATCATATCATATATCTAGACAAAATTTTTTAAATAGCTCAAAAAATACTATACATGATAGTAAACTGTTTCAATTTAAAAGGTAAATGTGTACCCACTGTGGACCTATATAATTGCAGAATACAATTTAATTTTGTGGGGCATGGATAGTTCATTAAGAGAGCTTCTAGAATGTTCTGGCTGCTTTGAAAGCTTGCAGGCCTGTTCAGCAACTTCAAAATAAATCTTTATGGTTCTGTTATAGGCACCACTTATGTCCGCAGGATTATGTACTTCAAAAGCATGGACATATTTACAAGCAACTGTGAATTTTGAAACATGATTTCTCTCAAAAGGTTCAGGTAATAGCATGAAACCAACATAGCCAAGTGGCCCTCAGAGACCGACACTGAATTTCCAACTCTAATTTAACAAAATTGCTTTATAAAAGAAAAAAAAAAGCCTAACATAAAAGTAGGCTCAGGACCCTGATTCCTCTCCCTTGCTTCTCTCCTTGTCATTTATTTTTCTGTGACTTTCTTTGTAGTCCTTCTCTCCATCTTCTTGGGGCTAGCTCATCTTTATTTTATTAGCCTTAAGTGATGACTTCAGCTATCAGAATCTCTTCTTTTCTCTGAAATCCAATAGCACTGATTATGTGAATCCCATAATTTGCTACATTATCAGAGACTGTTCTGGAATCATCAGTTTTGAGGTAGAAGGGGCCATAGATGGTTCTCTATTCCAATCCCCTAATTTTACAAAGAAGTTGAATGAGACCCAGAGGTATCAAATGCTTTGACTATAGTCACAGAGGTGAACTTTTCATTCTGAAGCCCCCAAACTGGATTTGGAAGCCTTTTCCTCTGAATCCAGAGCCAATGGCAATTCCACTAGGCCGTGTTTCTTATTGTATGTTGTCTTCTCATTATTTCCTGTGGACAAGATTACAGGTTCCCTGCCTTCATTGGTATCCCAGACAGTATTTACTTGTAACAGATGCAAGTCTGGTGTTCAGAAAATACTTATGAATTGCATAGTTATTAGGTCATTGGATCATTAAGCTCTCAGAATATAGTACTTGTTGTTTGCCTTGAGAATCAGAGAATCTGAGTAGGAAGGAACTCTGGAGGCTGACCAGTCAAACTCATACCTGTTTAGAATTCTCACTAAACTGTATTCAACAAGTGGCCTTTCATTCTTTGATAAAGTAGCCATTTGGTCTGCATAAAGACCTGCAGTCAAAGGGAACATTATGGTGACTGATTCCAAATTTAGGCAGGTCAGATTATTTGACAAGTTTTCCTTAAAGCAAACATAAACTTACCCATCTCTGACTTAGACCCATTGCTCTCAGCTCTGTCCTTTGGGACCATACAGAGCAGTCAATTTCCCCTTCCCCACTGCAGCTCTTTGAATACTTGAAGATTAGTGTAAATTCCCCAGGCTCACTCAAGTGTTCTTTCCTCTAGGCTGAACATCCTCTGCTTCTTCATCTGGTTCCCAACTAACGTGATCCTAAAGCCTTTTACCTTCCTAGTTTCCCTCACCTGGAAAATTGCTAATTTATTGTTTCTTCAATGGATCTGTGTTCTCATCTACATGGGGATTCCTCTAACATCTTCTCATCTCCTAACTCCAGGACTCTTGACTTCACATGGATACCAGTACTGTACAAAGTAGAATATTTACAGGATGGCTAGCTCTTATGCCTGGTCTTGTCATTTTAAAAGGTTGAAAGATGTAGTTTATGGATAACTAATCATTTTATTAATAATGCTAGCACTTTATTAATAAAAGAGGCCAGCGAGACACTGTCGAATGCCACAGACCCTTTATGGCCATCGGGCTCGCACTTTATATGCCCTTGAAAGACTAGGTGTTCCTGAGAATGGCAATCAACTCTGATTGGTTAACAGTTAATGAGAGAATGGATTTTACAATGAGAAGGGGGCTTACTCCAATGAGAGACTGAGGGAGTGATATCTCATCACTCCAGGACAAAGACTATCTCTACAGTCAGACCTCCTTGGGCAATCTAGACAAAGGATCTAGCTTCCCCTGAATTTATTTGAGTGGAATACAAAGGGCAAGAATTCACCTTAGATACCAAGGTCTATCTGGGGTAAGTTTTTGGCAGAGGTTAGTATTGTTCTTCAAAGGCTAGGCTTTGAACAAAGAAATAGCACAAGGAAAAAGCCTATATCTCCCCCATAATTGGCTATGAATAATCATTTCTCTCAGTTCTCTCTCCCCAGTTGACCCATCCCCTTTCACACATGTCTGCTGATATCTTTTGTAATACTTTTTACTCATGATTTGTCATATTTACCAGACCATGCATTAGTCATATAGTTCTCCATTTCCTTTAAGGTGGCCCAACATTTTGATTACTTGGAGACTGTGGTATTCCATGATTCCCAGCAATATATGATTAACTGTAATATTATTGGTGTTGAAAAGCTGGTCCTGATGAGGTACAGGCTCTGGGAACCCCCTTGAACTCTGATTGTATGGGTCCATTTGATGAGGCATTTGCATGAGGCCATAAACTTTTCATTGTGGCACTGCCCAAACCTTTGTTACTAGCTTGGCCCTCCATTGTCCATCTACTTCCCAACCTTGAGCCTATCAAAATATCAGCTGTTACCTGACTTCATTAATTCCTCCTGAAGACCCACCCCAAACTCCTACCCTAGACCACCCCTAGATTCTTCCCCCAACCTTTCTGTATATAAGACCCCATCTTGTCTCCATGTGGTATAAGAGTGCAATAGAATTTTCTAGCACAGACTTACTCTGCGCCCAATACAAATGGACTTTTGATAAACTTTGCTTTTCTTTGGCTGAGAGAAGACTTGAGTCAAATTCATTTGGCAGGACCCGGCGTGTTTGTATTTTGGGGTCTCGACCACGCTTAGCCCTATACCTCAACATTTTATGATAACCCTCTATGTTTTAGGGGAAAGCTTGGCATCATTGAAAGCACTGTGGTCTCCCAAAGGAGATCCAGCTTACTTTCTTCTTCCTGTTTAATTCTGAACCCAGTTTATACTTTGCTATAATCTAAACAATAGTCATTCTTCATCTGCCTAGGTTTTCCATTGTTTTTGAAGTCAGGAAAACCTGGGTTCAAATCATACCTCAGACATTTACTAACTGAGTTATCCCAGCAAAGTCATATAACCTTTCTATGTCTCAGTTTCTTCATCTCTCAAATGATGGTGTTGGATTCAATGAAGTCTAATTTCTCTTCCATCTTTTATAAGTCTCTACTCCTCTGATCCTAGGTGGATGTTATACTAGACTCTTTAGAGTCATTATAGATCTCCTTTAAAGTCATTATAGATCTCTTTATGTTTCCATGGCTTGGTGCAAACATCATAAAAGAAGCCCCAAAGACCTTTGCATTTATAGAGGATCCTTCTTCCATTTGTATTCCACATGGACTTCCTAATTGAGGGAGTAGGGCTTGGATTTGCCTTCTCTGGTTCCTTCCATTTCTACATCTGTGATCCCATAATCTTGTTTTCTTAACTCAGGTCATAAAGCAATTGTGATAGAACTCATAGCTTTTTATTTAAACTATATTCCCTAAAGTTACAGAGGAGAAAGCCATGTGCTATAGGGGTTATTATAGTGAACCTAGGCTTTAAGTGATCTAACTATTGTAATAGGATTGTTATAGTCTTAGAACTGAATGCAATACCCAGGTGTGATCTGACCAGGGCAGAGTGCTGGGGGGACCATCACTTCCCTAATCATTGCCACTAGGGCTCCCTTAGTGAAACCTTAAATAACATCAGCTTTTTTGGACGGGGAGGGGTTGGGGAGCTCCTCAACTCACCTTGAATTTCTGTCTCTTCCAGGATTAGGGCTTATCCACACTGTCCTTTCAACTGTCATATCATGGGCAATGTATTTGGACAGCACCATTTCCATGAAGCACTCTTAAAGATGGCGGCATTGTGAAGTGCTGTTCAGCAGGGGTTAGCATGAGACAGCTGTGGCCTAGTAAACAGCTGGATGAGCATGTCCTCTTGTCCATACTCCTGGAAATGTTAATGTTTAAAGTTCTCAGACAGCAAAAATTTGTGAGAATGCCCCCCTCCCCCCATCTTTCCAGAAACTTCCTCCAAACCAATGAATTCACTTCCAGGTACTAAAAAGCTTGTTTTCAGAAGATTTAATTGTTCAAAGTTTCTCTTATGGCTTTTTCTGCCTTAGGCAAATGCCTGATGCACATAACAATAACCCCTTAACAATAGTATTTAGAATGAAAGTGCTGATACAGCAGTGGTGATTTCAGAGAAAATATGTTACTTCCATTTTCTCCATCTGCTCAGAATGAACACATGGAAAGATGAAGTTGGGAAGAGTTCTGGAGAAAATTGTTCCTAGGAGAAGCTGGAATAATACAAAGGGACGGGTGTGTGGGACAAGATAAGATAAACTAGCCCTCATTTTCTTTTTTTGCAAATGTTATAATGAAGTTATCTTGTTTTTATATCTGACAGCCAACAGTTTTCTTGTAAATACAAGCCAAGGGGCGGGGGCGGCTTTTATTGTTTTGCTAAACTTTCCAGGGAAATTGGTTCAAAGAAGCCAAATCTGTTTACCTGAAAGTCCACCAGATTACAGGTGTCATGGAGGGGCACCAAGATTCAGTGGATAAAGTCCTGGAGTTAGAGCCAGGAAGCCCTAGATTCTAATTTGATAATTCTGCATCTGACTCTTACCACCTAGGTGACCCTGGGAAATCCTATAACCTTCCTCAGCCTCAGTGTCTTCTTCTATAAAATCAGGGATTGTTCATAAGGGCCAAATGAGATTATGTATGTTCTCTACTTTGTCAACCTTAAATCACTATCACATAGAATTTTTAGAGAAGGAATGAGGCTCAGGGGACTTCTAGATTCCACCCATCCCTGCAGAGGAATCTCTTCTTTAATCTACTCTTAAGTGTGTGGTCATTCATTTTCTGCCTGGAGATCTCCAGTGGGGGAGACCAGGACCAGTTACATCCCAAATCAATGGAGGTAAGTGGACCCATTCATATTGTCAAATTTTCCTTGACATCAAGCCTAAATATGCTGTCCCTTTATAAATTTATCCTGCCCTTGGGGACCAAATAGCACAAGACTAATCCCTCTTCAGTTCCATGAACACAAGCGCTCCTGCATTTCCAGTCTTTTGTTCTTGAAGTTAAACATCACCACTTCCTTTCCTGAATTTCCCTATTCTCATACTCAAGGTCCTTCACATCCTTTTTTGCCTCATGTGAATGGCAGTTATTTTTGGATTGTATAAAGAAGCAATTTAAACAATTCTGGAACCAATTAAAATGAATAAAAAACAACCTCCCTCAGTTTCTTTTTCTAAATATGTATATTTAGAAAAGCAGCATGTGTAGGGGAAAGAGGATTGGCCTTGGAGCCAGCAGAGAATTGGGTTCAAATCCTCCCTGCGTCCCTTAGTTGTATGACCATTGGCAAGCCATTTAATTTTCTTCCAGGTCCAATTTCCTCATCCATAAAACAGAGTTAGAATACTTATTGTATTAATTATCACAAAGGGTTGTTGCAAGGTGCCAGTGAAATAATATAGACAAAGGATTCTGCAAAACTTAAAATATTCTATGCATATCAGTAATGACTTATTAAGTACCTACTATGTGTTAGGTAGTATGCTAAATGCTGCATAATTATAGCTCACATTATGTAACATTTTAATTTCTGTTTTCTATTAATGTATTGCTATTCTCACTAACTTATGGGAGTATCCTTTTAAACTTAAATATCTATCGATACAGCCATGTTGCCTTTGATGGGCGGCTGGCCCCCAAAAGACAGGATTTATCAACCAGCATAGGGGCCTAGTGGCACAGGAACATCAATTTCCACTCTTATTATGATTGAGAAGAGCTGTGCTACTGCAGACCTGGTCATTCATAAGAAAGAACTACACATTTATTCCCATGATGTTAATGTCCTCATCTCCCACACAATTCTCCAGGAGTACCTTGCTAACAAATTATCTCGGCCTCACTGCACAGGATGCAGTTTTCTCCAGAGAGGAGTTGACTTCCCGTAGCTGGTTTTCATATGTTCATTCCCTAAGCGTTGCATTTTCTTGAGGGAAGGCAAATGTCACGACTGAAGGCATTGAGACCGTCACTTGATTGATATTCCTTGAAATGACTCCTTTCTCTTTCCTGAAGTGAAATCTGAACGCTTTTGAGCATCGTAGAATGTCAGCACAAATGGGTTCTCTGGGCCTGAACCTCTGGGAGGGGAGCAGGGAGAGGAATCTACTTTATTTCTTTATTTAGAGTTTACATTGAGAATTGGGAGCATTATTAGAAAGGTCATTCCATTTCAAGTAACAGATGGAAAGGGGGGGAATCAGATCCTGCTTTTACAAATAATTTAATTGAATTCTCCTTGCCATTTCTGCAGGCAATTCAGGATATTTTTTTAAAAGCATTGATCCATAATTATCTCTCCAAATGGTCCTCTTTGTTTGACAGATGTAGAATTCTGCCTGTTTGAGAGTGCAGTCTAGTACGGTAACGGTTTTACCTACTCGATTCTCTTTTCTATTCCTGTGAAAACAATTGAGCACAATGAAAAAATAAAACCTTGCTTTTTTTTAAACAAAAGCAAATTACAATTTTGCAAATCTATTCTTAGTTTGGAGCTTTCCATAGGTTATAATTATATTTATAAAGGTCTGCTTTTTTGCCTTGTGTTAAGCTAATTATATTTTTCACCCACATGGCCAGCTTGTGTCTGTTGGGCTTGCCTGGTCACAAAGACTATGACAGGTTATCAGCATAGGGCATAGTTTTATGATGTCAGTGGAATCATAAAATGTCCTTATTGAGATTAAAGAATAGATCTATTCAAGGAAACATATATTTAGAAAGACAGCAAGGTATAGGGGAAAGAGGATTGGCCTTGGAGCCAGGAGAGAAATGGGTCCTACCTGTAGCACTCATCAGTCGTGTCACCTTTGGCAAGTTGCTTATTCCTCTCCCAGTCCCAATTTTCTCATCTATAAAATGGGGTTAAATTACCGATGGCACCAATTATCCCATGAGGTTGTTGTGAGGTGCCAATTAAATGATATGTTAAAGGAGTTCTGCAAAACTTAAAATACTCTACACAGTTCAATGATGGTTTAAGTGTATACCACGTGTCAGTGCACTAAATGCTACATAATACTAGCTCACATTATATAACGTTGTAAAGCTGACAATAAGCTTTACAAACATGACCAGACTTCCCAGCCAGCCTGGGCACTCTGTATGCGGATGGGATGGGATGCTGGAGATGTGACCCTTCATTGATGGTGAGAGGTTTGAGTGGGATGTTTTGTAGGTACATAAGAAATTTGAGTTGGTGTGAGAACTTCCTGGTAGACAGACACACATGGTATCAGACACTTCAGGAAAAAAGGCAGGTAGATACATAGGGGGATCAGGCTCTTCAAAATGTCCCTGCTTTTTAACTCACCTCCCATTATACATTACATCATTCCTTTCTCTGAACAAGCTGAGGACTATTATAAAAATATTACATATTTATATCATTAAAATATCTATTATATATAATAATACATATAATATAAATTATATATTCTATAAATAGGTACAATTATTCCTATTTGGAATGCTGGGATGTCATGATCTGTAATTTTACTGGTGTTGGGAATTCTTCTAATGCAAATATGAGAATATTCTTGGACTTGTATTCTTTGTGACTTGTCTCATTAAGAGTGGAAGGGATACACAGAATATACTATATATACAGATAATATATAATAGTATAATATACAGATATACTATATATACAGATAATATATCATAATATAATATACAGATATACTATATATACAGATAATATATCATAATATAATATACAGATATACTATACAACATGTTTAGGATAGAAATTGAATGTAGGTCTTCTTAATACCTTCCAGATCCACTAAAGCCACATTACCTCTATCTCCATTTCATGGATTAAGAAACTGAGATTCAGAGAGTTTTATGTGATTTGCCTCAGGTTGCAAAGCTAATAAGGAAAATCTGAGGTGGAATTTGGACCCATATCTTCCTGATCCTCAAGGATATATAAATATGAACTATTATTAATATATTTTTGAGTTGTTGTTATAATAACATTGATGTTTGTAGAGTACGTTGCAAACCAAAAACACTATAAATTTCATCTACTGATTTAGGCAGCACAGTCTTTTGGAAATTGAGAAAGAATATGCTTTTTCAGCATTGTTATTGCCAAGGGTGTCTATATATCAGTTTAAGAAGTCATTCTTGTAAGCTATGGAGTATATGTGTGTCTGTGTGTGTGTGTGTGTGTGTGTGTGTGTGTGTGTGTGTGTGCAGTATGTATTGTGCATACCCTTCTTGGTGAGGAGATGGGAATCTAAGGAGTTCGACGTAATTTCTTTAATTAGTCCAATGGCATTAATATTGTCAGAAAAGGTTGCATTCCATGTCATCTTTACTCTCTTCTGTGCAAATCTTTGTTTGTTCTGTCTTGATTGATTTTCCCCACATTTGGCCTGATTCAGTGATATTTTCTTTCCGTCCCCTTTTCACTTTGGTATCGATGGAGTAAATCACATCTGCGCCCTGTCTGAGGTCAGAGGGCTCAGCAATAAATGGATAAAGAGCTTTTTGATTTATTATTCATGTTGATAACAATACTCAGAATGACTAAAGGAGCATTCCCTTTTCTATCATAAATTATTGGGTGACATTTAAAAAATGTCTCTCAGAGTATGGTGTGATGATCCATTGGACTCTCCACCGCCCTCCCCTGCTCCTTCTACCTTTTTGGAAGTCACACTATTTCTGCATTTTTTCAATTTAATTTTTCACTTACCCATGAGCTCCTCTTGTTTGAAGATCAAGTCTCAGAGAAACAAAAAAAGTCAGCTTGTTGATACTGGTGTTCAGGTTAAGGGATCCTTGTCTCCCCTCCTCCTCTAATCATTTTGTATCTACTTTTGTATATACCTATAAAAGCAAATTTAGTCAGCCTAGTGCCAAACACTATTGGGTGCATAGTAGGGAATTAATAAATACTTATTAATTTATAGAAAAGTAGACTAGGAAATTAAAATATGAGGTTTTAAAAATCTGATTTTTTACTTTGCCACCATCAAATTGGCAAAGATGACAGAAAATGGAAGTGATGATTGTTGGAGGGTCTGTGGGAAGGCAGGCACACTAATAACCTGTTGATGGTATTATCGATTGGCTCAACATTCTTGAAAATAACTTGGAATTATTAAACTTTAAAAGTCATTAATCTATACTTTCATGACTTTGACTTAGAGAAATCTTTCTAAGTATATATAGAGGTATACACACATATGTATATATATCACATGCACACACGTATATATGTATGTGTGTGCACACATATGTATATCACACATATGTATATCACGTGCATGCATACACCCCCCCAAGAAGGTGAAAGATAGAATAATGTCATAGATGCACAGATATGAATGTATACATTTTATACATGTATTTAAACATTTATACATGTATTTATAAGTATATAAATATGTGTATACATGTATACACTTACATCTATTTACCTATGAAATATTTCTAGTAGCACTTTTGTTGTAGCAAAGAACTTCAAGAAAATGGATGTCTTGATTGGGAAATGGGTAAACAAATTATTGTATGTGAATGTCACGGGGTATGACTATGGCATGACAAATGGCAAGTATAAAGAATTCAGAAAAAACTTATAAAGATATGTATGAACTGATTTAGAATGAAGTAAAGAGAACCAGGGAAAAAATTATGCAATGATCTCATATATGTAAAGGAAAGCAAGTTCAAAAGATTTTAAAATGCTTTTCAATAAGTAATGAATCATGATTTCAGAAAACCAATGTTGAAACTTGGTGGGCCCTCGGTAAAGAACGTGGAGGACATTTTCAGACATGGCCAACATGCTGATTTGTTTTGCCTGATTATATTTGTTACATTAGAAGAATTCTGTCATGGTGAGGTCACTGGGAAGTGACAGTACTGTGAAAAATAGGAAAGAACAACAAGAAATTAGTTCTTTAAAAGTATATTTTATATCTATATATAGTATATATGTACTGTATGTATATATCTACATGTATGTATATCTATATCTATACCCCTGTCTATATATCTATCTGTATATCTATCCATCAATCTATCCATCCATCTATCTATCCATCTATCTATCTATCTATCTATCTATCTATCTATCTATCTATCTATCTATCTATCATCTATCTATCTATCTATCTCTCCATCCATCCATCCATCCATCCATCCATCCATCCATCCATCCATCCATCTACTCTAGCCAATAGCTAAATACTTTAAATGGCAAGCTGAAGCACTGGTATTGTATCTTAGCCGAGGAAATAGAGAGCCCTTATTAAGCAAGGGGGTGACATGGTCCTGTGGATCAGTAAGATATTTTGGAAGTATAAGGAAGATGAATTAAAGAAGGGAGAGGTTGGAAGCAGGGGGGTCAGTTAGGAAGCTATTGTAATAATCTAGGCAAGAGATAATGAAGTTCTGAACCAGGAGAAGGATACTGTATGAGTAGAGAAAAGAGAGTGAGTGCAAGAGATGTTGGGGAGGTAGAATGTTTGATAGAATTGGGCAACTTCTTGGATATGGAGGATGAGTCAAAGATGGTTTTTGGTAATTAAACTGGGTTACTAGAAAGATGGTGGTGTCCTCAAGAGAAGCAAGGAGATCTGGAGGAGGGGCAGGTCTAGGGGTTATTTTCTAGATAGTGGCTAGAGGTCCAGAAGTGAGAGATGCCCAACACAAGCCAGGATCTTGCTGTCTGAGAATCCCTTCTCTGTACTGTGGTTGTATCATATTGCATTTTGAGGTGGATTTCAATAGTGTGAAAAATGGCTAAGAGAAATTATTCTAGTTTAAACATTTGATAGAGAGTTTGATGTTTGGGGGAGGGGGGCGACTATGACAATGAAACTTTGTTTATTAAATAAAATTGGGTGTTCACCCAAACATTTTCTCTTTCCTTAATGAAATCTTGATGACTATTGATTACAAGGGGAGCATATGAAGTGGATAGAAGGTGAATCAAATAAAGTGACCCAGAGAGCACTCAGTTTTTACTGTAGACTTCCCAAGTCAACTTCACCAGCATAAGGGCTAGCCTGAAGCAAAATTGGAGCAAAAATTGTCTTTAAAACCTTTCTGGGGTTCCCACTGCTCTCAGGCATTCATGTCTCCATTGCTAATGACCGAGCTTCTCTATATCTGCCATAAGTGGATGGGGAATATGAGAATGAGAAGTTAATAGTCCTAAATTCCTATTCAGGGCAAGGGGGTGGCTACATGAATCTTTGAATTTCTCTCTTGCGTGCTGGAGAGCTATAGGGTCAAACTCAAATAAAAATGAGACCACTTATCTGTAAGGATCCACACAGGCTTCATATTGCCTTAGTTTTAAAATGTAATAGGATCTGGGTTTTATTTAATTTTTGCTGATTTTTACTGATTTTGTTAAGTATTTCCCAATGATATTTTAGTCTGGTTCCCACCCACTTGGCAGTGCAATAGGGCAGTCAGCCGTGTGTTTGCCACCTCTGCTTTGGGGGAAAAGAACCCCGGTGTTGCAATAGCATATATGATCCTTGAGGACAGGAACTTTTGCATTTTTGTCTTTTTATCCCAGATGACTCCGGAGGAGAAAGTGAGGCTGGTGACTTTGCACAGCCCCCCCTCACTTGTGTGTCATGGCACCACCTCCCTGATGTCACAGTCTTCTTTGAGAATGGAAGGACAAACGACAACCACCTTAGTGTAGTGTAGGACATTCAGTAGGAGCCAAAACAGTGCTTTATTGAAGTGAAGTGAATTGAGACAAAGATCTGGGTTCAAATCCTACTTCTGTCTCTCTCTGCCTCTGTGATTGTGATCAGATTGATTTCTCTTCTCTGTCCCTTGCTGTGCTCTGTAAAACAAGGGTTTTAATAATAATAAAATTAAATTTGTGAGAAAAATTTATCCAAATAAATAAATAAATAATATCGAGAAGGAGTCGTGGCACAGAGGTCCAAGGCTGGACTTGGAGTACAGAAGATTCCCTCAGATGCTTCCTAGCTCCTTGACCCTGGACAAGTTCCTTAACTGCTCTCAGTTTCCTCATCTGTAAAATGGAGATAACTAATAATCGACAGCACCTGCCTCACAGGGGTGTTGAGAGGATCGAAGGAGACAATACATGGGAAACATTGTGCAAACCTTAAAGTGCTATGGAAATCTTAGTTATGATGATAAATAAGAATAATGGAGCCTCTTCATCCCAAGAGTCACTAGGACTTTAGTCTCGTGAGAGGATCTAGGCAGTGAGCCCTATATAATAACAGCAGCTGCAGAGATGGTCCTTAATTGTACCCACCAAGCACACAGCGTGGCCCTGCCGTTCATCTGCTGCGTGACTTGGGGGAAGCCTTGGAACTGCTCTGGCCCTCACTTTAAAACCAGTGGGATGGAATAAATGCCTTCTCCAGTCAGGAGCCAGCACACAAGGATTCTTCCTGCCACCTGCCACCGGGGCCTGCCTTCTGACCATCTCCACCCCAGTCCTGCCTCCCATGGCTCTTAGATTGAGCCTGTTAATGTATCTAGCAGGAACCAGGCCATGACATTCCTTCCTGCAGTCCCTTTGCCTCCCTCTCTTTCAAATTCCCCTTTCTGTTTCCTTGTTAGGACATAAGTTCCTTAGGGAAAAGGGTGTTTGCTGTTTGCTTGTGGGGTTGTTGTGGGTTTTTTTGTGTCCCTAGAACTACTTAGCACAGACCTTACCACACAGTGTCTAATAATTAATCTGTCTGCCTATATCTATCTGCCTGTCTGTGTATTTCTTACCCCTTTCTACTTCAAGGCCTATGTTGCTATGTTATAAAATCTTTTTTCCTTTGGGAAGAACATCTCTCTTAATGGAGAAAACTGCTAAAATATTATAGGATCCTACCTCAGATGACTCAGGTGAGAGAAATGAAAGCCAGGAGATTGGGAGAAGTATCTCAGGCAGGAAGCATCAGCAGTGGGATTAGAATTGTGGCCCGCTCACTCTAGATTCTGTATTCTCTCCACTATAGCAGAGTTGCTTACTGTGCCTTCATACTCTCTTGCTCCTATTTCTAAGGAGAGTTTGCTTTGTTCTACATGAAATCAGGTTGCCAGCTTTCCGTCTTTAAAACCCAGACTCTCCATGTAGTATTCACACAGTATTTTTTTTTTTTGAGGGGGGAGGGCAGGGTGAGGGATAAGTTTCTGGAGTTGAGCTCACAACCAGGAGGCTTAAATTTTTTAAATAGCCCAAGCTATACCGACAGAGCAGCCGAGGAGCTCACTCATTGAAGGCTTTTTCGGAACCAAGGCCGCCCACCCAGAGCATCTTAGCTGCATCCCAGAACGTGTGCCCCTTAATGATGATTTCAGCTTAGTCTTTGAAAATGGAAAAAAAAAAGAAAAACTTATCCTTTTGCTTTCCTGTATTTAAGAAAAAAGAGGAAGATTTCTATTTATGAAACAAGACCTTGATAACTTAAAGGTACAGGTAGCCCCACAGTAGCTCATGGGGCTTTAGATAAGATATATAAATCAAGCCTTTGTTAGGAAGGCACATAGGTCTGTGCATGATTGGAAGCTTGATATAACAGCGCTGGAGGAAAGAGGAGATGAAATCTATCATCCCACGGCTGTAAAAGGGACAAGGTGAGATTTGAGGGTAGAAAAAAAAAACCCAAAATGCTAAGGATTGTACTGAAAAGGAAGGCTTGTCAGCCTTAATTATGGGCAGCTGGCATATTTGTGCTAGGGAGATTCTTGGGGAGGAAGCGGGTACTTGGCACACTCTTAAGGAGAAGCTAGGCAGGTTTAAAATTGGCAGCATTGTGATGTGCCTTGCAGAAAGAAATCTCCCCACGTTGATCAGCCGTTTTGCCCTCCTCCTCTTGTCTGTTGGGATGCTCACGGGCCTGCTCCTCAGTGCAGAGGAGGTCGGAAGAGGGGGCTGCAGATTTGTTGAACTCTTCTATTTTGATGGCATTTAGAGAAGTGTTTATCAGGAAATCTGTTGGTTGCACTTCTCAAGTGGTGGGACAGATGCTCGCTAATTGAGAGCTGTATTGGGTGCTGATACATTTTCTATTATGCCTGTGATTCTGCAGCGTATGTTTTTTATCTTCCCTCTTGCTTGTTTGCCTAATAGATTGGCTTCTGTGATAATGTGGAGCTGCTGACTGACAGCTGTATTTCAAAAGTAATAGAATCTTGGCAAATCTGACAGTTGAGCCATGAAATGAAAACAACTTTTCAGATAGTTTCTTTGGAGGGAAACATGAGGAATTTTCATCCAAAAGTTCTTAACTTTTTTTGGTGTGTCCCAGACAACTTTGGCAGCCGGGTGAAGCCTGGGGACGCCTCAGAGTAATGTTTGAAAATGCATAACAAATATGTAGGACTGCAAAAGAAAGGGATTAGGTTGAAATAGTTATCAAAGTCCTTAATTAACTACTTCTTGGACACCAGGTCCATTTAGTTGTCTGCAGACATTGAAGCGTCATTTTTTAAAAGTGAAGAAAACATGCAAAAGACAGGTGTCTCCTCTCTCAGGGATGGTTTTAAGTGATCTTAGAAGAAGCTATGTGTTGAAGTAAACTCCCAAGGTCTCTTCCAGGACTAGAATAGTATGAAGTATGATGCTTTTCTCAAACAAGAAAAAAAAATATCATGGCAAGGTTTGGAAAGTGAGACTTTATCTTGATTGAACTAATTCCCCAAAATGAGCCGTGCCTACTAATTATCCTCAGTATTAATGTTAGGGCATCTCTTCTTAGGTCACAGACCCAATTAGGAATGTGGTTCAAAATCACAGTGATTTTAAGGAAATAAAGGTCTATCTTTTTTATGATTAGTATTGCTATTTTTCTTTTAAACTGAGTCATGAAATACTGTGACCTCTGAAGAATTAAAGTTGTGGGTCCCCAAAGGGCCATAGAAAGATTACATGGTTTGTATGAGTAGGTTACAACATCTTACCAAGAATTCTTACCAAGAGGTAGTGTAAACAGGGATGTGCTGATAAATGTTTAACAACTGGCTCTCAAGGAAAAAGGCGGGGGCGAAGCACATATGTTAGACACACTCTTAAGTTTGATCTACATTATAAATATTCTCTCCATCACTTTCTTCAGTCCAGACAATCAACACAACCATAAATCAAGCCCTAGTTGGTATCATTTGCCAGTTTTGGGGGTGTGTGTGCTCGACCTGAAATCAGTTCTCATTGGATCCCGCACATCCCTGGCTGGAAAGGATATCATTAGAGAGATATACGACTAGAAAATGAGGCAGGCTGGTCACTGAGACCAAGTGAGAGGTCACTGATGGGGGGCACATTTGGTCATTGACTGCCTTTAGATTAAGGTCTCCAGCTCACTGAGGGTGGCACCACTGGGCAGGGCTTTCATGATGGGATTAACAAGGACTGCCCAGTATGAAAAGGTGCAGAAGATTAACATTGAGTGCCATTCAGGAGCTTACAGATCCATTCAATTATCAATGTCTGTGTAGGCCTCATTCTTCAAATTGTGGCTCATTGATTCTTAAATTGACAGTCAATTTCCCTGAGAATCAAAGTGGTTATTATTTTTCTTTGGACATTTTAGCAGACCGATCTGACATTTGCTGAGCCTCAAAAATGGAATATTTGTTTTTCTATTTGCCTTCCTTCTTTGCTGCTGAGGCCTGTGTAGGTGGGGGAATGTGTATCAGGCAGAGTTGATCAGGTCTTCTCAGAGGAGTTGCTTAACCTTCCTCAGCCCAGTTAACATAATCATAAAAGGGGAAAGGCAAGAGACAACAAGGTGTTGATTTCTTAAGTGGTGGGTGAAGAAGGGTTTTCACTGTGTTAACCTCAAATGAAATAAGTGCTTTCCTTGCTAGAAATGGAGGGCAGTTTGTCATAGACTGGCATAAGATTGTTTATGCCTCGGCACCTTTGAAAAGTCATTTTGACCGTGATGCAGATGGTAGAGGCAGGAGACATTTGTGGGGCACGCATGACCTCTGAGGACAGGGACCCTGACTGACCTCATGAGGGCACTTCCTTCTCGGCCTTCTCCTTGAGCCTTTACCGCAGAACAGCTGAGGAAGGGGATGGGTTTTTTTCCTTTCCCATCCATAGGTCAGACTCTGGAGTGTGACCACTGGCAACAGAGAAGAGAACCAAATATGGATTGAACTGGCAGCTGGGAGGGGGGTAGATCCAGGCCTAGGAGACATAGCTAGAGGCCTTGCGCATTAGAGATACCGTGCCCAAGGAGAAGGATCCCACAAGAAGAGAAAGGATATAGGGGCTCTGCAGTTCTGGGACTGAGTTCTCCTTGAGTTGGGTTCTTCACTTGAATATTCTCTGTCTGCCCTCTTTTCTCAATGATCCTGTAGGAAAATGTGCCCTCTGTTTGTGGGCTGAAATGTTTGGTCTATACGGTTCTTACTCATGCCAGCTTAGCAGATACCTTTACTTAGAGCTGTGTCTACTGGCTGTGCATGGTGAAAGCTCATGAATTGTAGATTTAGTACAGGGTACCTTTAACCAAGGAAAAGTTACCCCCTTGGAGCTCAACATGTAACCTGTGATTCTGAATTGTCAAGATATCCCCAGAGGGTATGCTGCTACTGTTAACATCCCCTTCCTCAAAAAAAAAAAAATGAAAACAGAACTCAACCTGTCACTTTTTTTTTAGTCTGAACTTGCTACATATTAGCCATTATTTTGATTTTTTATTAATTTACTGCTATAATTATATTAATAACAACAGTAACTAATCTGGTATGGAAACTGACAAATATTAATGAATAGCAGTTCTTGGGAAATTAAAGACTTTTCCACTGGTTCCAAAAGTTTCGATTCTTTCCCATAAAACCTTCCCCATTTTACTAACTCAAAGTCACCATAAACACATGAAATTACATCAAGTCTATTCTTCAAGGAAACTCCAAATTATGTAACATATATGAGAAAATTTCCCAACAAATAAGCTAGAATAGGCTGCCTCTGGAGGTGGCAGATTTCATGTGGTGAAGGGTCTTCCAGCAAGTATGGATGACCACTTGGTCTGTATATCAAGAGGGAACTCTTTATCAAGTCTGGGTGGGGCTGGAACAGCCCAGGCCAAATTCACATAGAGATGGGAGCTACTGATCCCTCCATAATCTTCCCTGCAGACTGACTTTAAGGTAGTTAAAAATGGCATGTCTTCTATGTTTTACTGCATTTTCATTTATTTTGTTAAATAATATTATATTTTTATATTCCCAGTTATATTTTAATCTGGTTGTCTCAAGAGTGCTGCAGGCTATGTATTTGACATCTCCTGACCAGATGGCCACTGGAGATCTGATACCATAAGCCATAGCATACAGGTGTATATGATATAATACTTTTGGCAACTGGGACATGGACCATTGGGTCCCCAGAGTCATGCCCTGGAGTAGGAGTTCTCAACCTGGAGTCCATGAGCATATTCTTTTAATATCTTGATAATTGTATCTAATGTAACTGGCTTCCTTTGTAGTCCTACATATGTAACTTTATACACCTAAAATTATTCTAAGAAGGATTCCGTAGGTTTCAGCAGATCGCCAAAGGGCTCAATGATACAAACATAAAAGATTCAGAACCCCTGCCCCAGATGTTAGTCATAGGATGGAGCTATAGATTTGGAGCTGGCTCACTTTCCTAATTTAATAGATAAGAGGATTGGGGGTTGGAGAATTTAAGTGATTTTTGCCTCAGGCCGCATAGGTACTAAGTGAAAGGCTGCATTTGAATCCAAGTCCTTTTACTCCAAAGTCAGTGTCTTGCCTCTTGTTTCCCAATCATGTCATTGATATATTATAAGAGCCTATGGTAATGTCCAAAGTTGGTTGGCCAAAGGACTTAGGTACAAACCCAGAGGTCAGCTATGGAACTGACTCCTTTCTCTAAGGAATATCGACATGGAACCAATCAATGTTAAGAGGGCTTTGTTTGTCCAAGAAGCAAAACTCCCTCCTTCCACCCATTGTCCATAGCTATTCACATGTATTTATCTCCCCTTTTCACCTTGCTTAATACGTGACATGTAGAGATCTTTGCTAAGATGTTTTGAAGGGTGCTTTGTTTGGTTTGCAGCCTCCTTGCATGGTTGATCCATATTCAGTACTTCTAGCCAGCCACTGTACTTTGCCTTTAAGATAAAAATCAATAAAGACAAAGTTGCAAAAGAAACAGACTGATCTAGGGGCAGCCAGGTGGCTCAGCGAGTAAGAGCACCAGCTCCAGTGTTCAGGATGACCTGGGGATCAAATCCGGGCTCAGATACTTAGCACCACACCCAGAATTAACTGGCTATGTAACCTTGAGCAAGTTACTTAACCCCAACTGCTTTAAAAAAAAAAAAAAGAAACAGACTGATCTTTTTGCATTCCCCACAAACACACAAAATGGCCTAATCTTGACTTATCTGAGTCTTCCTTCAGGAAAGTTCAATTAACTGGGCTTTTTTCAAGCTTATAGAAGCTACAGCAAGAAAGTGTATGCCCACCCTGAAGCCTCAGGGAGCCACTGTGATTACTGAATGACCCTGCCCCCCCCCCAAACTCTGATTATTCTGGGTGATATGGAGATCACCACATGGTCCATTGTAAACAAATGCAAGCAACGACTTTGGTGGAAAAGGATGTCACTTCTTAATCACCTCCATTCAGGGAAACAAGTCCATTAGAGGCCAGTAGACAATATTCTCCTTACATCACCATAATCTTTTTCCTCTTGAGGTCCAGCATCAGAGCTATAGATAAGTAGGCAAAGAAATCAGTTAAGTCCATTTTTTTGTCCCCTCCCCTCCCCCTTAAGAGTGGTGAAAGGCCTTGAGTTCATGTCATATGAATGGTGGAAGGTATTGGTTAGCCTGAAGAAAACATTCAAGGGGCAGCCTTCAAATGCAGTCTTCTTTTTAATGGTTTCACACCTTGGGAAGTTGAGCCCAGGACATGACCTTTAAGCAGAACAGGACTGGCCACCCTAGTCTGGTCTGGCCAATGTCAAGGGTGGAAGAGAGATTACTGGGGGGGTGGAGCCCGACCTCTGGAATTCTGCAGTTTCCCACAAGCTTTGTTATTGGGCAAACAGCACAAATACCTTCTTTTATGTAGAAAAGTTTTGTAGTAGAAATATCTTTCTGTTGTAGGGACTTTGCTAGCATAATATGCTTGTGGCACTAGAAAGGACTTTGGAGGTCATCTAGTCCAACTGTCTCATGTTGTAAAGGGAATTCTTGGTCAGGTCCCTTCCCACTCTGCCGTTCTGGGATTCTCTGCTTAGTGATGTGAAAAATCATGTATTTTTCGATTGTGATTGACATACACCAGTGTTGGTTATATAGATCTAAACAGATAAGGATTTTTGACAAGAAAGGAGGAAGGTAAGAAATGGTTTGGAAGGAGTGTCAGGGTGGGGAAGGGAGGATTATAGCAGTGAAGAGCAAACCCGACTGTCCAGAAGCTCCTGTTCTCTAAACACCAAGAAGGCCATTTCATCCTTGTCCATCCTTACATCGAAAACAACCCTTTATAGCTAATTTTCTGCTTTCCAAACTTCTTGAAATTTCCCCTGGTGATTCTGTTAGGATGGGAGACATCTATGCAATGGATCTAATAATGGGGAGGTTTTTAAAAACATGAGTTTTCTAAACTGAACTAAGTGTAATTATAATGACCAAACTTGACCTTGAGGAAAATATCAGAAGATGTCCTTCCTTCCCTTCTTTGAAGAGATGGGAGACTCTGAGTATGGAACACTGAATACGATACTGTCAGACTTTTGGGATGTGTTGGTTACGTTGGTCAAAGTGGGCTTTATTCTCTTTCTTTTAAAAACCTTTGTCATGATGAGTATCTTGGGAGGTAGAGGAGAGGGGAGGGTTTTTTTTTTTAATGAACAAACAAAAGATACCCTACAAAAATTAACTTTTTTAAAAAAATATGACTTAGCCCTTGCGTTTGCTCCCATGGAGCAAGAACAATGAAATTAAGCTGGCGAGCCAGAGTCTCCTAATCATCAGGACTTGGTCCAGGTCCAAGGGCACTGTGAACTGTTTTTGTTTTTAAATATTTTGGTAACTTTGCTTTGAGATAATGTGTTTCTTTTGTAATTCTCTGCTTTATTTTATTCATTTAAAAACAGTATTCTGGGAATAGACTTCACCAGACTGCCAGCACACACACACACACACACACACACACACACACACATATGCACACATGGTTCAGGACTCTCAATTAAGCTTTTGAGAAAAGTTTCTACCTTCTCTTATAAACTCAGAGGAAGAGAAAAGGCTCTCCATGCACTGATCACTTGTACTTCTAGGAAATCTCTGATTTTTTCATTTATCAAAAATATAGCATTGAACAGAATTCATGGATGCTCAAATGAAAAATGACTGCCGTGAATCAGCGAAAATGACATAACTTGAGCCTGTCTCTGCCTGTTGAAGGCTGCTCGCTGAGAGCCTCTGTTCTCCCAAGTCCTTTTGCTTTCTGTCCCGGGAATCTCAGCTGGGAGACTGCTGCCTCCTGCACTTACTGCTTGGTCCCTTCTGCTCTTGGGAATAAGGCCTGCATTTTGGGACAGCCTTTCCTCTATCCATGATCCTGGCTTTCCTGCCAAGAGCTCTGGGACATTCCCCTGACTGATTTCTGATTTTATGTGTCTCTGCTGATTGAAGGCATTTCTAAATAGACTCTGAATCTTTTAGCTTTTCAAAAGAATCTTGCTCCAAGTTATAGTTTGAGGCTTAGTTATATGAATAATATTACCTGCTACTGGAAAACGGCATGGTCATTTTCCAGACAGTAAAATATGCCTCTCTTTCTCAACAATTCACTTTCCCTGGAAGACTGTTTGCAAATCCTGGAAAAATACAGTTCCCTAGAGAATCAAAATTGTGGATCTCCCAAAGGTTAACATATGCTGGGTTTAAATAGGCTCTAGTCTCCATCATAGTTACAATGGAGCGGGCTGAGAGTTAAGATATGTACTTTCTTTAATAAAAGAAACAAACATATTCAGTAATGCCCAGGGAAAAGCCACCCACAAAGTCTTCAAGGAAGCTTTTTGGGCTCTCAAGAGCTCTGTACCAGAGTCTTAGAGCTACCATTATGTAGTCCTTGCCCAAAGGGCCTCATCTGAGTCCTAGGTCAATCCACCTGGAGAGAATTAATTCAAACTGCCCCCAGTCTGCTCCACATGAGTACCTTGGTTCACAACAGCTCTGATTGGTGGTTTAGGAGTGTAAAGGGTTAACTCCAGTTTTCCCCACTCCTTCTAGGGCCCTAGCCTTCAAGATCTTGTTACCAACAATGACTACTGTGATAAGTGCCCAAGATATGGTAGGCCATCATGAAGGGAAGCAGGGAATAATAGGTGACCAGTTTACATCCACATGCTGGGAAGGTGCCCACAAAATGTTAAAAGACCTAAAAAGAGGTTCTTAAGATTTTCATGTGTTATTTCCCTTTGGAAGTCTGGTGAAGCACCAGAGTCCAAATTCCAGATCTGCACATTTATTATATGTTTGAGTCTGGACAAGATGAGGTAGCGTAATGGAAAAAGTCTTGGCTCTGGAATCAGTGACCTGGGCTCTGAGCCTCAGTGCCCTCACCTATAAAAGCCTACATGACCTTGAGGTTCCTTCCACCTCGAAATCTTTGATTCTGCACCACACTATGGCCATGGCTCTGACTATTTGCAGGAAAGGACTTTATCTTTGTTTCTCTTTTTCTTTTTCTGGCTGCCTTCACAGTGTAAGGGGAACAGATCAACCCCACCTCGATTGTGTTCTGTGCATAGGGGTCCTCATTTTAGTCAGATGAAATCAGATTAAAAGGAACAGCAAAAGCAGTAGCCTTGATGGAGGGGGGAGGGAGTCACCAAAGAGTAATACAAGGAATTGGAATTGGAGTTTTATTACTTCTTAGGGATGGCAAGGGAGAGTCAATACAATCAACATTTATTAGGTGCCTAGTGTGTGCAAGACAGTGTGCTAGAAATATAAAGATGGAAACAAAACAAATATCTCTTCCCTTAAGGATTTTGTCATCTACTTAGATCTCGGATTTATAAGGGACTCAGACTCTTTTAGAAACACTTTTGGAAAGACTATCTGTTCCTCCCCTACCAGCTGCCACTATTCCTAGGCAGAAGGGTGTCCCAGTGGGCAAAGCACTGGGTCTGGAGTCAGGAAGACCTGATTTTAAAAACCTTCCTTAAAATGGGGTGAGCTGTCTCGATTTTCTCAACTAGAAAATGGGGATAATAGTACCTATCTTTAAGACTGTTGTGAGGTTCAAATGATACAACGTAGAAAGCTTAGCACATAGGAGGTATGGCCTTCCGAAGGAAGGAAGGAAAGAAGGAAGGAAGGAAGGAAGGAAGGAAGGAAGGAAGGAAGGAAGGAAACAAGCATTTATATTTCCTAGTTACTGCCTTATTCCCAGTGAGCTATAAAGATTTGGAACCAAAGCCACCCCCAAATCACTGTGAACCAATCACAACTGATGTATCTACCCTCATCAGCCATTTTGACCTTTAAAATCAATTCCAATGTCCCAGTTCTGTGATTAAATGAGTAAGGAAATATGAGCAAGCCACATGACTTCCTTTGGCTCTGACGTGATGGAGGGAGGACCAGGTGGTCTTTGAATTCGCATCCGTCTCTGGGTCTGTGATCCTGATGTGATTGGAGCCATGCTCTAGTTGTAAGCTTCTCTATGGGAGGCTGTGGTCACAAACATCATCCACTGCTGCTGACCCTCTCAGAGCTCAGTGGGATATTAGCACTGGGAGATTCATTCATTTAACAAGCATGCTATGCCACACACTGGATAGACAAGGACAAAAGTGAGTTGGCCCCTGCTCCCAGAGTGCTTCTGTTCTGTTGGGGAAGGTAGCCAATTCTCTCTAAGGAAGGACAGAAGCTTAGAACTGGGTGAGGTGGTCCAACCTCCAACCCAGCATCCAACCCATCCATACCATTTTAGACCATTGGTTATCTAATTCACTTCAATTCAATTGATACAAAGCCCCAGATGAAGCAGTCTCTGTACTCAAGGAACTTACATTCCATTGGATATAAACTGTATATAAAAATTAAATGCAAAATATAGACAGAATTACTTGTGGAGGGAGGAGTAGAAGCTTGGGTGGGAGTAGGGGGATCAGGAGGCAGCTGTACAAAGCCATGGAAGATGGGAATGGGAGATGTTGTGTGCAACCAGCATTCCAGTTTGGCTAGCATATGGAGTTCTTGAAGGAAAGTAATGGGCAGTAGACCTGGAAAGGTGGTGTGGATACAACTTATGGAGATTCTCATAAAATTTCAGGACTGGACAGAGCCTTTGCTGTTTCTCTTTCTCACTTTTCAGATGAAGATAATGAGTCCCAGGGAAGTTGAAGTACTTGGGTCACATTCATTTGTGGAGGGCTGGGACTAAAATCTAGGTTTCCTCTCTCAAGTCTAGATACCTTTCTGTACGGCTGATGGAATGGAGTTAGTCTTACTGCTTCATCTCCCTGCCCCCAGGAGGAGCTCTGAGTTAGTTCCCCAAATTGAAACTCTCTGAATAATATTCAATTCTCTGATGGATGTAATGTCACGAATGGGAAGTGGTAAGGAAGACCTTGGGGGGGGGGGGGGGGGGGTCACCCAGTCCAATTGAATGAGAAAACTCCAACCTCAAGAGAGTGAATGACTTGCCCAAAGTTACCCAGGTAATAAGTAGCAGAGCTGACATTTGAACTCAGGTCCTCTGACTCTAAATCTGACACTTTCCCCTCTCCCCAGGGTCTTTAAAGGTCTGTTTTTTTTTCTTTTAGAGAAGTGTTGCTACGCACATAGACTATCCAACAGCACAGTCAAAAAAAGCCTCACCCAAGAATTTCAACAAAGGACCCTTAAAATTGCAGGGGGAAAGTATTAATGGATTATTTTATTAGGAATGGAAAAAAGATTCTTAGAGTGGAAATTTTCCTCTGGTTACCTGGCAGAAAAGCAGCGACTTTAATTGCATTCCCTTGTTTCACAGGAAAGAATGAAACCCAGTGGGGGCCTTTCTAATTGCTTTTGGGAAAAGCCTGAGGAGGGATCAGAATACAGCTCCTCCTGTTAACTGGTTGGAGGAGTGAGGCAGGTAACCTCTCTGCTCTCTCTTCCCGTCCTGCGTGATGGAGGCATTTTGATGCACTCTGAGAAAACTCATTAGGGAGCCCTGGGATGCCAGGCTTCCTGGCACTGCTGTTGGGTGAAAAATAAAATCCCCACTCAATTTTGGAGAGCATGCCAGACCTTTCCTTTGTAGATAGGGAAGGGGGGGTGCCATTTGAGTGAAGTGGTTGCAGGAGGCCTAGAGATTCATTTAGGGATGACTTCCCTGGGCTGACAATTAGGACCTGCCCTCTGCAGATAAGTGTGGTTTCGGGGGCAAGGGGGAGCCAAGTTGGTCCCAATAATTTAGTTATTTCCAAATAACTGAGATGAGCAAAATCTTAGGGCTATATTGAAAAAACAATGTTTAAAAAAAGGTGGGGGAGGCAACATAGAAAAGAAAACCAGAATCCCTGTGTTGCCTTCCCATAAATCTCACGTTGGGACATAAATGTTGGGCCAAAGGAGAACATAAAACCTGAAATGGAGAAGAATGCCATTTGGGGTGAAGGCACAGGGTTCAAAAGCCCAGCCTTTGTGCTCTGTTTGCATTTCAGATGAGATCAAAACAGCAGCCTTCTCAGTGCTGCAGTGCAAAAGCATACAGGGCTTTTTGTGAAAAGCAATTTATTTTAGATCATGGTGCAGCAGCCATCATTGAAACGGCTTGGGATTGTAACTGAACTCAGAACCAACCTCTCTCCCAACACTGGGCTCAGTAATCAGTTTACTCAAGCTTGTTCTAAATAATGTCCCTGTTGGACCTCAAAGAGCGTAGGAGTCAGAGGAGGCCCTGAAACCCTGAGTGGCTCCTCTCTTGGCAGCCCTTCTAAGCAGTGGCCCATACAAAGGGAGAGAGGAAGCATTTGGGCTGGGCCTGAGCTGTGCTTTTTTGGGGTGTTTGTCTGAAAAAATAGCTAGGAGGCAGCAATCAGGAAGAAATGAGATCACTACAATTAGCAGTAGAGAACTTTGTTTTCAGCTGTCAGACTCTTTCTGTCTCATAAAAAGGAACATATCCAAATTAAAGTAGAAAATAAAATTTCCCAATGTTGGAGTAGCTTGGGTTTAAGGAAGCTGGAGATGTGTCATTGAGCTGGAGGAGCTGCTCAGGCAAGGTGCCTGGGGCTTTGGCCCAGGGTGAGAAGATTTAGAGACCACTGGCAGCACCGTCCTCCCACCAGCGGACATTACGTGCAAGTTACACAAATCATTTACTTTGATATCTATCAACATGATGTTTGATTGAGAGTGATGAAGGGAGGCTATGTCCCTAGTGAAAGCTGGGGATAGCCAGTGAAGCCTGAGTGGTCCAGGAGTAGGACTAGAGGAACCCCCAGGCATCTGGGATATTCCTCCACCCCAATTTATGGAAAGGCATGGTCAATGAGCCAGGCACTGTGGTAAGCACTGGGTATGGGAAAAGAGACCAAAGACAGTCCCTGCCTTCAGCGAGCTCACGATCTAATGGGCTGTGTAGACTGGGAGGCATGATGGGCTGGGATCTGTATCACTGGAATACCCAACACATATGTATCCATGTATTGAAAGAAAACGAGACCTGGTTGAAGGTGAATATAAGGTGGTCGTGTACCAAGATGGTAGCGTAATTGATTTAAAGCAACAGAGTGTCACAAAGGTCATCTACTCCACCTCTGAAAAGGTTCTGCAACTTGCTCAGGGTCATATAGATAATCATCAAGAGTGGGATTTGAACCCAGGTCCTCTGACTGGCGAGAGTGTTTTTCCCACCATATCCCACTGTCTCCCTTACTTCCAGCCTCTTTTTTCTTTTCCTTCTCAATAAATCATGTAGGAATTCATTATAAATTTTTGTTTGTTTGTTTTTCTGCCGCAGTTGAAATGCCTTTATCTAAAAAAGAGTCTTCTACCTGGTTGTCCAGTAGCTGACTCCCACTGTCATCCCCACCTTTTTCCCCCCTAATCTTTGATGTTTCCTTTTCTCCCTGCTTGTTCCCTGCTGCCTAAAAACATACCTGTCACCCCAGTCCTTAAAACACACACACACACACACACACACACACACACATCCTTCCAAGATCCTACCATACCCAGCAGCTATCATCCTGCATTTCTCCTCTCCTGTTCTTCCAGATTCCTTGAAAAAACCATCTGTAGTTGTAATCAATCTCCACTTCCTTTCTTCTCACTCTCCTCCAGACCCTCTAGGACTTGGCTTCTGACCTCATTATTCAGCTGAAACGACTTTCTCTAATATGGTGACTGCCAGATTTAATGATTGTTTTCTCCCTAAATTCTCCCCTCTTTTGAGCATCCCTATTATTGTCAAGGGCACCCACTGTTCTACTAGACACCCAGCCTTACAATCTCACTTTCACCCCCACATATCCAATAAGTTGCCCAAACTTGCCATTTCTACCTCCAAAACATCTTTTGTATCATCCCCTTCTTTCCACTGTTTCCGTCCCTCATTACCCCTTACCTGGCCTATTGTGGCAGCCTGCTGGGTGGTCCATGCCCACTCCACTCCAGCCTTCACACAGCTGCCAAAGGGGTTTTCCAGAAACACAAGTCCGACCACTTCATTCCCTGATCAATAAATGCCCGTTTCTTCCTATTGCCCCCTCTCTTTGTCATTTGAAGTCATTCATAGCCTGTCCCCTTACTACCTCTCTCTCCTTTTGATGCTTTAGTCCCCTGTCTGCTTTCTATAAGCCAAGCTTGTTGTCCTATTTGCTGCTGTTCCTCAAACCTGATACACAATATTCCATCTCTAAGTCTTTGCACTGGCCATTCCTCATTCCTGCAATGCTCTCTCTGCCAACCCCTGATTTTTAACATCCCTGGATTCCTTTTTTTTTTTCTTTTTGCAGGGGGGAAGGCAGGATAATTGGGGTTAAGTTATTTGCCCAAGGTCACACAGTTAGTAAGTGTTAAGTGTCTGAGACCAGATTTGAACTCAGATCCTCCTGACTCCCAGTTGCTCTATTCACTGCACCACCTAGCTGCCCCACTGGATTCCTTTAGGATATAGTTAAATCCCAGGCTCCTTCAAGGGTCCTTTCTTGGTATGCATTGTTGCTGGTGCCATTCCCTGTAGGATTACCTTTCATCTACTCTGGATTAACCTTGCAAGTTCTGATTTATTTTACATACATTTTTAATATTTTCAATATAAATTATACACACACACGCATGCGTGGATGTGTATTAAGTACCCAAATTAACAGTAAAGGATGTATGAAGAAAGGTGCTATCTGCATCTAGAGAAAAAAGCTGATCAACAGAAGTATGTATAGAATAATTTTCCATGTGTTTACCTGTTTGTGGCTGATGGGGGCTGTCTCGAGGTTGGGGGCAGGGAAGAGAAAAAGAAAAAAAAAGAAAAAGATTTACAAAGTAACATGATTCTATATTTAAAAGAAAAAGCAAGTTGTGCAGATCTGCAGTTTCATACACAACCATCTTTTTTATTATACTATGTTATGGAAATGTCTATTTTATTCCATAAATTAAAAATAAAATTTATAAAGTTAAAATGTAAGTATGTACATTCATATATTGTATGTTTATATATGTATTTGCATGTATTATGTATATATGTACATGCACATATGTATGTACACATATATGCACATGCACATATGTATGTACACATATATGCACATGCATGTAAATATATTGTCTAGTCTCCTATTCCAATGTAAGCTTCTTGAGGTCCAGGAATGCTTCTATTTTCCTTTGTATCCTCATTACTTAGCATGTTGGTAAGTGCCAAGCAGTTCCAAGTGTTTGATAAATGACTTTGGATTGACTGACTGAGCAGTGGGTGGGCCCTGTCTCTACCTGGTCAGTCAGTCAGCATTCGTTAAGCACTTTCTATGAGCCCCAGGCACTGTGCTGTATTTAGATGCTGAGGCTACATAGAAAGGCAGAAACATGGTCCCATCACTCAAGGGCTCATGTGAGGGTGCAGGGATCCACACAATCATCCTCCCCTCTCCCTTGCCTTTCCCTGCTTTGAGAGGTCCAGGGCAAAGTCCTGCAGGCTCTGGCTGTTGATAACAAGATCAGAGCCCTCGCCTGACTTGGTGACACCCAGAAACGTGTGCATCATTGCCTTCACTTGGTTTCTTTCTTTCTTTTCTTTTTTTTTTTTCATTTCTAGTCTATGGGAAAGTCAGCAAACAGCTGAGATCAGTGTGTTTGCGGTACCAAATGTAGCAGAAGTGTTTTGTTTTTCTGTGCCCTTAGTGGGAGTTAAAGCCCTAACCTCTCGAGAAAAGCTGTCATTGTTTCCCCTGGGGAGGATTTGTATTGTCTAAAGAGATCAAGCTAGCATCTCTCCCCACCCACAGGACCTCACCAGGTAAAGAGTGGCCCAGTTCCCTTATTAAGCTCACTACCTTTGCGAACCTCTCTGGGTTTGCCTTTTCGAGGCAGCAGGCCCTTCTTTAAAGAATATTGTATCAGGGTATAAAGACAACTCCAAAGGTCTCAGGATGAAGAGGGCTATCCACATCCAGAGAAAGATTTACAGAGTCTGAATGCAGATTGAAGCAAACTACTTGCCCTCTCTCTTTTGTGTTTTGTTTTCTTCCTTCTCTCTCATTCACTCCATTGGTTATAATCCTTCTTTACAACTTGACTCATGTTTAATGTGAAGGTATTTGTAGAACCTTTATAGGATGGCATGCTGCCATGGCGGGGGAAAGGGGGGAGGAAATTTGGAACTCAAAAGTTTGTAGAACCGAATGTTGTAAACTAAAAGTAAATGAATAAATAAATAATTTCTTTAAAAAAAAAAGAATATTGTATCATAATTGAAACCTAGCTTTCTCTTTCTGGTTATAAGAACATGGAGCCCAATAGTTATTGAGTACCAACAATGCAAAAGGCCCTGTCTTAGATGCTGAAGATTTCACAGATCAGAGCTGGAGGGCACTTTAAAGGTCATGGAGTCTACACTTCTCATCTTCGCCTACATCAACCACATTGGTGAGGTGATTGGCTGAGTGACACAGTTAGTAAAAAGCCACAACCAGGGGTCACTCTCAAGTCCATACTACTTTAGGCCTTTTCAGACTGATCTCTCTCCACCAAGTCCCAGGAGGTTCATTATAGGGATAACTTCATCACCATCACTCCTCTCTGTCCCTCTGAAGCCGTGAGCTCCAAGCCTCCATTTAAGGAGAGACACAGCCTCATTTCTCACCCAGATATGCTGGGTGGGGACTTCTCTAGCTGACTTCTCTCCCCTTCCTTTTACTTCTTTCAATATATTATCTTCCCCTATTAATTAGCACCTGGAGACTTTTTCCCCCTCTATTTGTGTCTACAGGGCTTAGCACATTCCCTGGCACATAGGAGACACTTAATAAATGTTGATTGAGTGATTGATTCTCTTAAGCCAACACATTTTCCTCACATTGCCTTGTTTTTGACCCTAAACTCTATGATCCCTTTATCAAATCCACCAAGCCTAATGGGCAGAGGTGAATCAAAATGGCGGGCACGATCGTTCTTAAGCTCAGGAAAGTGATTCCCAGAGACGAAGACTGCATTGATTAGCCCTGTGAGAGAAATGGACTAGATTGGGAAATCTCCCATGCAGTTAAACACACTCAGATCTTTAATTCAGACACTAAGGCTACACTCCATCTTCTGTCATAGAAGGAGAGTGCAAGCTTCCTGAGGGCAGGGACTTTTTCAGTTTGCCCAGCATCCAACACAGTTCTTTTCACATAATAAATTCTGGTCCATTTTATTGATTGGGTGATCACATAGCATATGGAATTGAATCTAGGTGAACTCTTAATGTGAACTTCAGACTAGGCAATGGGCTGCTTTGGATTCCTTAAAAATAGACAGGTTAAAGTCAATTAATAAGCATTTATTAAGCACTTATTCTGTGCTTGATATTCTGGGTCCTGTGGTAAGCGTTGAGCATGCATTTTTTTTTCTTTTTAAAGCCAGTCTCTGCCCGAAGAGTTTATAATCTAATGGGAGGAGCCAACATGTATATACATTATACAAAATACACAGACTGAGGGGGGTGGGGTGGGGAACAGAAACACAATGTGTGAGAGGTAAGATATGGACATGCGTCTTTCTGACTCCAGGGTCAGCTCTATTGAGTACAAAATCCAATCATTCAAGCAACTGAGGCTGGGGAATGGGAGCAGTTTAATGGAGAAGGTAGGGAGAGAGCTGAGGGTTCTAAGAATGGATATGAAGAGGGAGTGTGTGGCAGTCATGGGACACAGTACGAAGACATGGAGATGGGAGATGGAGTGTCCTTTATGGTTAACAATAAGAAGAATAATTTGGCTGAGACATAGTTGGAAGAGAGAAAATGTCATATTCTCTACCCTGCCTCCACTCCCTCTTTTTTTCTTTCTTCTTTCCTTCTTTTCCTTCCTTCCTCTTTTTTCCTCTTTCTTCCCTTTCCTTCCTTCTCCCTCCTATCTCTGCCTGTCTTTCTGTATCTTTCTTTCTTCTTCCTTTCCTCTCCCTTCTTCCTCCCTCCTTCTGTCTCTGTCTCTCTCCTCCCCTATTTCTACTCTCTCTTCCTTTTCCCACTTCCTTTTTTTTAAAAAGCTCATCCAATCCCACTAGAAAATATTTTGCTTGAGAGAATACTGCACATTCCCTGCCAAAACCCAATAAAATAAGTATATCCTACCAACTTTCCTCCTCCCTGCTTCCCACTAAAATTTCCATTTTATCTCTACCAATGGCCTGCACCCAGCAGATTAATGTCCCTGCAGTCCTTAGGATGGTCTCTGCTGGGATGTCAAGGTCAAATGCTTCCTCAGTGCATCTCTTCTCCTCTAGAATTTCCTTTTAGCTTGATCTTTCCTCTTTGTTCTTTGTTCCTACCTGAAGGTGTCCTTGTGCTCTCAGCCCCTAGAGATCTGGAAGATTCCTGGTCAGGTGTTTAGGGGAGAGTTGGGCCTTTTGGGCCCAACACAGAAGCCATGCATGCACAGAAGGCTTTTCAGATATTCCTTCCTCTGACAAATTGAGTGAACTGTTGTATAATATTATTCCTTATACACATTTTGGCACATACAAGCTTAGTGACCTTGTAAAAGTCACCTCACTTTTCTAAGACTCAGTTTCCATATTTTTCAAGTGAGGGGGTTGGGGAAATTGACTCTAGTACTGCTGAGTTATTGAAGTCCTCTCTCTCTCTCTCTCTCTCTCTCTCTCTCTCTCTCTCTCTGTCTGTCTCTCTCTCTCTCTGTCTCTGTCTCTCTTTCTCTCTCTGTCTCTGTCCCTCTCTCCCTCTCTCTCTCCTCCTCCTCCTCCTTCCCTTCCTCCCTCCTCCTCCTCCTTCTCCTTTCTTCCCCTCTCTGCCTCTTTCTTTCCCCCTCTCTTCCCTCCTACCTTTCTTCCTCTACTTCCCCTACTCTGTCTCCCTCTCCAGGGAGATTTTAAACTCCATCCTCCAGTTAATATCCCATGACAGCTTCTTGTCTTCCCAAACTGGGAAAGAAATTGCAGTCCCTAAGGTTTTACTTAACTCAGACCTCCCCAGCCCCTCCCCCTTTCAAGGCCACCAGTCCAAGTCCTGCCTATTAAAAAAAGAATCTTGAATCTGGAAAAGACCTTAGAGGCCATCTGGTTCAACTCTCCCATTTAACAGATGAGAAAACTGAGACCCAGCAAAGTCAAGTGTCTTGCCCACCATCACACAGCTAGGCAGTCCCTGAAATGGGGCTGGACCTCATGGCTTCCTGACTCCAAGTACTCACCCCACTTGCTCCTGATACCCCTGTCTCTGGGTAGGGTCCTGTAGCAATTCAGGCAGGGCCAGGAAGCAGTGGTCAGGAGAAAATTGGATTGTATCAAATCAAAGATGTTTTCCAGTTGCTGACTGAACATGGAGGGTCTCAGATGCTCCTGCCTTTTAAGAATGAAATCCAGCCTCCTAATTGCTCGTTTACTCACTGGTATGATACGCTCCCAAGTATACAAAGGAGGTATGTTTTCTGTTTTGTTCTTTCCTTCCTACTCAAATCATGTGTCAGGTGTTAATGCCGAAGGAAATGGGTAACCGGCCACAAAGAGGAAATAAGGCCAGGTGATGAGCCCCAAAGGATGGTGGTTCCTTTGTTTTTTCTGTTTCCCCATAGAGCAGCCACTAGCCTCTGTAATTAGATTTCAGTCCAGCCTTCTAAAATCATTTGAGAGTTTTCTTCACTTTGAAACGATAAACTCAGTTTCCTAGATTTCCTGTCATCATTTTTTTTGCTCAACATCTTAAACTCAAAGGTTTTTTTGTTTTAAAAGAAAATCAGGGTGTTCCTATTTCCCCCCTAATTAGAGGATTTTTAAATGTGCTTCTAGACTGATTAATCAGTCATTGTGGAACTTTGAGCATAATAAAGATAATTTTTAAAAAGTTGGTTGTGAATTGAAGCTGAATGGGTTTTGTATTTTCTTGTGAATATGTCCAGAATGTTTTATTATTTTTTTTTGACAGCCCAGAAAAAAAGGATAGTGATTAGCCATCTGCCTTAACTATTAGGACACATATTTTAAAAAAATCTTACAGGCAAGTAAAATAATTGCAAAATTGTATTCTATTCAAATCTCTTCCAAGATGGAGATGGTTGGGGTTAACTGAGCTTAACCTCACTTTTCTTCTTTTATTTTAATTACCATTTTAAATATGTCTAATTTGGTCTGTTGCAGGTTGTTTTTTTTTTTCTTTCTTTCTTTTCAATTTCATGAAGAAGGGTTTTCTGATGAGCTAGCTTCTTCTGGAAATCAGATAAACTTTGAGTTACAAATATTGATGAATAGCAGTTCTTGGGAAATTAAAGACTTTTCCACTGGTTCTAAAAGTTTCAAATCTTCCCATGAAAACAATGATCTAAATATAGTAACTTTTTCTTCTGACCATCTGTCTTCTGGAAAAAGTTGTAAAATCTGGGGCACTTTCAGAAGTGCTATCTCTAGCCTAATTTTGGAGAAGTTTTAGTGTGGTGGAAAGTGGCTGAACAAAGGATATTTTAAACTTCAGATTCATCATCATCTCATCATCTGAAACCATATAATATTAAGATTAATGCCCCATATTCATATAGTGCTTTGACATTTGTAAAGTTATATATGTATATACATGTACAAAACATATATGTTTATATGTAAACATATAATAATGATATTGATGCCCCTCACTCATGGAATGCTTTGAAGTTTGGATAGATAGATAGATAGATGATAGATAGATGATAGATAGATAGATAGATAGATAGATAGATAGATAGATAGATAGATGATAGATGATAGATAGATAGATAGATAGATAGATAGATAATAGATAGATAGGTAGATAGATAGATAGATAGATGATAGATAGATAAACAGATACGTAGGTAGGTAAATAGAGATTGGTAGATAGAGTTAACTGCATTTCTATGTAATTTGTTTCCTATGTATTTTAGTTCATATATATACAGCCATTCTTCTGAGACGGGGTCCATACACCTCAGCCAAACTGCTCAAAAGGTCCAAAGGAGGATAAATATTTCGGTGCTAAGATCCTAAAGCTGAATGGGTTCAATCTACTCCCAAACCTTTATTTTATAGACAAGAAAACTAAAGACTGGAGAGGCTGAGTGACTTATCCATGGTAACACATATGCTAAGTAGTAGAGGAGGATTCAAACCCAAATCATAAAATCAAACAGACTTAGAAGGGACTTGAGAGGTCTTGAAGTCCAACTACTGACTTTTGTTATTGAATCATTTCAGTCATATCCTATGCTTCATGATTCAATTTGGAGTTTTCTTGGCAAAGACACCGGAGTGGTTTGTCATTTCCTTCTCCAGCTCATTTTATAGTTGAAGAAACTGAGGCAAACAGGGTGAAGTGACTTGCCCAGGATCACACAGCTAGTAAGTGTCTGAGGCCAGATTTGAACTCAGGACCTTGACTCTAGGGCCAGTTCTCTCTCCACTGTGCCACCTAGCTGCTCTAAAATGGTCCTTTTAACAGATGTGGAATCTCAGGCCATGGGGAGGTTACTGTTTCTATTGTAATCCACACTTCTTCCTTTCTTTTCTTTCTTTCCCTTCCTTTTCCCCTTCATTCCTTACTTCCTTTCTTTTCCTTCTCTCCCTTCTTTCTTTCCTCTCCTTTTTTCCTTTCTTTCTTCCTTCTCTCCTTCCTTTCTTCCTTTTCTCCTTCCTTTCCTCCCTTTCCTTCATTCTTCTTTCCTTACTTCCCTCCCTTATTCCTTCTCTGTCTTTCCTTCCTTCCTTCCTTCTCTTTTTCCCCCTTCCAGTTTTCTCAAGATAGAAATTCCCTTGAACCTGTCCAAAATACATATTTTTTAATCTAGCTATAATCCTCACCTCTTTGTGATATAACTGAGAATTGGAAAGTAAGGAGGTGGGGGTGGGAAGTGGACTCTGAGAAACCCATCTTCCTGCCACATTCCATATTCTTTATTCATCAGATAGAGGAGCCCCCAAGCCATCATTCTGAGAGGATTCACACTTACTTTACACACAATTTTAACAAGTTTGATGAACTGGTTTCTAACCCCCAAGCACATTAGAAATAACAAATTAAAAGTGGGGAGAGAGGCAGATATATAAGCAGGTATGCTAATAGTCAAGAACATTGATGGCCAAGAGCCAGAGTGGGTAAAAAAACAGGCAAACATAACTGCCTGCACCATTTGTTACAGAGGCAAATGGCTCTGCACGTTCAATGACACCCAGAGGACGTCTACAGCTCAGTACAAGCACGAAGGTTCATTTTACTAACTCAAAATCACTATAAACACATGAAATCACATCATGCCCATTCTTTAAGGAAATTCCAAAATATGCAATACATTTGAGAAAATTGCCCAACAAGTAAGCTAGAATGGGATGCCTGGGGAGGTGGCAGATTCTGCATGGTGAGGGGTCTTCAAACAAGTAGGGGTGACCACTTGTCTGTACGTCAAGAGAGAACTCTTTGTCAAGTCTGGGTGGGGCTGGAGCAGCAGGGTCAAACTCATATAGAGATGGGAGCTACTGATCCCTCCATAATGATCCCTGCAGGTTGACTTTAAGTTAGTTGAAAATGTTGTGTCTTCCATGTTTTACTGCATTTTCATTTATTTTGTTAAATACTTCTCAATTACATTTCAATCTGGCTGGCTCAAGAGTGCTGCAGGCTATGTATTCGACTTCTCTTGACCACTGGAGTCCCTTCCACTTGTGAGATCTGATACCACAAGACATTGTATACAGGTGTATATGATATGATATAATATAACATAATATTATTTTATTTTATATCAGATCATGTCACATTACATCATTTCATATCCTGTGGCTTTTCCTGCAAGGACATAGCAAGGACTCATGGTCCCTGCTAAAGGCTGGGAGCCTTGAACCTTCTCCAGGAGCCACAGAATGTGCACCTGCCTTCTGGGAAAGGACCAGTACTAGCTAAAGAACAGGATTCATGGAATGTGGGCCTGGATTTGGTCTTGAATTTATGAGATTGACTCCAGCAAAGCTGGTGAGGGACAACCAGGAAAGGGAACCCGCTGGGAAAGCAGGGAAATGAAAGACTTCTCAAATATGCCTTAATTGTCTAAAAATCCTAGAAATGCAAGATTTCTCCAGCCCTCCTAAATTCTGCTAGAAGAGGTGCTAGGTAAGGTACATGGATGGAGGCCCTTCTCAGATTGTCTTTTTTTCCCCTTAAATAAAATTATTTGGGATGAAAAAAATTATTATTTGATAGAATTTTTATGTCTGTGTGTATGTGTGCACATAAGTCTAGACCTGTGAGTTCATCAGTATAAGGAATTTCCTTCATCATTGCAGACTGAATACTTCTTTGTAATTTTTAACCTTAGAGAGCTGCTTGGGTCACTGAGAGGCAGTGACTGGTCCAGATTATAGAGCCACAATGTCTGGAAGCTGTGCTCAAACCCAAGTCTTCTCCATTTCCCTATCTGGCTATTTGAATATTGGGGTCACCTGAAGATTATTGGAGATTTGCAAGCTGAAATGCTTGATTTTGGTCCCTATTGTAAGCCTTTCTAAGTAATGTTAATTTATTTTCATGCCCACCTCCAAGTATCATTGGATTTCTTTACACGTAAGAAGGTTCTTCCAATGCCACAGAATCATTGCTGTCAATAGTTGGCCTTATTGTGAAGGACTGCATATAAAGCAATAACTAATATTTATATAGCACTTTACAGTTTTAAGTCATTTTACATATATTACCTTATTTGATTTTCATGACAATGCTGTGAGGTAGATGCTGTTATCATCCCTGTTTTGTAGAGGAGGAAACTGAGGCAGAGAGGTTGTGACTTGCCCAGGGTCATAGGACTAGTTAGGTCCTGAGGCAGGATTTGAACTGGGGTCTTCTAAGGACAAGTCTATCTACCAGGCACTTAACCAGATACTGAGAATGCAAAGACAAAAATGAAACCAGCTCTGGGTTCACAGAGCCACGTTCTCTATTTCATGGGATCCTTAGAGTAAGCCTGTGAGGTGCTTGTTATCCTCTTCATGATACTGACGGAAAAACTGGGCTACTAAGGTATCATGAGGGTGAGTGTGGCTTCTCTTTGTCCTTTGCTCTTGCAGAGGTTGGGGACGTTAGGGTGTATGCCCTGACATGCAGGTGATCATGGATAGGCTTTGTGCCCAAGTCCACTCCTCCACAGGCACCTGCCTCCCCGTTTCTCCAAAACAAATGAACAAAAACTGTCCTTCCTTCTCAGTGAAGACGGAATAAACTTCCAATTACTTCCCAAGCCGCAGTGACTTTGCTCCTGTTTCAACCCCCACATGCTCTAATAGGGTACTGTTTAATGCCCAGATGAAAATGAAATCCTTTGTGGATTGAGATTGGAAATTTTTAATATTTGAGCTAAGTTTCCTTTTCCATCCTTTATTTAAATAAATCTGAGTCTAAGCAGGTCCATTCATTTAACATTTATCCAGCTCTCTCTATTTACAAAATGATTAACATTCAGTGGTCACTCATTCCTCACAGAACTGGTGTGAAATGATTAGAAATCCCTTTATATAAATGAGGCTCTGAAACGGAAAGTCCAACCCTTTAAAATGCCTTATGGGCAAGGACTTACTTCTAACCAAGTGTGCATATAAAGTTTTAATTTGACAATTCAAAAGATATTTATTAAACTCTAGCAGTGTGCCAGGAATGGAGATAGGTGGGTGGGTGGGAGGTTTGAGCATACAAAGCAAACCATGAAACAGTGCCTGCCTGCCCTCAGGGAGTTTATATTCTATTAGTTAGATGATATGCAAATTAGTTACTTTGGCTACAAAGATAAAAACAAATTAGGCAGTGGCCTTCAGGGGCTTATACTCTACCTCTGGTAGACAAGTAAATATATACAAAGTGAAAGGAAATGACTTTAAGAAGAAAGTTCTAATAATTGGGAGGATTAAGAAAATCTGTGGTCAAGGTGGGAGGAAAAGTCCCACTGAGGCCAAGGTATTTATGGTGTCACTTTTCCTGGCAGCAAAAAACTAGAAACAAAGATGCCCATAGATTGGGGAGCCAGTGAATTGACTAAATGAATTGTATCACATGAAGGTGATGGAATATTACAGTGTTTCTATTGTTATTTGTCCTTCATTCTTTAAGAGTGTGATATCAGGGAGGTAATGCCATGATGTGCAAGTGAATAGGATTTAAATGAGGGCGTTGTGCAAGGTTGCCAGCCTCACTTTCTCCCCCAGAGCATCCGGGTCCAGTGGCCAGATATGGATCAGGACAGCTAGAGAAAGTCCAGGATGCAATGGGGGACCTTGGCCTTTTCAAGCTAAAGTCTTTAACAGGCCTCAGGTTGAAATGATGGGTATGTTGAATACAAAGAAAGAAGGGAAGATTTCTATGACCTGATGCAAAATGAAGTGAGCAGAACCAAGAAAACAATAGAGGCAAAGACCACAACCATGCAAATGGAAAGCATAACAATGGTTTAGGGTTAGGGTTAGAGTCGGCCAATTTGGCTGAAATATAGTGTATGTGGAATCTAGGAGTCATGTGCAGTAAGTTAGAAAAGTGCTAAACACAGGATTTTATATTTGATCCTAAAGGTCATAGGAAGACACTGGAATTCAGTGAGTAAGGGAGTGACATGTTCAGACTCTCAAATTGGGGGGGGGGGGAGAAGATTGGGAGCTATGTAAAGTGTGGATTAGAGAAGGATGAGGCAGCTATGTGACTCTGTGGATAGAGGGCTGGAAGACCTGGAGTCAGGAAGACCTGAATTCAAATTCAATCTTTGCCAAGAAAATTCCACAAACAGTAGTGGTGTGCTATACTTATGGGGTCAGGAAGAGTTGGATACAATTGAACAAAAAACACAAGACTAGAGTATCATCCTAGATAAGTTTCCTAAGCAAAAACTATGCCAGAAAAGGGAAAGTTAAAAAAAAAAAAAAAGGATTACTGAGAGCTGAAGAGTTAGGGGATAGGAGGCATCCAAAGAATCAAGAAGGTAGGAATACCCCATCTTCTTCCCTAGCTGGAAGAGGGAAAATGGAAAATGTCACCTGGAGTTCCTCTTTCGGGAAATGACTGAATAAAAGGTCAACAGCTAAAAATATCTTCGTGCTGGAAAGATCTCTCTCTTTGACTCTTTCTACAGGAGCGGATGCACAATATTTGCCGGACATGAGTTATAAAAAAAGCCTGCAAGGCAAGCGTGGCTACCTCTCCCACTCTGTCCAAAGACTTTCCCTCCCCTCACTTCAGAGCCCTGGTTGCTAGGAAGATGGTGGAGGTGATGCTTGGGTCTTGGTTTCCTCTTTCTGCCTAAGCAAGCATTCCATGAAGTCAGCTGAAGCACGGGCTGGAGGGCGCTTAGAGTGTTGTCAGGCATCAAAGATGCCAAGGTCATCCACAGCACCCCAGGCCATCGCCAGCCATCCCTGACTTCATCTTATCACTGGACTTCAATGACTCCGAGGCTAATGACTTTGTTGTGCAAGTCCGCCTGACTTCAAACCAATTCTCCCAAGAGTCATTACCCGTGATGTCACTGGTCCTCTTTGAGCATGAAGGATGAATAACAACCCACGGAATCTACATTAAGTATTCATTTGGAGTCTGCTGTGTTCCCTGGCCTGTGGGATGTTCCATGGAGCACAGAAAAGAAAAATCCCTTGGGGAGCTCACAAGTGTAGACAAGAGTAACACTCATACACAACACACCCATAGTAGTTAGGAAATTATAAAAGTGCTTCTAGGTGTGATCCTCAGCAGCTGGGAGGGATGCCCTGGGTCAGAAGGCATTCGAAGGTTTTAAAACTGGACAGGGGCCTTCAGACTCTTCCTATAGTCATCTCATCTGGTATCTGGCATCTTTGAAGTGCTTTCACTTTGCAAAGTGCTTTACATACAGCATCATTTTGTGGTGGAGTCCCACAGCAGCAGTGTGATACAAGGGAAAGGTAAGGGGGGGGGAAAGTGCTAACTAAGCAGTCAGAGGGTCTGGGTTCAAATTCTGCCTCTCACATTTCCTAGGTGACCTTGGTCAAGGTCCCTGACACTCTTCTTAGCTGTGAAATGAGAAGTTTGGACTCCTTGGTTTTCAGGATTCGTTTCCTCTCTCTGACCTACAGAAGACACCAGTTCATGGGATCTCAGTTCTGTCATCTGTTCAATGAAAGGTTAGGAATCGATGGGCTCTGGGGTCCCTTGGTACTCTACTCCTGAATACCCCTGTGAGATAGGAAGGGTGGGGATCTTTATCCCAGTTTCACAGCACAGGAAATGGAGATGTGACACCCTGAAGCACCTAATGTCTAGTCTCATGGCTGGTAAGTGGGGTCTGAACTTTGTCCACAGCAGCTGCAAGCTGTCTCTGTCTCTGTCTCTGCCTTTCTCTGTTCCTCCCTGTCTCTCTATCTCTCCACTGTGGTTTCCTAGGAGTTGATAATGGGTACCACCCAGAGGACATCGGATAGGTATGCAGTGTGGTTGGGTACACACCAGAACAGAGAAGTAGAGTAAAGGGTGTCCTCAGAGAAATGTCTGAATGGAAAAGATGGCCTACTCGTGTGGCTAGAGTGAAGGGTGGCTGGTGAGCAGCTCGTCTGTGCTGTTGGCGTCCTCACAACGTCAGAAGATGAGGAAACATCGAGCAGCCCCCGTGTTGATCTTGTGGGAGGACTTGGTCTGGAGGTGCTTTGGAGGGACAAGCATGAGAGCGTTCCATCTGTCCTAGTGAAAGGAATTCCCACACCAGTGACTTCACACATTCTTTGGAGGATGTGAAAGTGTAGACCAAGAAATGTAGGCCTAGTAAGGCTAAATCACTTGTCTGAGGTCAGACATGCATCTCTTGGTCTGGTTCCAAGTCTAGTTGGCCTTCCTTTATCCTTTGGTGTCTCTTATGGGTGGGGACAGCTTTTTCAGAAAGACAGAGAAAGGGAAAGAACGTTCTGGGGACAAGAAGTCAACAAACATTCATTAAGTGCTTTCTTGTTGTTCAGTCATGTCTGTCTCTCTGTGATCCTCTTTGGGGCCTTCTTGATAAAGATCCTAGAGGGGTTTGCCGTTTCCTTCTCCAGCTCATTTTACAGATGAGGAAACCGAGGCACACAGAGTGAAGTGATTTTACCAAGGTCACACAGCTAGTAAGTGTCTGAGGCCAGAACTGAACTCAGGAAGATAAGTCTTCCTGACTCCAGGCCTGGTACTCTATCCACCATGCCACCTAACTGTCCCTTACTTAGTATGTTCCAGGCCTTGTGCTGAATGAACATTGAGAAGATACATAAAAATAAGAAACCATCTCTGTTCTAAAGGAGCTTACATTCTAACAGGCAAAGACGACACATAAAAGGAAGGTCAGGAGTGCAGGAGAGGGTAAAGAGAGAAGGTACATGAAGGGGCACAATGGAAAAAGCAGTCCAGAGCCAGGAAACATGGCTGGGAGAAGAAGGAAGAGGTAAGAATGACCAGCCTGGGCACTTCCTCACTATAGAGACTCTGAGAGGAGCCCATCAAGGCTTGGAGGCTTCTTCCACAATGAGAAGGCTGCTGGAACATGGTGGAAGTAGAGTCCAGACAGTCAGAAGATTACTGAGAGAGAAATGAAGGGAAGGAGGAGGGATATTATCACCAAAGGTTTCAAGATGGAAAGGAATATCGTCAGTTCTGAGAACAATAAAGCGACTGGTCCATTTGGACCAGAGAATTTCCATCATGCCTGAGGCTGGAGAGTAGCTAGGGGTACAAATATGGGAGACTTTGAAGGTTAGGCCAGGGCAACATAGTTTAATGAGGTCTGCAATAGAACATTATTATAACTTACAGATCAGAGGAAAAGGCCCTGAGCCCCATGGCTTTACCAGCATAGCTGAGAGAGTAGGGGCCAGAGCAGGGTCTAGATAAGGAGCAGAAACCACTGTTAGGAAAGCTAGCACTTTGGCAGGAGACGGATTGAGTCCGACAAAAAGCTTCCCCATTCCAGTACTCCTTTATCCTGCTTCCTGATTGAACACTGACATGCTGGGCTGACTGAGGCTGCGGCAGTGGATGGAGTCCTAGATCTGGAGTCAGAAAGATCTGTGTTCAAATTCTGGGCAAGGCACTGAACTTCTGTAGTGAGATGGGGATAGTAATAGCACTTACCTCTGAGCATTGTGAGAACAAAATGTAAACCTTAAATATTATTTAAATGCTAGCTTGTGTTGCACGTGAATCTGTTCCCACAACGGGCTTCCCATTTCTACCTCGTGAATTTTGTTGGTCCAAAGAGACCTTAATACTCGCCTGGACTAGTCTTTTTTCAGTTGCTCTGCTTCAGATTCTGATGTGAACTTTCTTTCCCCAGAAAGGGATTCTCCCCACTCCACAGATTTCCAACTCTTATGGTCACCCCAATTATTGGCAAATTTGGTCTTGTCCCTAGATAGGACATACAGAAAGGTATCTCATCTGAAGTCCTCCTTGACCATCCCAGGAAAGGAAAACCCACTAGAATCTAGGATTCTCTATGTGAAGTGAAGAAAAAGGAACCTCAAAACCTTCTCCCCGGGTTCCTCCCTGGCTAGAGGATTGCTGGCCAAGGAGAGGGCCATGTCTGTAGTGCTTGTGGGTGGGGTTGCCTTCAGGGCTCTGTCTACCTGGAAACATCTTTGGTGAATGGTAGCACTATTGTGGGGGCCCTGAATTATCCCAACCCTAGTCCCTTGCTTCACTTACCTTTGTCTTAGAGATACTTCCTTAGTAACCATTGCTGAGAAGCCCATAAAACATCAGCCCAGGGTTTATATAAAAATTACATTTTCTCTTATTTTGATTTGTCTATGTTTTATGGCATGCATAGAAGCCATTAGCAAAATGTATAGGTATTGCATCCTAATGGCACCCTGAAAGGCTCAAAGAAATACATAGAGATTTATTTACTGTTTTAAACTAAGTTTTATTGATGGCTTCTTGTTTCTATGTCATAATCATTTCCTGATTTTTCCTTGTAACAAAGCAGAACAGTTGAACAAAACCAAGTGATGGGGCAGTATGGTGTAATGGAAAGAGCCCTGGCTTTGAAGATCTGGGTTCAGATCTGTCTGGCTCTGATATATAATGCCTGTATGTGCCTTTTAGGCACTTTGGTTCATCTTGCTTTGACTCAACTTCCATATATATATATATATATGTGTGTGTGTGTGTGTGTGTGTGTGTGTGTGTATGTATTTGTGAAATGTGAATTTTGGATTATATGGCCTCTGAGGTCCCTCAAGCTATAGGTCTATGACATTTGGTGATCTCATCAGATAGAGTAGGTGACATTCCCTACCCCTAGTGTCCCATTTCCCCAGTGGAAGAAGGGAGGCATTTCCTAATCTCTTCTCTGAAGCCAGGATTGGTCATTCATTCAGCTCCTGACTTAAGTCTTTTCTTGTTCCCATTACTTCCTGCTGCCTCCCCTAGGAAGTGCTAATTAGGGTCTAAGAAAAAAAATTCAAATTTTTCATACTTCATATAGGGCAAGAGAACAGACTGAGAAGGCTGTGTCAAAATAAATCCCAGCACTTTTTAAGCACATTATGGAAACTAATATTTAGAAGCCACACTTTGAAGCTAATTAGAACACAAAGCCATTTGGGGGTCTGATAGAGAAAACGGTCTATTTGAACTTCTTCCTACCCACCCCCAATTCCATTTATCAAAGGAGTTTTTCATCTTCTCACCCATCAGCATCCTTGAGAGCAGATTCCGGAAGTCCAGCTTTGTACCACAATGAGACAAAACCTTAGATGTTTCCTCAGGATCGGGGAGAGAAAAAACCGACCCCTATCGATTCCCATTTCTCAGGCAGAATGATGCCTTTAACACCCAGTAATGGAAGTTTTTATATGTGAGAGGGATTACCAGCATCAGACTGTTGTTGTCCTTTGATGTGCCCCAGAAATATTACAGTAGAAGTTATTAAAGAATAAATTGTGGGAGCCAAGATTACCCGACCAGTACACTTTGTTACTTTTTTTCTTTCAGAAATTTTTATAGCAGTGATTTTTCCCTTTTTTCTACTTGTTAGGCTTCTGTAATTTGTTTGGAAAAGGTTTCTAAGCAGGGAGAGAAGGTGGAGAATAACCTGGGAGAATTGGAAAGGGGTGGAGAAGATGGCCATCCTCTTGCTTGGCAATTTGCTTTCTACCTTGGGTGGCTAATAAAGTCAGACTTAAGAAATCTACTTCCATGGAGCATGGGTTAGATGTGTTTAAAATCTGAAGACCTTTGGAATACAAAGAAATTCTAGGCTGTAAGACTGTGCATTTCCCTGCTTTCTACTGAAATGAAAATCTTGTATATACCACAGTGACTCTGGAGCTTTGGGTAGCAGCTGCTCCTAGGCTCCATAGAGAGGAACCGTGACTTGTGGTTAAGCTGTAAGGAGGGAAGCCAAGCAATGCTTAGGCACTGATTCATGCTTCTCCCTTGCCTGTCCAAATTAAGCTGAGAAACTAGATGGAAGATCTGTGAGGTAGGGGTCAATCATTGTTACCTACCTACACAGAAGAAAGCTAAGGGCATCAATTTCCCATCAATTTCCTTGAAGCTCTCTTTCTTGGGTGAGTCCAGACACAGTCATCAGGGAATAGCAAAAGAATTTTTCTCCCAAATAATGTGAATTACAGAAGCTAAATTCAAATGAATGCTAGGAAAATAGAGCTTTTCATAACCCCCCATTCCAATTCTCAATTTTAAGTTACCATGTTTTCAGAATGTCAGAGGAGGTACAAATAGCAATTATACATAATAAAGTAGCCCTCTTAAGGAGATGGTTCCCCATGTCCCTTCATTTCTCTGCTTAAAAAAAAATAGTTGAGAAGGTGGTTTTGTGCAGTTTCTTGGCAAGAATTTTGTTTTCCCCAATGGTTAAACTGCTTTATTTTGTCTCTTTTTTGAATGAAAAGGGACAGAGATTTTTCATGTTTGGAAGGCAGTCTGAGGCGATAAGGTTTGTAGGATCATAGTTTTAGGGGCTAGAAGGGACCTCAGGTAAAAGAATTCTAGAATCTGAGAGTTTCCAGGGGTCTCGGCTGCAATCCAGATCAAGTCATATCAAAAGGAATTTCCCTGTCCATTATATCCAGTAAGTGGTCATCTGGCTGCTGCTGAAAGACCTCCAGGAAGAAGGAACCCATTGCTTCCCAAGGCAATTCATCTTACATTTAGGTGGCTTTCATTGTCAGCATTTTCCCCCCCTGACCTCAAGCCAAAATTGACCACTTTGCATTTTCCTCCCTGGTTCTTCTCTGGGTTCCATTCCTTGTTCTGCCTCAGGAGCCAAATCCATCTTGTACTTGACAACCCCTCCAATATTTAAAGATCACTATTATAACTCCCCTTAATTTTCTCTTCCCCAGGCTTATCAGGTCCTTCAGCCAATGTTCATGTGACATGAATTCTAGGTCCATCGCCAGCTTGGATGCCCTCCTCTGGACATTCTTCACCTTCTCAATGTCCTTCCTAACCTGTGACCCCAGTGTGTCATATGGAGTCAGATGAGGACAGTGGTTCTTGCACCTTTCCTGGCAGTTCCATTTCTCCTAATGCAGCCCCAGATGACACTACCTTGTTTGTCTGCCACGACCAATTTAAAGGCAGCTAGGTGATGAGCATAGCCTGTTCTTGATGCAGCCAGATTATCTGGTTGTAATCACTGCTTCTCATTAGTGACACTTGGCAACCATCTCTTTAATGACCTGCTCTAGAAGGCAAGCTCACTGGCTAGGTCATAGAGTTCAACGTACTCCCTTTACAGATGAGGAAACTGAAGCCCAGACTGGGGCCACCAGATCATATATTTTGACCTGCAAGGGACCACAAAAGCCATCTAGTCCATCCCCTTTCCTTCATTGGTGAGGAAAGAAAGGTACCCTGAAATGGAAGTGGACTTGCTGGGAGCCACTGAGGTTGTAAGTAAAAGAATAGGGATTGGAACCTAGGTCTCATGTCTCCGACTCTAATGCCCTTTCTAGACACTGTGATGTCTCAGCATGTAGGGGTCCTGTGATCTATTGGGCAGAGGGTTGGGCTAGTAGAGTTCAGATCTGCTTCTGTCCTTTGCCTGCTTGTTGACTCTGGACAAGACTAACCTCTGGGTATCTCAGCAAATGCCTTAGGACTTGTCTACTAAGTCATAAACTGTCAGATCTGTGTGACTAAGGGCAATTTCCCAAGTTGACAAAATTCCTAATTGCAAGGTCCATTAGGAAGACCATTAGACTAAGGGAAAACAGTAGTGATTTCTACCTGTGCTATCACCCGGAATTCTTATACATACATACATACACACACACACATCAATTTTTTTTTCAATGATAGTCTCAGACTATTCAGGTCAAAGCAAGATAATTTGTCATAAATGAATTTTGATCCTTGGATATCTATTCCTATCCATCTCCAAACCTTACCCAAGGGGGATGATCTGTGTAATCTGATGTAGTTATATAAAATTATAGGGTTATATAGTTAAATCTGGAAGGGAGCTTAGGATATGCATGGCAATGGAATTCTCCTCATGCCCCCATGAGCCCAGAGGAAGTGGTATTTACATGATATATCCAAAAGTGATTTATTGAGCCCAGTACAGATATGAAGAGTCGATTTTTAAATAGCTTGTGGGGGAAGGTGCGGCATGTCTAAAAGCCAGTAGCATAGGGCCACTGGGCACCATGTATGCACCATGGCATATGGTGGCACGGGATGGACTGAGGCCTCTTGAAGATGAGTAAGACATTTTGATGGATTTCCCCGAGCCTCTGGATTAGATCAGGGCCCCCAGAGGTGAGAGATGGATGTGGTTGGGTTTTTTTTTCTTTGCCTAGATTCACCATGTCTCTAAGGGTTAATTAATTTTGTCTTTGGTACTGCAAATGGACCACCATATTAGGCTGATGACAAACTGATGAATGTAGAGGTCTAGCAAACACCGGCATTTTTACCATCTGCCTTTCCTATTTCTGTGGGGATTGCCTCTGTGTAATTCAGAATTGTAGTTCGCAGAACAAAGCGGTGGATTTTGGAAAACCTTCTCCGGGTTTTCTAGCAATTTCTCCCTTTATTTGGCTTCAGTGACTGCAGTCCTAGCTGCTAATACAGTTTCATATAAATGTAATCTGGTTCTCCCAGCCAAGTGCAACCCAAATCAAAATTATATTATACCTTTTCACTGCTATAAATCCTTCCTCAAATTAAGGCTCTGAAACCTGACCTGATGTATGTCTACATAGGAGAAGGAGAGACTTAGGAATCCTATCGAAATTATCATTGAACTTATAATGACAGCTTGACAGGGACTTTATCTGTTGTCCTCTGTGAAATAAAATATGTTTTTAAAGTTAAAGACGCATTCTTTGAAAATTATCTCAGGATCCATTTGGCCAGGTGACTCTAACACAGTGCCAAGAGGCATAAGACCTGTGACACTGCAAGGAACATTGAGTTATTTCAATTAGAAGGAACCTCAGAAATCATCCATTTCTCCCTGTCCCCCCCTGCCCCCACCTGAGAAGTGAGAAGTTCCCATAGGTGATAGGTGCCAGAGCCAGGATTTGAACTGATGAGTTCTGACTCCAAATGAAGGTTCTTTCTCTTGTACCCTCCTTCCTTTCCCACTGCTCCACCCTGCCTCACTGTCTCAATCTGTTTTTCCCTGGGATAATAGTAAAATTTAACAAAAGGGTTAGGGGTCCCAGAGTCCATAGAGTCCCGGAACTTTAATTATCTTGAGAAGTTACTGCATCATTTAGAGCCACAACTTGCTTGGAGTGACCAGGTCCAATGGTGTTGGATGATGAAATTGAGAGCACTGAATACACTTGCAGCTACCTCGTGGTGTTCTGGGGTCCTTCCACCCCTTCCTCAACCAGATCACCCCAGACACCAAGATCTCGAGTTGCATTTATGGCATCATTTTCCCCCTGCCACACGTTGATCGAGGTAGTTGTACACTGGATTAATTCTGATTACTCTAGATTCCAGACAACCCTGCCTAACGTAACACACACATGATGTTCCATCTCCCTCTCCACACTTTTGCACTAGACCTTCCCCTACCCCTTGTCCCTGTTCTTCCTTCCGAATACTCTTGGAACCATTGGCTCACATCAAAGTTCAGATCCAATGATGCCTTGTGGAGACCTTTCCTGATCTCTCCCTCCCTCAATGTCTTCCTCACCACCACCTCAATGCTCCCTACTCCCTGCAAAAACTTCATATTTATTTTCCATTTATTTCTCTGTATACAATGTATTTCTCCTCTGGAGAACAATAGCTCCTAGAGGACAGGGAGCGTTTGGTTTTGTCTCTGGAATCCCCCAATGCCTAGCACTGGCTCTGGTACACAATGGGCAACTTTCTGAATTAGAGGTCAAGTGACTTTCCTGAGATCACACCGGGAGTAAATCCAGACAGAGAATCCAAACTCAGGTCCTCCGACTTGCCATCCAGAATTCTTTTCCTTGCCTCTCTTGGGTGATCTCAGGGATTGTCTGCTTTGGACAGTAACCTCTGCAAGGGAAGCAAGAGGCAGGATCTCTGCCTCCTTTTGTGAAGATACATTCGTAGAGCCAGAGAAATGGCCCCATTATAAGCCAGTTAGAAGGCAGAACAGTAGCTGGGGAAAGACTTCAAGGTGCAGAAATAACATCCTTCTTTTCCCCCAGCATTCAAAGACAAGGACTATCTGAAACCACCCTTGGAAGTTTTATTCAGGACAAAAACCAACTTTATTGCCTTTGGATTCTCATTAAAGAAAGGCTCTAATGCGTGAATAAAATAAGCCTGGGCTGTAGTGTTGACACTGGATTTATTTGCATGACTTAATAGCATATTTCCCAACCCACTCTAGAGCTCCCTTTTTCCTTTGCCTTTGAATAGTGATTATTTTTCTCTATCCTGTGAATAAAAGTCATATCAACACAGGAGTTTATTATATATTCTCCCTCTGCCTTTCTGTCCCTGAAAGGGGACGTTGGTCCCTTCTGACCAATGACAAAAATAGCTTCCTAAGCATCAAAAGACTGGGTTCTGTAACCACTTTGCCTTTATTGGGGATTTCATTAAAGTGCATGTGGTGAAATGTGAGCCCCCTTAAAGAAGATGGAAGGGGTCTTGTAGGCTTAAGGCTCCTAGATCTTCTTCCTTCAACTGGATACCAGAGATTTCTTTGGCAGTGTTCAGAATGTGAGGCAGGAGCCTGGCAGGTATTTCTTAACTTGAGATACACATTACCAACAATAGAATTCAGTGAGCATTTATTAAGCTCGGCACTGTGCTAGGCACATGGGGATACAAAGACCTGAGTTAAAAGTCCTGCTTCTGGCTTCCGTCTTGTTAGGATAAAACATAAACTGCTTTGGAGGGTGTTTAGTGCTCTTCACCATCAGACCCCAGCCTGTCTTTTCAAGCTTATTTTACGTTATTCCTCCTCATTTATACTGTCTTGACTTTATTGCTGTTGATTCCTATAGAGGACTTTCAGTCTCCTGTCACTGATCTTTTGTACAGATGTTTTCAAAAAGCATAAAATAAAAATAATATGGTTTTACAAAGGAAACAAATTATATTAAACAAGAGTTTTCAGATTATTTTTTTATTTTGCATTTTTCTTTTTTTATGTATTTTTTCTTTTTAGTTTAAATCATTCATTTCCACAAGATTTTGAGTTATAAATTTTCTCCCCATCTTTCCCCTACCTACCACCCCAAAACAGTGATCCCACTGAATATCCCCTCCCCCAATCTGCTCCCTCCCATATCTTCCCCCATCCCCCCCTCTGAATTTCCAGTAGGGCATGGTGGGTGGATCTCTGTGCCCCAGTGCCTGTACATCTTATTTCTCAGTTACATGTAAAATAATAATGACAATATATATAGACACATACATATATATATACACACACACACACATACATACATATACATACATACATATATATATATGGGCCAGCTAGGTAGTGCAGTGAATAGAGCAGCAGCCGTGGAGTCAGGAGGACCTAAGTTCAAATCTTGCTTCTGACACTGGGCAAGTCACTTAACCACAATTGCCCTACTTTTCCCCCTCCCAAAAGCAATATATATATATTAAACATTTGATCTTAAACCTTTGAATTCCAGATTCATTCCCTTCCTCCCTTGTCACCCACCCCCACTGGAAAGACAAGCAACTCAATATAGGTTGTACATGTGTAGCTATGCAAAGCACCTCCACAGTGGATATATTGTGAAAGACCGACTATACTTCCCTCCGTCCCATCCCCTCCCCCGTTCCATTCTCTACCCTGATCCTGTCCCTTTTCAAAGTGGGAGCTTCTAACCTCCCTCTCCTCCAGCCTGCCCTCCCTTCCATCATCCCCCCTCTCATCCCCTTCCCCCCTACTCTCCTGTAGGGTGAGATACCCCATTTAGTGTGCATGTCATTCCCTCCCTAAGCCAAACCCATTGACTTTCACATTAGGCATTAGTCAGGTTATAAAGAAGGATTGTATCAGATGGAACAAACAATGGGAAAGAGGAAACAAACCCAAACACAATAAAGAGAATGATCAGGTAGTTTGCTTCAATCTGGATTCAAACTTTGTTCTTTCTAGTTTTTTCTCTGAATGTAGACATCTGTCTCCATCATGAGTCTTTTGGAATTGACTTATAACCCTGCATTGCTGAGAGGAGTCTAGTCTTTCAAAGTTGGTCATCACACATACTTGTGTCTATAATTATATACAAATTTCTCCTGGTTCTGCTCTTCTCACTCAGCATCAATGCATATAAACCTCTCCAGGTAAATATGAAGTCCATCTGCTCCTCGTTTCTTTCTATGACTCTCTTGCATCTTGTAATTGGAGGTTTAATTTTCCATTGAGCTCTGGCTTTTTCATCAGGAAGGTCTGGAAATCTATTATATCACTGAATAACCATCTCTTTGCCTGGAAGAATATGCTCAGTTTCGCTGGGTTGTAACCTGAGTTCTTTTGCCTTGTGAAAAATCATATTCCAGTTCCTCTGATCTTTCAGTATAGAGCCTGCCAGATCCTGTGCGATCCTCATGGTGGTTCTGAGATATTTGAATTGTTTCCTTCTGGCTGCTTGTAGTATTTTCTCCTTTACCTGATAGTTCTGGAGTTTGGCCACAACATTTCATGGACTTTTCAATCTCTTTCAGGAGGTGACCAGTGGATTCTCCCGATTTCTATTTTACCCTCTGGTTCTAGCATCTCAGGGAAGTTTTCCTTGATGAGCTCTTGGAAGATGTTGTCCAGGCTCATTTTTTTATCATGATTTTCTGGTAGGTCTATGATTCTCAGATTATCTCTCCTGTATCTGTTTTCCAGGTCAGTTATTTTTCCATTGAGATATTTTACCTCTTTTTCTAATTTTTAATTCTTGATGTTTTGTTTGACTGATTCTTGGTTCCTCATAGAGTTATTCACTTCAATTTTATTGATTCTAGTTTTTAGCGAATTATTTTCCTCGCTTAGTTTTGGAGCTCCTTTGCCACATCACACATTTCTCTTTTTAAGGAGCTGTTTTCTTCATTGTACTGTTTTTCTAATTTTGCAATTTAGATTTCAAAAGAATTATTCATTTTATCTTCTATCTCTCTAATTTGGTTTTCAAATTTCCTCTTGAGCTCATCTAAGAATGTTTTCTATGCCTGAGACCAGTTCCCTGTTGAAGCTTCAGCTGTGGGTGTGGAGTCAACACTGTCTCCCTCTGAATTTGGTTCCTCCCTCTCACAATAGCAGGACTCCAGAGTCTTTGTCTTTGCAGTCTGCTTTCTACCCATTTTGAGGCAGGGTCCTAGCCATACCCTTCCTCTGGGGTTCCCAAGCCTTTACTGTTTAAAGTTTTGCTTTGGGTCAATAATTGCTATGTTTCAGGGTCAGGGGGGGGGTTGGAGCAGCTGGGGTTCACTCTGCCAACTTGGTACCTGGAAGTCCAGATAGGGGCTTTTAAATTTGAAGGCTGTGGGTTGGTAGTCCTAGGAGTAGCTTCTGCCACTGCTAGGGGTCCTGCACTTGACTGTTACCCAGGTCTGTCCAGTTCTAGCCCTGCAGTGATAGGCCTGGCAATGGCCTTTGTGGTTGGTGGGTCAACTTGCTGCCACACTGATCAGGCCTCGTCAGGGCCTCTCCTCACCCCAGTGTCTTCTGGGCCTCTTTGCCACCCCCACCCCTGCCATCATCTCAAGTTTTCAGATTATAAAAACAACCAATTCATGGATCCCAAGTTAAGAATCCTTGCCTTGGAGTATTAGAACAAGGACAAATGAAGGGAAATGACTATATCAAAATAGGAAATCAGGATGAACCTAGAAGCATCATTATATATTAAACCCATGCTTAATTTGTCCTTGGGGCAAAAATTATTTCCCTTCTTTCTGCCACCTCTTAGAAATCCCTGCTCCCCCATAAGTATTGCCTCCTTTATGATGCTTTTCCTGATTCCTCCAGTTATATCCCACCCTGCCCCCCAAATCATTTCTTATTAATTTTACTTATATTTACTTATCAGTGCTTGTTATATTTTTCCAGTAGAATATGAACTTCTTGAAGGCAGACACTCTCCAGATGTTATATTTGTATTCTCCACACCTGGCCTAGTCTTTGTCATGCAGTAGGTCCTCAATATTAATTATGAGTTAATATTCATATTATTACTACATTATGTTAATTATTAACTAGTTTAACAATCGCTAGCATGCATCTATAAAAGAAGTTTCCTCCCTGAAAGTCTCTTCCAGCAGTGAAATCACATCTGAACAAAACAACAATAACAGCATCAATCCATTACATCATAGATACACATACATGTGTGCATGTTCATGTGTGTACACATACAATGTGTACATGTGTTATACACACATCTGATTATATATGCGATTGGATTTACAGGAGAAAAACATTTCCCTTGTCTTAATCTCTGAGATGGAGGATAAGGGAGGGTATGAAGAAGGCTCTGCCTTGCAATCCAAAAGCAAAATCAAAGACAGAGAAGTAAACAGAATCACACGGAGAGATAGAAGGATGAATCCAACAGTTATGCATGGGTTCTCTTGCAGGCTACTTGAGGATAAGTAACTCATTGCTAGGGGCACCTTCATTTCAACACAAAGATAGGTTAATGCTGAAAACAGCTTAGCTGAAGTGCATTCAGAGTGGGATGTTTTGAATTTCTTAAGAGCAGTCATGATTTTGTGTGTTTCATGGGATGAAGGGAGTGGGCCAAGCAGGAGCCTTAATATAGAATGATGCTTCTAGGCCATCTTGATTTCCTGATTTGATACAGTCATTTCTCTTCCTTGAGCCTTGTTCCAATACTCTAAGGCAAGGGTTCATAACTTGGGATCTTGAATTGGTTGTTTTAATAATCTGAAAGCTATTGGTCAAGAGAATTGATTTCCTCAGTATATAATATATTGTTTTATTTTACACTTTTAAAAACATGATTCTGAAAAGGATTTCCTAGGCTTCCCCAGACTCCCAATAAGGTTCATGGCATACACATACACAAAGGGGAGAACCCCTCTCCAATGTATCTTTTATTCATGGATATAAACATGATGCATTTAGCAACATATTTGTCTTTGCCTGTCTGTCCAATGGGACTGGTAACCATCTCTTCCCAGAGATTCTCTGCAGAGGCTCCTCCCTCTGTTCTAGGGGCATTCTTCACATCTTTCGCCTTTTCCTTCTCCAAGTACATGGAGTTAATGATAACTCCCCAAATGTGATTTTGATTCATGGAAATCTATATGTACATAGGCATATTGGACCATTGATTACCCCTCATGAACAAATGTAGCTAAAATGAACCTCTCATTATGTCTCATTTATGTAAGCCTTTCTCATGCTGATATTTTTATTGTACTTAGCTGGAATTTGTTTTTTTGTTGTTTAGTCACTTTTCAGTTGTGTACAACAACTCTTTGTGACCCCTTTTAGGGTTTTCTTGGCAAAGATACTGGAGTAGTTCACCATTTCCTTCTCCAGCTCACTTTACACATGAGGAAACTGAGGCAAACAAGACTACGTGACTTTCCCAGGGTCACACAGCTAGGAAGTCTCTGAGGTCAGATTTGAACTTAGGAAGATGAGTCTTCCTGTCTTCAGATTATCCACTGTGCCACCTGGATGCCCTTCTGGTGTTTGGTGCCAGACATTAATTAGGAGGCAGTGAAGACTGCTGGGATGAGTATTGCCTCTGGCTATGACAGGTGTGGGTTCAGTTCCCATCTCTGATACTCTGTGGGAGTCTGGGCATTTACTCTCCCTGGGCCTCAGTTTCCTCATCTGTAAAAACTAAGAGGTAGATGAGATGTTTTCAGAAGTCCCTTTCAGCTTTCAATTTAAGATCCTGTAATTATAACTCTTAGTGCAGAAGACTGAAACATTTGTGAAACACACTCGATTCACTCAATAGGCAAAGCCATATGCATAGCCAATTCCCACCTTGTTTAACAGCAACGCAGCAGTGACTCTAATGATTCCATAACATTGCTGTGAATGACAAATTCCTAATGTTTCCTATTATAGAGCTGTTAAATGCCAGTAGCCTTCATCCTTTACATCACATCACGAAGGCTATATTATCCCCAGGTAGCAGATTGCAAGATGAACATCCACCATATTTACTGTCCGTTGAGCTGAGGCAACAACCTGGGGATGGTGATTGGATGTAAGACACTCATGATTCCTTCCGATCAATAACTAGTTAGGAAGAATAATTCTCTGAGGTCCCCCATTATGATAGGATTGACCTTCAAGCTCAATTGGTTGGGTTTAACAAGGACTTTCTATGTCATTAGCCAACATTATTGCCTGATAGCTTAAGCACCCAGTATTAGTTTGGCTCAAGCATTGATGGATGGGATTCTTAACTTTAAGGGTCATAGCCCTGGAGCTCTGAGGTGATATCTGGGAAAACAAGTCTGAACTGATCAACACACACGCATACATATATGTGTGTATGTGCACACCCATGTATGCACACAGATATACACACATATATGCAGATGTGTATTGTGTCTGTGTGTATACAAACACACACTGTATGATACCTTATACAGACACATACACATGTATATGTGTGTATATGCATACATGTGTGCATATGCATACATACATATGTACTTATACACACATATATTACATATCCACTGATGCTATTGGTTTGCATTTGGGCAAATAAACCAAATTACATGTATTTATACATACATATATAGACACACATGTGTATATACATAGAGAGTCAAACATGCATGTGTGTATGACTATGAATATGTATGTGATCATATATCTCATGGGTGAAGGAAACATGTATTTAGTGAGCACCTACTCTAAGCCGGACGCTTTGCTAAGGGCTTTACAAGCATCGTCTCATTTGATTATATAAATGTGTGCACGTATCCATGTAATGCACATGCATATATGTGTGTGTCTCTAGGTACATGTGTTCATTACATACATAAGCAGACCTAGTCAGACATAGCACACATGCATGTATTTACGTCTCTTGTATAGGTGTGCATGTGCACATAAATGCACACCCACATATAGGCAGCGCTCTGTTCCCTGTTCATTGTTTTTCCCCCGGCTCGGACTTGGACGCGCCTCTCGCTGCCTTTCCTCCTCCTGCCTCTCACGGGCAGACGCCTGGCCCATGTGTTTTTTGCTTCCAGCCCTCCGTGGCTGTGTGCTCTGTCTCTGCCTGCCATCGTCTGCAGCCCCGGCTCACTCGTCAGTGTTGCCATGGGCTTGCCGCTCTCCCAGCCCCCTCCGCGATGGTGTTACCTTCCGCCTTCTGCTGTTTTCTGCTCGGCTGGGTGTCTGCCAGCTTCCCCGTGACACTGTTCTCGGACTCCACCGTTTCTATTTGTGGTGCTGCACATGTACTCTTCTCAGGTACATCTCAGATTTCCACTCCATTTCTTCCTCCCCTCCTCGCTCCACTGGACCCTGAGGCCTCCCAGGCTCCCTCTGGCTGGCTGTCTATCAGGTTTCTCTTGGAGACCACGGCCTCTAGCCCCCGGATGCCATCGTGGTATCTGGGTCTAGGTATCCTGACAGTTTAAGGTGTGAGATGAAGAAAGAGCAGATGGAGAAAAGAAGATCTCAAAGAAAAGAAATAGGGGAGGGAAGAAAGGAGGCAGGAGGAATCTAAAATATGTGGCTTTGATAGGTCCTAGTTAAGTGGATTTGGACCCGGGTTTAAATTCAGACTCTAATACTTGACACCTTTGGGACCTTGGACAAGTCACTTACCTCTCTGGGATTCAGTTTCCTCATCTTCTTGTAATAGGGAGCGGTCACACACATCCAGTACTGCTCCCCCGGAGGAAGAGGCTGGAAAGCCTAGTTATGGGAGAGCCTTGATGATGTGAGAGGAGAGTAATTTGTGCTGTGAAGTATGTGTAGACATGTGGTGACTGCACAGTTGGGAGAATCCTCTTGGATTAGCTGTGGTTGGGTTGGGGAATAGCTTCAAAAGCCACATTCCCTGGAGTTGCCTTCTCTTGGTTTGATTCCTCTAATAATGGGGCCTGGGGAAGACTTGGACTGTGTGCCCTGTGAGGCCAACACGTGACCCCACCAAGACCACCTGTACCCTGCAACAGCACGAGGAGCCTTCCCCCTGCCCTTTTCCCACCTGTATCTCAGAATGCTGCCCTATTGTTCCATTGCCCTTTGTTGTTTTTCAGTCATCTTTATCATGACCCCATTTGGGATTTTCTTGGCAGAGATACTGGATTGGTTTGCCATTTTCTTCTCCAGCTCATTTTGCAGATGAGAAAACTGAGGTAAATAGGGTTAAGTGATTTGCCCAGGGCCACACAGCTAGAAAAGTGTCTGAGGCCAGATTCAAACTCAGTTCTCCCTGACTCCAGGCCCAGCACTTTATCCATAGTGTCCTCTAGCTGCCCAGTCATCATTTTATGACTTCCCAATTCAAAATACCCTCCTTGACCAAGACTCCCTTGCCTTTGTACTCTTCACTCTTTAGAATGTAAGCTTCTTACAGTCCCCATATGTCCCCACCACTTAGCCCAGTGCACTGGAACAGAATTTGTTTTTCATAAATTTATTTTCCTTTCTCCCTTCCTCCCTTCCTTCCTCCCTTCCTTCCTCCCTCCCTCCCTCCCTTCCTTCCTT
>NW_027185761.1:54463769-54466370 GCF_028583685.1 Petaurus breviceps papuanus
TCCTTCCTTCCTTCCTTCCTTCCTTCCTTCCTTCCTTCCTTCCTTCCATGAGCTTGAACTGTCCTAGACAGCCTTCTTTCTGCTAGCTTACAGTCATGGAACAGTAGAACTAGAAAGAATCCTAGAGAATATCTGTCTCATACTATCATTTTATAAATGGGGAAACTGAGGAGCAGAAAAGGGAGTGACTTGTCCAAGGTAACACAGTTTGCTAGGAGCAGAGCTGATTCTGCCACCCAGATGTTCCTGATTTCTCAATCCGTCTCTTCTTCTGTATGCCTTTTCATGGACCCCTCAACAGACCTAAAGTGATCTCCCTCCTCACCTCCCGACTCCTAGAATCCCTTCAAGGCTCATCCCATGCTTTTCTTCCTAAGATAAGCCTTTTCTGATTCCCACCATTACTCATTTCATAGTGCTGCTCTCCTCCCTTCTTGCCTGGAAATGACTTCATATTTAATTAGCACATGTTTTCTATTTCCTCATCTACACACATGTTGTCCCCCCTTTCCTCAAGGAATGTTGATTTCTTGAAGAAAAAAAATTGTTCCCTTTTTGTTTTTTCTTTGATTTTTTTTGTACCCTAAGTGCCTAGCACTGTGCCTACCATATTTACTTAGATAAATTCTTTTTAAGTTCAACTATATATACTACAGCTAGCTGCTGTTGCCCTGGACCTTTTTTAGAACTTTGTCCATTCTCCTTTTCCAGTGCCTTAGTTGGTAATGGTGTCTCCCTAGCCTATCACTCACTCACTTTTAGGACCCTGGAGTCTTGCCACTTTCTGGACCTTTTCCTTCTGGGCCCTGATGCCCTTGGGTGACTTGCATCACCCTGGATGTCCTCCTTCCCAGCTCCTTGTCACATATACCCTGGGCCTTCACTTGACTCCACTGCCCAGCAGAGCTCTCCTGGAGCCCCTGGGAACAATTCCTGAGAAACTGCTTTGGGTTTGTTATTTTCACCCCATTAGATATGTTCTATAACTGGTGGGAAGTACAGTAATTTAGGCCTGGAAAAAAGGAAAGACGAAGGTTGGAGGAGCATTTGGCATAAGGTACAGCCTGACATGGATAATGGGGCCGAGGCCCTGCGAGGCTAACAGCTCTAAATTATAGAGATTTGGGCAGAGTTGGGGAGACACTGTCTTTCTGGAGGCATTCTTGTCTCTTGCTTTTTAAGAATAACTCTTAACTAACCATGTATTTCTCTAAGAGAAAAAAAGGCAAAAAAAATGTTAAGAAAAAGGATTACAGTTCAGTTCAGTTTTTTTTAATTCCACTAATTTGCTGAACCATGTGAATTTAGGGAAATCATTTGATGCCTTAAGTAGTCTTGAATAGCATATGCTCAAAGGAGGAGTGACTAAGAATAAAATCAACTTCAGTGATGAGCCAACCAATCCATCAGTGAACACTTACTAAGCATCTCCTATGGGCTTATGGGCTTCTAGGCTGGCATTGAGGATTTAAAGGAAGCAGTGCCTGTCCTCAGGGATCTTACTTTCTAACCGAGGAGGCCCTAGGCAGACTCAAGGTAACCTTGGATAGGAAGGCACTAGCAAATGGGGGCACTGAAAAAAGGTGGCACTTGAGCTAAATCTTAAAAGAAGCCAGACATTTTATGAGACATATATAAGAGCACCTTGAAGTATGTACCAGGAGGCATCTTGTATCCTTAGCTACATAAAGAAAAATAGTATTTTTCTTTTTCATCATGTATTTAATCATATTCTTTCATTTATTCATTCATTCTCTAAGGTTCATAAATGAGATACGTAGGACTTTTGATATCGGCCCAAAGCCTTCATTTTAGAGGTAGGGAAACTGAGGCCCAGAGAGTTATTCGACTTGCCAGGTTAGGAGTATCAGAGCTAGGATTTGAAATTAGGTCCCCCAAGTTAAAAATCAGTTAATAAGCATTTATTAAGCTCCTACCATGTGCCAGGAAATGTTCTAAGTGCTAGGGATACAAAAAGAGGCAAAAAAATCGTCCTTGCCCTCAAGGAGCTTACAATCTAATGGAAATCTGGAGCTCCTTGTGCAAACTTTCAATGCTCCCTTTCTTAGACACCATGATAGATCATTGAATCATAGGGAACTTGAGAGATTGCAGGAATTCCTACCTCATAGAGTTGGTTATTTAACTCAAATGAGATAAAATATGTAAAAATGATTTGTAAACCTTAAAGTGCTATGTAAATCTCATTTATCATTATTATAGTTATGAGCAGTGTGGGTAGTGAACAGAGAGGATAATCACACCTATCCAATGTGCTTCCCAGGGCTTTCATAGGCTCAAGTGCCATAATGTGTGTCAATGCCTTGTAAACCATAAAACACTATATAAATCTCGATGATATAATGATGATGATATTGGTGACAATGATGACAGTGATAACAATGAAGATGAGGATGTTATTACGACCATGCTGATGAAGATGATGATGCTGGTGATAATGTTGATGACGGTGACAACAATGATGATGAAATTGACAATAAAAATGACAGTGATGGTGACAATGATGATGACAACAATGATAATGATGATGGTGATGATGATAATAGTGACGACAACGATGATGATGGCGACGATGATAAT
>NW_027185761.1:54468880-54473387 GCF_028583685.1 Petaurus breviceps papuanus
TTCCATACTGGGTCTGACCGAGGCAGAATGCTGTAGGACTCTGAACTCCTTATTCCTGGACAATGGACCTCTCAAAGTAATAAGAGATCATGTTATCTTTCTTGATACCAGTGTCACCAAGTTGTGTCATATGCTTACAGTTCACTAAGACACCCAGATCTTTTTTTTTTTTCCAAGTCCCACTTTAATAATGGAGAAAGAACACTAGATAAGAAGAGAGAAGAACCAAATTCTTGTCTTGGCACTGTCTGTTCTCAGCTAGAAGGTCTGGGGCATGTCACTTAACTTCTCTTGGATCTCAGATTCTCCGTTAATAAAATGGCAGGGGATCATTCAATGCTCTTCCAGTGCTTGGCCTAATTCTATGACTCTGGGGAGTTGTACTTTTAAGAGCAAGAGAATTTATCACTATGGATTTGTGGTTGACAAGAGTAAAATGAGGTGGCAAGGGAGCAGAACTTTCCAACTTGAACTTTTTTGGTCTTTAAATACTTAAATGTGTGAAAATATCCAAATTCAGTGGATCTGTGATGTCACTGATATGGACATGCTTTCTATTAAGGCAGACGACTCCCCATCTGTTCCTGTCAATCTTCTCGTTTTGAGTCTATTGACCTTCCTGAAGCTTCCGCAGGGGTCCACCCCACATACTGGGGTCCTAGTTCAATATTTCTTGGCTTTGTGTGGGTACCACTGGAGAACATGGGGTGTCCTTTGGTTACTTTTTACACTCCCCTCTTTCTTCCTCCTCATCTCCCCTCCTCCAAAGACTTTAAATATCATGCATGACTATTTCTGTTTAGACTTAAGGTTTCCTTAGTCTAGGGGATTTCTAGTTAGGAAAACATCTCTGCTGTGCAGATCAGTAACTTTTCTGTAACTTCTATTCTTCAGGGCTCTTCAGAAAACCCTAAGAGGTTACATGACTTACCCAGGGTCTCTTGGAGAGGATGTGTCCAAGGTAGAATTTGGATCTAGGTCTCCTTGGTTATGAGGGGGTGAGAACAGAGAGAGAGGGGTACAGAGGAAGGAAAGAGAAAGAGAGAGATGGCCTTAGAGTTGGGAAGTTGTAGGATCAAGGCTTGCCACTGATACCCACTAGCCATGTGACAAGAGATAAGTCACTTTTCCTCTGAGCATCCCAGGAAGACCTCCAAGGCTGTGTTACCTGCACAGCAGGAGCAGTCTGCATTGGTAGCAGGGATTTTTCCTCAATGGGAGCTCCCTATACTAGTAAAATCTAGATCTAATATGAATAAAATAATGGATCCAAATCTCAAAAGTCTTGGCACACAAATTGAAGGGAAAACATACTTGAAAATTTTTGTTAGGTGGCATAGTGGATAGAAGGTAAGTCAAATCCATCCTCAGACACTTACTAGTTGGGTGATTCTGGACAAGTCAGTCCACTGTTGTCTCTCTCAGTTTCCTCATCCATAAAATGGCATAATAATAGTCCCTGGAAGATAGGTGGCACAGTGAATAAAGTGCTGGGTCTGAAGTCAGGATCTTCCTGCTTCAAATCTGGCCTCAGGCACTTACCAGCTGTGTGACCCCGGGTAAGTCACTTCACCCTGTTGCATCAGTTTCCTCATCTACAAAATGAGCCGGAGAGGGAAATGGCAAACCTCTCCAGTATCTTTGCCAAGAAAACCCCACAGGGGGTCCCAAAGAGACACAACTGAATGACAACAATGGCCCCTAACTCCCAGCATTGTAGTGAGAAGATGGTATGTATATATATATATGCTGGCTGTTACTATTATTATTATTGCTATCATTGAGATAGTCTTTTTCCTATCTACCCTCATCTTCACCATCTCCATCCATGCAAGTGGTGTTCTTGGCATGGTCTACCTCATGGAGGCCATTGGTGTTGGTAGCTGTGTAAGAGCTGGATCTCTTCTACAGGGATTTCTCCCTTCAGGGATGACTGTGGGGACCAAGCTGGAAGCAGGGCTGGGGGGAAGAGAGCTCCAGAGTGTCCCCAGGGTTCTTGCACTCTCTCCTTGAGTTCAAAGGGAACCTGAGGGCTGAGGTGGCCGCTGTAGCCTGACTCATTTGTGCCAAGCCGCCTCTTGTCTCCAGAGCCTTGCTGCTTCAGCTGTCCAGCAGCAGTGATAGTGCCTATAATACAGTATTGTCCTAGCTCATGGTGTTATTGTGAGAAGGCAATGAAGTACAGTCAGTGCCTGTTGTTATTATCTGTATCTAAGAGAGTCCCTACCATTAGAGTGTGAGCCTCTTGTGGGTAGGGATTGCGCCCTTCTTTGTACTTGTGTCCCCAGAGCCTAGTACATCACCTGGCATAATGATAGGTACTTGAGACATGCTTGTGTGATTGATTGCCCATCCCACCCCTTAATTCCATTATAGTACAAGATATTTCTCTAATCCAGCTCCAGAAGGTTCAACATTACCCTATCCAAAGCCTCATTGGGATAAAAGTTTCCTTTAGACTATACCTTTCAAGAAGGAATTGGAAAGGCACGGCCAGATTTAGGGGTGGGGAAGATCTGGGAGGGCTAGAAGATCTTCACTTACTATGTGTCAGCAGAGTGCTATGGCAGCCAAAGTGATCTTAGGCTGAATTAAGAGGATTTTAGCAACCACGAACAAAGAGGTTTTAGTCTTGCTGAGCTCTTTCTTCTCATAAGAGAGTATACTACACCTAGAGTTCAGGTCTAGCAGGACCATTTCAAACCAGATGATGCTTGAGAAAAACTGATTCATGGGATCACAGGACTATAGAGGTAGACCTGAAAAGACACTTAGAGATGGCCTCTCTTTGCATCCCTGTCCCTTAGCATAGCTCTAAAATATAGTAAGTGCTTTACAAATGTTTATTGAATGACGGACTAATTCAATCCCCTCATTTTATAGATGAGTAAAAAAGAAAAATGGAGTCTCAGAAATGGTGAAGTGTCTTGCCCAAGGTTGGTAGATAGCATCATTCAAAGTTAAACCTTCTGACTTCAAACCAGGCAGGATTCTTTCCAGTGCTACTGGGAATATTTATTCTGAATAATGGAAAATATGTGTGTATATATATATGTATATATATGTGTGTGTATAAATATATATGTATATGCATATATACACATACATATGTAATACACACACATACACACAATATGTATTAAAGAGAACTATTTCTTCTTGGCCCCAGAGGATAAAATCTAGGAGTAGTGGGTAGAAATTTCAGAGAAAGAGACTTTGACTCTATTTAAGGGGGGAAAAGTCCCTCCCTCAACTTTGAGAAAGAACAGTTGAGGAAGGGGATTTTCAAAAGTAGATACTCTGCCTAAAGAGGTAGTTGGCACCACCCACCTCTAGATATTTAACCTAAGACTAGATGACCACTTATTGAATAGGTTGTAAAGGGAATTCTTAGTCAGGTATGGAGTGGACCCAGTAACATCCTTTTCCACTTCTGTGATGGGGTAATTCTGATTCTAGTGAAAGAAACCCAGTCCTTCTACCCCCATTCAAAGCCACAGAGGGCTTGTTTTGGTGGGTTAACACCAGCCCAGACTCTGATCCACAGTTCAGGGAATTCACCTTATTAATTTTACAGCCAATGATTTTCAGAGCTTTGCCTTCACCCCTTTCATCTAGGGCTTAACTTGTCATCTGCCACTTGGATCACATCCAATTATCAGTCCTCTGTGTCTCTGACTATGGGCCTCTGACTACATTCCAAAGCCAAGTGTCTGTCCATGATCTGGGAATTATTTCTTTTCTGTATTACACCTGCCTCTTCTCTTCTCCACTGAGGTTCTGATGGAATTAGGTAAAGAGGTTTCCGTATATACATGTTCTCTGGACCCCTCTTTTCTCTGGACCTCTCCTTTCTCTTCCCAGTTTGTTTGATTTTCAAGGTAATTGGATCTGCATGAGGGAAAGAAATATAAATGTGTGCAAAAAGAACTTTTTAAGTCACTGAAATGGGAGTAGGAAGAGGAAGGAATAATGCATGCCCAAAGGCAAATCATGAGGTAGTTGGATTCGATTGCCTCTAAACTCCCTTTCAGGTGTATAATTCAACAACCTCTGTGGACAGGGAAAGAAATAATGTCTATGGGGAAATTTTAAGAACCATGAGAAAATTTATATGAGCTGAAACGTAGTTTAAAAAAACCCCTACTTAATACAAATGAATAGATCAATAACATAAAGCCAATCGCCATAGTTACAATGAAGAAGAGATAAGATGTAGCACCAGCATTCATTGAAGAGGTAGGGGACTGTGGGTGTAGAACATTGTATATACTGTCAGGCAGTCAAAGAGTCGGAGCTCTAGGGCAGGTAGAGATTTCAGGAGGTCATCCAGTCCCACCTTCTCATGTGGTTGCTGTGTCAACTGGTTTTGCTTAAGTGTTTCTCTTTGTTAAAGGGGAAGGTTTATTGGGTGACTGAGTAGGGGAGGAAAGGGTAGAAAGAAATAAGAGAGGGAAGACAGAGAGAGAGAGAGAGAGAGAGAGAGAGAGAGAGAGAGAGAGAGAGA
>NW_027185761.1:54473397-54517127 GCF_028583685.1 Petaurus breviceps papuanus
TATATATGTGTATATATGTATGTATTTGAGATGTTAAAATAAAGGGTATAAGACACATCATATCTGTGATGACTAACTTTCATAGACATTGCTGACTCCCCTCAGCAATGCAAGATTATAAGACAAGGGACTCATGATGGAAGGGGCTGTTCACATCCAGAGAAAGAATAATGGAGTCTGAATGCAGATTGAAGCAAACTACTTACTCTCTTTCTCTTGTTTTGTTTCTTCTTCCTTGTTATTCATCCCATTCCATTCCATATAATCCTTCTTTACAACTTGACTAATATTTGATGTGAAGGCACATGTAGAACCTATATTGGATTGCATGCTACCATGGTGGGGAAGGGGGAGGAGAAGGAGGGAGAGAACATTTGGAACTCAAAAATTTGTGGAACTGAATGTTGTAAACTAAAAGCAAATAAATAAAAAAAGAAGAAATAGATGACAAAACAGGACTGTGCTGGACCCAGCTCACCCCGGCTTGCAAGAAAAGATTGTTAAGTTTTCGGTGTGAACATTTCTGTCTCAGAAATAAGTACATGCTCTTTATTGATTTGTTTATTGTCTAGACTTACTAAGTGATGTAGAGAACTTTAATAATTCAGATTAAACTTTTAAATGTGTTATGCATAAAAAATAAAGGGCATCAATAAAATGTTTTCTACAAAAATGCTTGCTGGTCTGGAATAGGGGAACATGCTTCCTTAGATTACAGCTCTGGGTTTACCCAGATGGTTTCCCCTCCCCTGTCCTTTGGTGCTGCCATATTGGACAGGAGGTTGACAAATTGGTGAACTGCAAACATCCCAGGCCTGATAATAAGAATAACTCATTTCTATGGCACTTAAAATTTTGCAAAGTATTTCTGTCACCCTTTGGGGGTGGGGAGAAGAAAATAAGTATTTATACAGACCTACTATGTGCTAGGCACTGTGCTAAACTGTTTTACAAATTTTATCTCATTTGATCCTTACAACAACCTTGTGAGGTCAGGTGCTATCATTAGACTCATTTTACATCTGTAAAATGGGTTGGAGGAAGAAATGGCAAGCCACTTCAGTATCTCCTCCGAGAAAACTCCAAAATGAGGTCATGGGTAGGACCGAACTATAGCAACAAGTTGAGAAAAACTTAAGCAGAGTTAAGTGACTTGCCCAAGGTCACACAGCTAGTGTCTGAGGCCACATTTGAGCTCAGGTCTCCTGACTCCAGACCCACTGCTCTATCCACTCACAGTCTGCCTTTGAGGAAGATATTGCATTTTGCATATGAGGAGAATGAGCCTCAGGTAAACCAGATTCATTTGGGGAGAATGTTTGGTGGGAAAACCGCTTTCAAGGAAACACATTTGCTAGGGTGCCCAGTGAATTTTAAATACTGCCATGACCATGATAAATAATCAACCTTGATCATCCTAATGAGTTGCTCTGGTAATAACTACCAATTAGCATGACTTCAGTAGGGAAGATAATGTACTCTTAATTGGGGAGAGTTTGGTGGGGGAAAGCAGAAAATCCTGGCAGAAAAAAATAGCCACAAGGTTTAAGTCCTCCTCCTTCATTTGACCACTTCTCTTTCTTCTCACCCCAGCTGCAAGAATGGTGGCACCATAGCAGAAAGTCCTCTTGGAAAGTAGCCCCTCTCTGGGTTGTTTTGAAAATGTCTGTTATGTTCAACAGAAGTAGGCACGCATCTCCTGCTAGGAGGGTCTGGAAACTATCTATGGGAAGAACATTTGAAGAACTGTGGACTAATAACTACCCTCAAATATTTTAAAGTTTGACAATCAGAAGAAGGTATAGACATATTCCAGACAATATAGGCTACTGGGCTTGGAATCAAGAGGTCATCAGTGACCTCTGATGTTTCCTGTTATCTATATGACCCTGAACAATCCACCTAATAACTCAGATTCCACATCTGTAAAATGAGAGGGTTGGATGTGATAGCCTCTAAGACTCCTTCCTGATCTAAATCTATAACCCTAGTCCAAGAGATGCCTATTTAAGGGAAATGTAATTTGAAAAACAAACAAACAAAACCAAAAACACAACCCCCAAAAACTCTTTGTAACATGTGGGGGTGGTCCGAAATGGAATGGGCTGACCCACCATATTTGTGGGATTCCTATCAGTAGGCATTATTTGCTGCTTTATGACCTTTGTAATTATGTTATCATGAATATGCATAATAGGTTTCTGGCTGGAAATATTATATTTATCTGTAAAACTTATCTACTGACCTTTTACCTAAGAATTAGAGTTCAACATTTCTCTGAATGATAACCCTTGGCCCTTGGATCAATACACTGAAGTCAACTTCAATTAATACCTTGATTAGTCAAATTGAATGCACATGTTTGACTTTTAGCTAAGTAATAGATCTGTAAATGATAAAATATACATTATATTTTAATATCCATATTTCATGAAGTCTTTAAAAATTATCTCAGTACCAGAGATAACTTTTACTCAGTTTCATATGTAAAACAAACAGGTAAAGCGGGCTCTTTGGCTTATGATGGGCGTTAGCCAAACTTGGCATTGTCTGTGACCTGGAAAAATGTAAATTAGGCAGAGATTATGAGCTTTTTTTTTTAATAGAGGCTCTTGTTCTCTATCCTGCAGGCAGTTATAACCCAAACTTCAATTTCCTAGGAACTTTTTTTTTGCCAGTATGCCCACAGCAAGTCAGGATGCAACACTGCACATTAATATACTTTAACAGATTTTAAATGAACTTTCTCTAAACGGATAGGAGAAAATTAGAAAATTCCTGGGGAAAATCCCTTGGCAGACAGCACATCTGTCAGAGATTTCTGTGCGGGAACGTGTTCATCAGCCAGTGTCAGCACTTTTGCTAAAATATGAAAACAGTATGTTTGCTAAAGGCAAACACAATCATTGAAGTGCTGCTCTTCATAAACTTTCCTTGAATGCCAGGGAAACGCTCTGGGGAGACCACAATGCCCCACATTAGCCCAGCATTGAAGTCATTTTTGGTTTTGATTTTTTGAATTTTTAAAAATGGTTTCTGACCTGTGGGAGTTTCTTTGGTTGGACCTTTTGTGAGACCAAAAAAAAAAAAAAGTGAAATTGACAGGCTCTCTAGATGCTGATGATGCCCAGGGATTTTTGTCTTTATTACTTGCAAGAACCATGGCGTCTCATTACATGAATCTGATTTTATTCCTAATTAAATATTTAAAATGTTTTCTATTCCTCTGGTGACAAAATGGAAGATTAAGTGACTAGTCTGGCCCTTGGAATTATCTATGCTCAAAACCTTGACCAAATTAATTTCTCTTAGCAAAGGACCATTTTTTATGTTATAGACCTATTCACTTTAGCAAAATCAATATTCCTTATGGAGGAATATTTTAACCAAAATATGGTCGGTCCATTAATAACTCTCAGAGAAAACACTCACACACACATACACAACTTGAAAAATAGTTTCCATTTTGCTTAATGCTTAACTTTTTTGAATGATTGCTGATAATTATTTCAGGTTTATTTATGCAAAGTACACATTTACCAAATTGCTTTTCATTAATTTATAAAATGTCTGTTCTTTAAATATTACAAAAAAATTATCTAAGTATTTCTGAATATTAACCTCTGGGGTACTTTCAAATGTAAAGGAGAGAAGGAGTTGGCTTTTCTCTGAAGTAGATCATGTTCATGAAAATAGTAAGTGGGTTTTTTGAGGGGCATCTTGACAAGTAAAGAGGAAAGAAGCAGGCCCTACTTGCCATATTCAGGACTGTTTGATAAATCCTTAATTTGATAATACCTTCTAAATTAGATTTTTTTGGTCAATATTGTTCACTAGCTGAAAAAAAATTTATGAAAGAAACAATCAGGTCTGGGCCCTTATGTGGGATACATTGAGTATAAATATGTTATTATATAACAAATGTGTAGCCAATGACTGGAATACATGTATATAGTTCTAAACTTTTCCTCGGTGTCATATTTCTCTCTCTCATGAAGTCATTGGATTGTTTGTGTTTTAACCTATGTATACTTAAGAAAATGAAGTACTTCCACTTCTGAAAAACTAGTTTCTTCAAGTCTGGAAGGACATGATGAAGCTTCTTATAAATTCCTTATAACTGGCTAAGAAAATAAGAAATTTCTGATTTAAAAAAAAAAAAGGACTCAAAACAAAAATCAAAACCTAGGCTGCTTTCTGTCAACTGGGACTCTTTTGAGGTGGTTATAACTCAAAAGGGCAGTAGCATCACTAAGATGGTCACAAAGATTATAGAAAATGTCTGTTGACACTATCTTCCCAGTAAGGTAGGCAAAACATTACTGATCCTCTGTGACTTGATCCTTACCCTGTTGTTCAGACACGACTCATTTTTTTCGTCGCCACCTGCCATATGCAATTAACTGGCAAAGTCTACTGATTCTAACCCTTCAGTATCTCTCCCATCACTATCTCTCTTTGTGTTCTCCATGCAACTGCCCTTATTCAGGCTCTCCTGACTTCTCACTTGGGCTGCTATCTATCATTAAACAGACTTCTTACTTGTCTTCTATTTTCTCCCGATTTCAGTCAAGCCTTCTCATTGCTGGCTTGTGTAATCTCCCTCATATTCCAGGTTAGTCACATCATTTCCTTACTCTAACTAACACTTATAGGGGCTCCCAGTTACCCACCAAATAAAGTGCTGACTCCTGAATTTAACATTTAAGGACAATTTGCAGTTAGTCTCCAACCAGTCTTTGTTCGTATCATTCCCATCAATACATTCTGATACACAGACATTCTCCTATTTCCACATTTCAAAATTATTCTTTTTCTACTATGTCTAGAGCTCTAATGTTCCATATTACATCAAGTCTTCCTTAATCCCCCAGCTGGAATTGATTTCTCCCTTTTTAATTTTTCAAAGAATTTTGTTTTGACCCCCTCAATTAAAGTTAGTGCATTCAAGCATATTTGGTCATTATCTGTGTGCAGGCCATCACTCCTGCAGGGCAAAGGTTGTAGATTCATTTTTCCTTATTTCCTTCACCCAGTACGTTGCCCTGTACATAGCAGATATTTAACATTTTTTTTTTAATTAAAGGGAAAAGTGCACTGACTCTGGAGACCAAGGAGCTTGGTTCAAATCTACCCTTGATACTATTTGTGTGACCTTAAACAAGTCACTTCAACCCTCTGGGCCTCAGTTTCCACACCTGTAAAATGAGGAATTAGATGGTCCCTTTCAGTGATAAATCTATGATCCAAAGGGAAAAGACCTCTAGTTGGATTGTAGGATTAAATTTAGTGCAGGGAAAGATCATAAAAATCATTTGGTCCAGGGGCGGCCAGGTGGGCGCAGTGAGTAAGAGTTCCAGGAGAGGTAGAATCCCATAAATGTAATTTCTTTTTTTATCTTTTTTTGGAGGGGGGAAGGCAGGACAATTGGGAGTAAGTGGCTTGCCCAAGGTCACATGGCTAGTAAATGTTAAGTGTCAGAGGCCAGATTTGAACTCATGTCCTCCTGACTCCAGGGCCGGTGCTCTATTCACTGTACCACCTAGCTACCCCTATAAGTGTAATTTCTAATTGGCAAGTCAGCTAAAAGAGGATGGAAAGCACTTCATGGGGATTTTAAGACACAGATAAAAACAGTTCTGATAAGGAGAAGGGAGATTGGTCTAAAGATGGCAATGTAGATGGATACAGATGAGACCCATCAGCTAACTTAAATTCTAAAATGTTGTGTATAGGAAATAGAAGTAAAGGTTCCATAATAGGGAGGAGAGGTGAATGCAAATCATGTCATGGTCCTGTAAGAATAACATCAGGACCAGGAAAATCCAGACATAGTTGCACCCCTTGATGAAAGCCAAGGACAGTCGAAAGTGTTTTTTTTTTTCTTTTCATTTGCTTGTTTATTTCATTTCCTTTCATTTTTTAGGGTTTTTTTTTTCATTCAACTCAAACTGGAAAACAAATTCCTCTGATAATATACCTGACAAATGGTTCTGCAGACTTTGAATCTTGGACTAGGACTTAGAAAGATCTGGGTACAAGTCCCATCTCGGACACTTTACCACTTGTATAACTCTAGGCAAAGCGTTTCAATTCTCCTTGCTTCATTTTTTTTTTTCAGCTATAAAATGAGTGATGGATGAGATGAATTCTGAGGTCCTTTCCAACTCCGAATCTATGATCCTATGATCCTTTGCTTGAAGACTTCAGTCTTCAATTAAGGCAGCCCATTGCTCATTTGTTCAATTCTGATTTTTAGGAAGTTTTTCTATCCTGCAAACCTAGATTTGTCTTTTGGCTGCCTATTCAATTTTGCCTTGTGATGGTGCCCTACAGAATATGCCAAATCTTTCTTCCACACAATGACCTTTCAAATTCTTAAAGACAGTTTTATTACCTCTCCTTAAGTTTCTTCTCCAGGCTAAACATCTTCAGTTTATTCACCCAAGTATTAAGTGGAATAAACTTGAAACTCTTCACTGATATGGTTGACACCCTTTGGGTGCTTCTCAGTTTATTAATGTCTTTCCTAAGCTGTGGTGTCCAGAACAGAACACACATCTTCTATAACACTTACTTAAAAAGTTTCTTCTAAATCTATAAATATTTTTGCTGTTTAAGGTGAGATGCTAAGAGAGTTATAAATGTATCAATCTATGAGGTATGCTTCCTGTGGAGTAAGGGATTTTGTGTTTGAGTTTAACTTTGATCTATGTAATAAACTACAGAAAAGACAGAGAGAAATAAAGTGAGAGAAATTTCTTTCTTTTTCGAGCTGTCTTGACTATTATTTCACGAAGAAGCATTATAAAAAGAATTACTAAGGAGTGCCATTATTAAGAGTAAGCACTTGAGAGAAGCTAACAAAATTTTCTCTTAATGGCTGGAGGCAAGCTGGAGAAGACGCATAGAAAGAGAAAGAAGTTGAGATAACCTCTTTTTGAAACTATTTTAACCATTATCTTGTGAAGAGGAGGAAGGGGATTCTTGTGAAGAAATTGTATTTGTTACTTTCAGTGAAGTAAATGGTGTGGGACTACGTTCTCAGAAGTAAAGAGAAGTCATATGCTATTATAGTGAGGATTTGAGATGACTGGCAGTGATCTTTCTCACTGCTAAAATGTTGGAGATAATTGTCTCTGTATTTGTATTATTACTGGTTTCATCATTCATAAATTGTAAATTCATTAACTATATTATTTAGCACTAAGAGACTAAGGGAAAGATAAGTGACTTCTATTAAAAAGGAATGTGGTTTTTTGACTTATTAGATAGATTGATAGATAATATTTGGTGAACTGTAATGGGGACTCTGAACTTATTTGATTGAGAATTATGTTGAAATGCTAATAGTAATGAGGAAATACCTCAAATATCAGATATTACCCTGGAACTTGGATGATATTTTTAAATATGGTGAGTAGAAGACTCTGGGGGTGACAAATGAAGTTGGCAGCTAGGTAGTACAATAGGTAAAAACAGTGGGGTGTGGAGTCAGAAAGACCTAAGTTCCAGTCTGCTCTCAGATACTTATTAGCTATGTGACCTTGGACAATTCACTTAACTATTGTCTGCACCAGTTCCTTCTTTCCTCTCTCCCTTCCTCCCTCTCTCTCTCTCCCTTTCTTCCTCCCTCCATCCCCCCTTCCCTTTCTTCCTTCCTTCCTTCCTTCCTTCCTTCCTTCCTTCCTTCCTTCTTTCCTAAATAACTCCCTTAAATTAAAATAAATGATAACCTGTTAACAATAGAATGGGAACACCAGAGGGCACAGTGGAAGGGAGGGGCTTGTATGTTGTGGTTTTAGGATGTGTGTGAGTTCACTGAGTACCTTAAGCCCACAGTAGCCATCTCCTGAGGAACGCAGCCTGCTAGCTACAGGTGGGAGATAGCTCCCAAGAAGGAATGTTATATTTAATTTCAATTCCTTCATTCATCCAGCAAATAAAAATTAAGCCTCACACGTTATAGAGGGAATACCAAGGGAAAAGTAAAAACAAAAACAAGCGAGTCCCCACCTTCAAGGAATTTACATTCTACTAAGGAGAAGCATGCATAATGAAATGAATATCAGTCAGTGACCATTAAGCACTTCCTATATGCGAGATACTATGTTAGTCAATGAAGATACAAAGAAAAAAACTAAGAGGAACATGCATTCTAATGGAATGTCTAAAGATGTGCAAACTCAAAGTTGAGAATGGGGTGAGAGCCCCAGGAACTGACTGGGTGGGGTGAGGATCAAGAAAGTAGTCTTCTTGTTCATGGCACCAGAGCTAAGCTGGGAAGGAAACTTGGAATTCCAGGAGGTGGGAGGGAGGAGGGAGGTTCCATGGGTCCTGTGCCTAGTACAGTATTCTGCACTACACATATGGGGGACTTGTTTAATATGTTTGTAGGATTGAATTCACTTTCCCCTCAAAATAGCTTTGACTAAATACAGTGGAACTCTGGAAGTCTGCCTTGGGAATTCAGAATTTAGCCTGGAGGCATCCAGTTTCTGGGAACATGCTGTGTGACCTGTGGTAGAAAGGACGTTTGGTTTCTATCGTCTTATGCTGCCTTCTACAATAACTAAGGGTGTTGGTTGCTACAGAAGACATGGGGTAAAACATATTTATATATAGATGTGCCAGTGTGTGTGTGTATGTATGTATGTGTGTGCGCACACACACATATACATGTATATAGAGAGTTTCTTTTTCTTATGAGATCATTGAAGTATCACTCAAAATACTTTTCTCCCATGTTTACTAGATGATATTTCTCAGCACTCTTCTTGCTTTCAGAGAAGCCTAATTACTTTCTTGCACTGTGAACCATCACTATAGCACCAGGAAAGAAGATGCCTATAAATTTATATTACTTGAGGGAGGGAACTTGGTCTGAGAAATATTAATGCCTCACCCAAAAGCTCCCACCTCTCTCATATTACAGGAATTAGTTTTATTCACCAGCTAGAATTTGATTGACTTCCTGACCTACCAAAGAACGTGGAGTCAGAGAGAAGAGTTGAAAACGTTGACTGGGTTCTGAACACTTAACTCCAGGGACTTTCTGTGTATTAGCAAAAGAAAATATATCTTTGACAAAAACGTCTCTGAATGTTTTCAGTCCTTGCATAGCGGCATAATACAGGCCAAGTTGTCGAGACCATTGGAAATCATGAGCATTAACGGATATCTTTTAAGGTGGCAGCAGTGAGCTTTCACTGCACATCATAGCAGAGGCTTCAAATCCACTTTCTTCTTCATTAGCAAGTCTGTTATTTTCAGTGGGTAGCAAAAAAAAATACTTAAAAAATTATTAATATTTTAGACTGAAAAGAATTTGAAGCATTATCTGCATCTATCTCTTCCTTTTACTTGTAAGAAATTGAACACCAGAAAAGTGCCCAGGGTCACACATCTCACTAATGATGTAAGATCTGAACCTTATTACTCACTGAGTCAGGAAGGAAAATCCTGACTGTATGGATGAACATATATACTCGTTGCCAATATAGAAGACCCAAAATGACGTTCTTCAATGACAGGCATATATAGTATTGTAATTATCTGAAGCAGATGGCCCTCCATTGGCTCAGCTGGTCAGAGCACAGAGCTAATAAAGCTTAGAATGAAGGTCATAGGTTTGATCCCCATAAAACTAGTTAGGTTCAGGTAAAAAAGTGCCCATATCCTATAGCCAAGGACTATGTTCTTAATCTTGCTGGATGGCTCTCTTAACCTTGGCCTTACTGGGGACTAAGCAAGTAAGGAAAAGGGTGACAACTTAACACTTTCATCCCATGACCAATCTTAGAACCACTGAGAATATGTCTTTTGACAGTGGAGGGATGGGTAGCTATCATTTTCTATATAATTCCATTCACACTGGAATAATAGTCTCCTTTTCTTCCTTTCTCCAAGAAGAGCTGAAATAATTAGATCAAGCAGAAATAATGTGGCTAAGTGAGTTTATTGTGCTTGTATCCCTAGTGCCTAGAACATGGCAGGTGCTTAAATGCTTTTTCATTGATTGCATAGGAAGTTGTCCTTGCAGCCAAGAAAGCCTGACTTTAAACCCTGCCTCTGATGACATGCTAATTTTGTGACTCTGAGCAAGTGACTTCACCTGTTAGTGCCCCTTGTAACTCTCCAAGATTCTTCAGTTTCATAACAAGTATCACTCTGCATTGGTAGAGGGACTTGCCTTACTGGGAGTTCCCTATGCCAATGACATCACTCATCCCAACAACCAAACGACCATATACACATCCAGTGTAATGGTATATAGAATTTCTATAGCTGACTTTGACCTTAAGGAAAGAGAACAAAAAGAAAGAAACTGCCACATGGAAGAAGCTTTAGATATTTTTCTACTTCTCTACAAGAGAATAAAAATAGCAGACGTTGTTATAACTGACAATTATTTTGTGTATTATATCATTGGAGCCCCACAACCATCTTGAATGGTCGACATTATTTTGATAAATGAGGAAACTAAGGCTGAAAAGAGTTAAGTGACTTGCCCAGGGTTACACGGCTAGTAAGTAACTGGGGTGCAATTCAAACCTATGTTTTGTTGATACCTCATCCAGCATTCTATCCACAGTAGACATCAATAAATGTAATTAAAAGTGGTTAGATTAAAACAGTGTAAAGCATCATAGATACCACCAAAAGGGATTTTTAAAAAATATCTATTGGGACACTTGATGTGTTTAATCATTTTCAGTCATGCCTGACTCTCTGTGACTCCATTGGGGGTTTTCTTGGCAAAGATACCAAAGTGGTTTGCCATTTCCTTCTCTAGTTCATTTTGTAGAATAGGAACTGAGGCAATCAGGGTTTATTGACTTGCCCAGGGTCACACAGCACCAACAACAACACAAGCTAGTTTCTGAGATAAGATTTAAACTCAGGTCTTCCTGACTCCAGGCCCAGCTCTCTATCCACTGGACCATGTAGCTGCCATTGTGACACTCAACTCTTTATCTACGCAGGTTTTTACCATAAGATCAGCTTTTGCTTCCTTGTGATTTACAAACTCCCCAGTAAATCTCCTAGTAAGCTACCAGCAATATACAGTCACATGTTCTGTACTCCGTGAGACCATGGATGTGCTTGGCTTACTTTTTTCATTAAAGGGCAGATAAATTTTGTGTTGAAGAAGCATTCTTCAGTCTGTTGGAATGATAGTATTAGCTTTCTTTTTTCTCCCTTACATGTGAAGAAAGCAAAAGGCACACATGAAAAGAAATAATATTAACATTGGCTAACATATTGCCTCATGAAAGGAATAAATGTGTTTTTCTTTATAGAATCTTAGTCATGGAAAAGACCTTTGAGATCATTTACTCAACTTCCTTATTTTGTAGACAGGGAAACAGAAGTGCAGGAGCACGAAAGTTAAACCAAATTCCTATAACTGATCGGTGGAAGATCAAGGCTTTGAACCCATCTTGTCTAACTTTCCATTATACTACACTGTTTCATATAAGGCCCCCTTTGGGGGCAGCTGGGTGTCTCAGTAGATAAGGCACTGGGCCCAAAGTCAGGAAGACCTCAGTCAAATCCTGTCTTAGGCACTTACTAATTATGTGACCTTGGGCAAATCATGTAACCTTTGTTTGCCTCAATTTCTGCATCTGTAAAATGGACATAATAACAGCATTTACCTCCCAGGGTTGTTGTGAGTTCAGATGAAACAATGATTATAAAGTGTTTAGCACAATGCTTACCGTATAAGAGTCGCTATACAAATGTTAGCTATTATTATTATTATTATCATTATTAATGTTATCTCTGTAACATAGGGGAAAGTATGTGGAAATGTGCTATCTAGCCAGGGGCATGCTAGGAAATGTTTAATTTCTTTAAGATTTTGCAGAAAAAAAAAACGGGTACCCAACACACCATTAAGTTTAATATGCATTATTAATATTTTCATTCAATTTATTAAGTCTAGATAACCAATAAGACAATAAATCAATTCCTAATTTGTACCATTAGCTGAAGTGTAACTGCTCATATTGAAAGCTTGTCAGTACTCTTGAAATGCTATGACCTGGCTCCAGCAGGTCCCTGTGCCTCGCCCATCATTAGCAGAAATAGCTGAACAAACTGTCGGGCAACATTATTACATTATGAGAAACAGTGACTAAGAGGGATTCAGAGAAATGCTGGAAAAGTTGTATGAAGTGATGTAGAGTGAAATGTGCACAACTTCACAAGATACAATGGCTGTCATTCAACTGAGATCCAGACTGAAATCTTATCCATTCCCTCCAATGATACAGATTGCAGCCCATCCTGTAAGACCCTTGTCTGTATGGCATTCTATATGGTATTCACCAAAAAATAAAGTGCTAGAAAACTTCTTTACTTTCTTTTTGGCATCATATGTATAACAGAGGAGTCTTGGGACTTTTCACCCTTTTGACCTTTCTTTACTTCCTATGACACTTTTCCCCGATAATGTTTCTTACTTTTTTTCTAAAGAGTTCCCCATTGGTTATTTATTGCAGTTTACCCACATCCACCATATGCTGTCTGTGATATGACTATGACAATATAGATAAAGAGAAAGCAGCATCCAATGCAATTGTAGTGACCAATCATGAAAAAACAAAAAGAGGAAGTACATCTCCCTCTTTGGTAGAGAGTCAGATGGAAAATGGTGCTTATACACTGAGACTTGAACTCTATCTTCTTGGGTTTGGATCATTTGTTTTTCTTTGTTACACACAATGGCTCATTGGGTGGATGGCTGAGTGAGATGATCTACCTGAAAGTTATTGTGAAGTAAACAAACAAACAAACATGCCGATGAAACTTCTTAAAGTGCCTTCTCTTTTATTGACTTCCTTTAGGCTAACTAAAGTCCATGTGAGTTGGGAGGTTTTCCCAATAAAGCTCCTAGTGGTAATAACACATAAGCTTGGAAGATCTCCCTCCTGTCTTTGTTGACCTGCTAATTTTCTTGTCCAAAGAGGGATACAATCCATTCATCTCCTGCTTGACCCTTGATCTTCTACCTATATGATTTATTTCATATCAGAGACCTGCACAAATGTTCTAAGTTGAAATATTACGGATGCCAGTCCTTCACTATCCTGGATTCTGATGCTTCCTGTGCAGGAGTCTCCGGTACAGATTCCAGGAGAAGATCACTGGTTGTACCTCATTAGAGCTAGGTGACAGGAAGAAGATGCCATCCAACTAGATAGACTGTACTGCAGGGACAAACAAAATGTCTCCAAGCAGTTCTCTTGAATTCCCCTAAATCGAGCCTGTCTCTCCATCTTTCCCCCTCTGTTCTTTATGAGAGGTTATGAAACTGAGAAATGGTTTAGGATGTCTAGAAGCCAGGGGTTTAACTAAATATGAAAGCAGAGAGAAAACAACATGTGACTATTGAGATAGAATACTAGCATTCCAGTATATGTCTCCACTTGGAGATTAGCCGTGTGCCAGGTACCTGTTTGGGGCCAAAAAATAGCTAATGGGGGAGTGAGCGGTGGTAAGGGTGGGAGGCTTCTGTGCATGTGGTGCCATTTGCTAAGCTGAGCTTTCTAAAGCCAAGCAAATATTTATGCATGGGTAAGTGTATGTACAGAGCCATTCAATCCTCCATGATTTCATTGGGGTGAGCATGCCTCTAAGGACACGGATGACAGTCCTTCCATGAGTTTTGAGTGGACATGGGCAAAAAATTCATGCCTTGGCAGCCAGCTCTATGGGATTTAGCTTCTCTGCACTTAACTGGGTTCTTGACTGTCCTTGAATGACAGATCATCGGTGGCAAAGGCCATACTTAAAATCTTTTTAGCTATGAGTGGTTGCAGTCTGCTGGCATCACCTCTGATGAATCATAGATCCAGATTAGGGAGCGTCTAGTCTAACCTGCATCATCTTTACAGATGAAGAAGCTGAAGGCCAGCATCATCCCTGTGACACAGGAAGGCATTAAAATGAGATTTTAGTGTAGGATATATAAATATGTTTACATGTATTGTCTATATTATATGTTAGGTTATGATATACATTATATATGGATTATATATTATATAGACAAACAGACAGGAACACAGGAAGACAGATAGCCAAGTAGAGACATATAAAGAGAAAGAGAAAGACAGAAACAGACAGGCAGTAACACGGAGAATAATAGGGATAGAGAGAAAGACAGAAAGATACACACAGATAAGCATGCAGCGAGTCAGACACACTGAGAGAGTATTAGAGAGATAAAGACAGAGATAGAGAGATAGAGACAGAGAGAAAGGAAGAGGAAGGGAAAAAAAAAAACAGAAAGAGAGTGAGAGATTTAGCATGGCATAGTAGATAAAGAATTGGTCATAGATCCAGGAAGACCTGAATTCAAGACCCCACTCTGGACATATATTGGATGTGTGACCCTGGACAGGCTGCTCACCATTGGGTTGTAGAGAAGGTGCCCAAGTGCAACTCTTTACATTTCCCATCCATGTCCTCTATGGAGCCATACGCAGTCTGTAAATGTATTTGTGAGCCTCGATGGCCCTTATAGAGTGTGGGACTATGTCCATTAAATGCATTCATGATGCAGTGTGAATGGATTAGTGATGAATCAGTTAGGTCAGATAATTGTGGGCAGAGTATGTTGACCCACGATTAGGGAGATGAATCAAAGAGTTTTGTCTCCCCCCCCCTCCCCTTTTCTGAGCACAGGTCAAAAACTGGAGAATTGAAAGTGGTCACCGGCATAGAGTCATTCCCCCTGGAACTGACTGACCCTTCCATCTCAGGCACCTGAAGTATTAGTATCTTGGCACAAGGCCTGGTAATAGCCCCAGAAATGGAAGGGTAGCGAGGATGCTGACTTCCTGGACCTACCCATAGGCAGTCAGTGGAAGAGACTCGTCAGTTGTACATTCTCTCAACCATTTAGCCCCAGGAGAGAGGATCTTTGTGACCACCTCAGCTCTCTATAGTAAGAAGACTCTATTTATATAGTCTATATAGTTATAAATATATAGCTATATAGTTATTATATATTATACACATAATTTATTATATATACTAATATATTATATATAATGTATATTATATAATTATACATAATATATACACATATATTTATATAGTTATAAACAGATTATTTATTCTGTGTTCTCTTTATCAGCCCAAATTTCAGAGTTCTCAGACCTAGCTTTCTAGAGCGAGAAACAGAGAGACAGGGCCAGTCTCTTTGGAAAAAGAAAACTATGCCTATAGTTGGAAGAAGATTGAGACAAAACTGGGATGTGAGGGAGCAAAAGACCTAGACCCTGTGCCATGCTATTAACATTACCCATTTGGGCAAGGATCCTCTGACGAGAGAGAGCTGGCCCTCTAGCAACTCCATGCTCGTTTTCTTTCCAGGAAAGATTCCTACCTCTTAGGTTACTACCAGAAAACTGAATACCCATATGTAACTCTAGGTTGAAAATGAGACTCACCAAAAGATTAATCAATTACTACTCTAAATGTAGTTACCTTTCAAGGGAACCTAAGGGTGGTACTAAGGACTGACTCGAGTAAATCTGGAGAGGGTCATCATAAGAAGATTTGAGAAACAGGGGATTTCTTTCTTTCATTTCCTTTTCTTTTTTTTGGCCAAAAGGCAGGTATAGATAACAATCAGTCCTTGGTCCCATTTAGCCACCCTACCCTGTCATAAGGAAAATAGTGGGACCAGAAAAAAAAAGAGACAATGTATGCTAAGAATAACCTGGTTCTTAGATATTCTACCAACATTAATTTGTCCAATAACCTGTGAGTTTGCTCAGTACTAGAGGAAACGAGGCACATTGCTATTGATGTTCTCATTATAAATAAAACCAGGAGACAGAGAGGAGTTACAGCTCAATAAAAGAATGCCTGGCAGGTTCTCGTAGAGGTAAATCAGAGAATCAATGGAGGTGTTTCATTGTTCTTCCAAAGACTACAAGAAACATTATTTTAAGGGGTACTTAGTCACCTCTCGGAGCAGTGTTTATCATCATGAATGTGGTCAAGCAGATTACTTTGAAGATGGTTATAGTTTGTATGGAAACTCAATCTCTGAAGAACTTGAGAAGAAGACTCCCTTTGGAAAGGGAGTATTAATGGACTCGACATTTTTGTGACTTTCCAAACCATAATTCCCTTTCCTGGACACCATTCCTCTTTATAAGCCATCAGGACAACAAGCTTTTATTAGTAATTACTGTCTAGGTACTGTGCTAAGTTACAAGTAGAAGCAGACAGAAAGACATTTCGGCCCTCGTGGATCCTACATTCTTAATAATGGGAGAAGACAGCACATAAAAGAGATCAGAAAGGGGTGGGTGAGAGTTACCCAAGCTGGCACATGAGAGAGCAAGAAGCCTGGAGAGGAATGAAGAAGTGAGCATGGCTGACCTGGGACCATTTCTTAAAATGGAAGTTCTAGGAGGAAAAGGGGCCACAAGGCGTAAGGGACCTTCCAGTGTGAGGAGGCTGCAGGGGTGAGGAATCATCGGGGTGAGAAGGTTGCAAGAATATGTTGACAAAGGCAGCTTCCAGGGCAGGAGCGCTGTTGGGATGCAGCAGAAAAAGAAGTTGGAAGAATTAAGAGAAGGGCCTAGAGAGGACTGGAGGGGTGAACATGCTCTGTACTGCTCTGCTCCTCAGTGTGTCAGCTTCTTGAAGGCAGGGACTGTTTCTTTTTTGTAATTGTATAGCTAGAACTTTGGAACATAGTTAAAAAAAATCAAATGTTTTTCATTCATTTAGATATTGCACAAAAACAGGTACAAAGAAGGATGACAAAAAACAATGCTGGAAAATGTGACAGATTCAGGAAAGGAAAAATCCCAAGGCTGTTCATCAGTTTCATGCACATACAACACAAGGGTTTTCTCTAAAGAGAGAGTGAAAAGCACTGGGTGGGCCTAAATGACAGCATTATAAAAGAAACCTTCTGTGTCTTACAGGACAGATAAAGACCAGTTAAAGATGTAGCAGCAATTCCATAATCAAGTTATCCAAATGGTTAAAACAAAGGTAAAAAAATAATACCAAATTAGCAGCAAGGATAAAGAAAATACTATATGGGGCTATTTTAGCCCTAATCTGGATTGTTTAAAAAATGCAATGTGATCTGAAAAATGGGTATAGGCCACAGGTAAAGATGTTGATAAGAAAGAGAGAGAGAGAGAAAGGAGAGAGGACGGAGGGAGGGAGGGAGCATTTATTAAGCATTTACTATGTACCAAGCATAAAAACAAAAGCAAAGACAGATCCATGTCCTCAAGGAGCTTAAGTTCTAATGAGGGAAATGCCAAGGACAAGCACTTCATGGGAATGGTGGGTGGGGCTAGACAGGAGTAGGTTGACATAACCCAGCCAGGAACAATGGTAGAATTGATTTGATGATGGTTCAGGCTCCAGAATTGGAAGGGGAGGGTACATGCACAGCAGTGAGGCAGTTGGGCAGCTGTTGAGGAGGTTATGAAGGGAATCTCTAAACTGAAGGATGACTGAGGCTTTCCTTATTTAGTGTTTCCAGAGAGGCCGTCACCAAACAGGAGAGCAGGGTCCAAGGGCACAAGTCCGTTCAGGCCACAGTCTCTGGTATGTTTAGGAAGACAGCTGGGGAAGTGACCAAAGAGAGAGGAGTAAAGGGAGCATGGTTGGGGCTTCCTGGAAATAGTGTTTAGATGAAAAAATAATCACTGCAGTGAGGAATCTGGGGGTGCTAGTAACTGCCTCAGCCAGCAAACACTTAACCTTCTCACCAAGCAGAGGGATGGGAAGCTAAGGGCAGTCGTCCTGATGATGGGCTCATGTATTGACGCCTTCTGTGGACTGTCTGTCATGTTGTTTCTCCCCAACAGAATATAAATTCCTTATGGGCAAAAACTTGTTTGCATTTGCCTTTGTTTCTCCAGCATCTAAGATAGTTCCTTACTCATAGTAGGTGCTTGATAAAAGCATGTTTTTTGTTTGTTTGTTTGTTTTGTTTTTAAAGCAATTGGGGTTAAGTAACTTGCTCAAGGTTACATGGCCAGGTGTTTCTGGGTGGGTGCTAAGTGTCTGAGCCCAGATTTGATCCCAGGTCATCCTGACACTGGGGCTGGTGCTCTTACTTGCTGTGCTACCTGGCCACCCCTTGATAAAAGCATGTTGATTGGATAGCTCAGCCAAAGCAAATTATTTGTTTGCTGTGGGAATCCTGAAGGCAGGTGTGCCAAACCATACCATACAAATATGGTGATGGTTAAGTGCTCCCTCCCTGTTTCCCCAGGGCTGTCTAATTCCTGAGACCCTTAGACATTTTCCCTGGTTGATGCAGGCCCCATAAGTCTTTTTTTTTTAAAAGTTGTCATGGTTTTTGTTTGTCAAATATTTAATCATATCTTAATGGGAAGCTCTTGCATCTGCAGAGTCCTTGAATACACGTGTGCACATGCATGCATGGATGGAGAGATGGAGTGAATGGATCATTCTCTGAAGGCTTCCCTGCCTGTGTTTTCTCTCATTCTCTCTCTCATATCTGAACAGCTCACACCAGCTGCAGAGTTGAGTTCATCCTCCTTGCCTTAGGGAGGCCCAACAGAATGCCGCTAGCTTCTGAATTGCTCTCGTGGAAGGATTAGACTAGAGAGAATGGTTAGGATGTGTGTGCACAGTAGTCCGTGAGTGGCCTTAGAAGGTGCATCTCAGGGCTTTGCTTGTTGATATTCATTGAGGAGTTTGTTTTGTGACAGTTTCTGTTTTAGGCTCCTTTCCTGTCAACATAATCGTAACCATCGGAGAAAGAAAATGGGCTTTAGCCCTTCAGGTTCTTCATCTTCCTTTGACAATGCCTGAAATCCTGAATCATTTCTCAGTGTGGCTCAGTTTCTGAGCAGTTGGGTGAAACTGAAGAATGCTCCCCCTGAACTGTTAGGGGACACCCCATGGAGAACTTTGGCTAGGACGCCAAGTGTCCCCAGCATAGAAGGGCTTTGATCAACTTTGTTGGGAGGACTCCTGAGTTTGTAAGATCACAGATCCAGCCATCTAAGCGTTTTGATACATGGCACCCTCTTGGTGATATATAGTGGAAGCACCCTCCCCTTCCCCCATGCTTTGTCTGACTGCTTCTTCATGTCCAGGAAAGCCTTTTTAGGGGTGCCTGAGCATGAATTCTGTGGATATTCTCATGAGTTGATCCCTGCCACTTAAGCCTTTTTTTTCTGTTGGCTTAGAGGAGACATGTCAGGTTGATTCCAAATTCTAAAGCCTGGAGGGGGTGGTCGATGCCCTTATTCACACCTGGCCACAAACTGGGAACTCCTAGGCTCCCAGGAAAGCCTGCATCTAGCATGGGACCACCTCTTCTTGTGCATTTTTTTGCCTTGTGAAATCTCTAAAGACATCTGGCTTCTTTCCCCTGCCCCACTTTTCCCCTGGTCACCCTAACAGTGGGTCGTCAGCTTCTGGAGCAATGCAGTAGCAGCAGACTAATTGAGAAGTGAGGAGTTACTCAGGGAGGGAGAAACCATTTGTTGATCAGGGGAAACGTCAAAAAGCTAATTTTCAGAAAAACTGTTGGTAAATATGCTAGTGAGGACTGAAAAGTAGCCTTCACCCGGCTGTATTCACCCAGTGATTCTTGGTGGATTAGCATTTCCTTTTCTACGTGGGAATAAAATAGCCTGTTTCATCCTCGATCTTTGTTTGTACTTTAGGTATCTTGAAAAAACAAAACAAAAAGAACTTCCTACTCCTCTCTCTCCTGAATTATTGAATAGAATTATTATAGAGTTATTGCTCAGGAATCCGGGTGGAAGGGGCACTCAGAGCACAGGATATCTAGTTTCCCTGTTGAGGAGACAGGAAACCTCAGAGCACTGAACCCAAGGCAAACCTTATGGTGGGACAAGAACAGGGACTGACAAAGGCTAGCAGTCAGTCCCCTGTGGGTCCCCTGGGACCTCAGTCTACTGACAGTCACAGTGCTAGACGTATGCCACAGTTTTGGCCTGCCATGTTCCAATCAGTGGGTACCCATTTTGTTTACTTTTGGGGAATGGGACAGGAGACTGGGGTCGGCGTGGGAGGGGGTATAGCTAAATGGCACAGTGAATAGAGGACTGGGACTGGAGTCAGGAAGATCTGAGTTCAAATCCAGCCTGAGACACTTATTTGCTGTGTGACCCAGAACAACTCACTTAAGCCTGTTTGCCTCTGTTTCGTCATCTATAAAATGGGCATAATAATGGTACCTACCTCCCAGAGTTGTTGTGAGAATCAAATGAGATGTTTGCGAAAGGCATTTAGCATGTTGTCTAGTGCATAACAGGTGATACATTAATGTTAGCTAGTGTTATTATCAGTAGCAGTACTACTACAAAAATGCTCCAATGAATATTTTGGTATGTATGGGATCTTTTTTTTTCTTCTTCCCCCCTTCCCTTCCTGTGTTTGTTTCCTTGACTGGGACCTTTGGTGACTCTGTTCATAAAATTCCAGTTTCCCAAAGAGTCAGAACATTTCTGGTTCCACTGGAGGGGCCTGTCTTTGCCTTTCTTTTCCCAGCCCCTCCAGCATTGTTAGTGGACCTTTTATAGTCTTTCAATGGGAGGAAATTTAAAAAAAGGTCTTTCTGGCTTGTGGGAAGTTGTTTGTCCTTCTTGTCAGGCTCACCTTTTCAGCAAACTTTGGGGCCATTGTCTTTTTCTATTCTAGTGAGGAATCATTTCTTTTCCAGCCATGGCAGACGGTAATTCTGCTGTATTTCTGTGACACTATTGACTTTTGCTGTCTTTAACTGTATTTCCAGTGAATAAACAGTGCTGTTTCTGGGATCTTACTGTAAAGACACTTGTTAGATTTATCTGAGTTGAACAGAGAATGGGTGATTTGATTTCCAGCACCTAAAGCTCTTCTCTGACAAGAAACAGGGCCCCCGTAAATGGGACATTAATGATTTCAAGGCTACGCTGAAGCAGGATCTGAAAATATTTGTGTAGTGGTCTTTTTTTTTCCTTCCTAAGTACGTGTGGAAAATGAAAATAAGTAGCAGATCAATATTGTGGAATCCACGAAATTACTGGAAGAACCCAGAGATTGCCTAGGTTATTCCCCGAGGTTGGAGTGAGGAGATAAAAGGGTACATTTATAGTTTTACAATGTTCTCATTAGCTTTCAAGATGAATTCAGTGACATCTCTTATAAGGGAGTGTTTATAAGAAAATGTTCTGTTGCCTGTCCTCCATCATGTAAGTCTGATCTCTCTATATTCTCTCCATCCTTCCACATTTTTCAACCAAACCAGCCTTCTTGTTGTTCTCTGGATACAGGATTCCATCTCTCCCACCTCCTAGCCTTTCTTCAGGTTGTCCCTCATTCCTAGAACGCCCTCACATCTCCTTCTTGTAATCTGCTGCAGCGTTGAAGCATTAGGTCAGTTTCCACAAAGCCTTCTCTGTTCCCCTCCTTTGCCTTATTCTTGCTTTTTAATCCCCATGTGACAAAAAATAACTTTATATTTGCTTTCTATGAACTTTTTATTTATTTCCTATTTTGTGGACAGCTCAAACTCACCATGCACTGCTGTCTATTGCCTTCTTAGCCATACTTGATTTTAGTTTTTTGGTGACTATGGTGGATAGGTGTTTATATCCACATAATACCAGAATATTAGCTTGAGGCAACTTGGGCATGATGGATGAAGCAAGGAGTCAGTCACACTAAATTAGGGTCTTCCTCAGCAAGTCGCCTTTTTCATTCTCAGTTTCCATGATTTTAAATTGGAGATAATCATAGCACTTCCCTCCATGGATCAAGAGGGATAACATATGCAAAAGACTTTGAAAACTTTAAAGGGTTAGATGCTAATAATTGTAACTAACCCTGATGGCAGTAGCAAAGAAATAGACCTTAATTTTAAGGAGAAATTTGGGGTCATTAAAGAATTCGTCTGGTTTTACATAATAAAGCAATTCAGACCTCATACTGCTTCCTGTTTAATTTTGGTCTCAATTCATTTGTAGGATCTCTCAAATGTATATTTATAGATACAGGCTGTGAATATATTGCCACACAAAACAGGAATTAAGAAGAAGAACCAGAGTCAAGCATGTCATGAAAGAAATGTATGATTAGAAAAGGAGATGGCTTGGTCATGGACCCAGATGAAGCTATAACCATTGGGCAGCCCTAGTGTCTTCTTGCAACATTAGAGAAAGCAGGAGAGACAAGCATGGCTGGTGAGTCTTCTATATCCAGAGTATAGGAGAAGGTAGAGAAGAATCATACAGGAAAGACAGGCATAGGTTGCTTGTGATCTGAATTTTTAAAAATTTAGTATTTTATTTTTCCCTAGTTACATGTAAAAACAATTTCTTTTCTTCTTTTTTAAATTTTTTTTGGAGGGTGGAAGGCAAGGTAATTGGGGTTAAGTGATTTGCTCAAGGTCACACAGCTAATAAGTGTATCAAGTGTCTGAGGCTAGATTTGAACTCAGGTCCTCTGGACTCCAGGGCTGGTGCTCTATCCTTTGCGCCACCTAACTGCCCCCAAAACACATTTTTAATATCTGTTTTTAAAACTTTGAGGTCCAAATTCTCTCTCTTCTTCCCTCCCCCCGCCCCACCACATTGAGAAGGTGAGCAATTCAATATGGGTTATCCATGTGCAGTCATGCAAAACATTTCCATGATAGTCATGTTGTGAAAGAAAACATAGTTTAAAAAAAAACCCTCAAGAAAAATAAAGTTAAATAAATATGCTTCAATTTGTATTCAGCCATCATTCGTTCTTTCTCTGGGGATGGATAGCATTTTTCATCATAAGTCCTTCAGAGTTGTCTTGGATTGTTGTATTGCCGAGAATGCCTAAGTCATTCCCAGATCATCTTATAATATTGCTGTTACTTTGTACATATTAAATTTCACTTTGCATTAGCTCATGTGAATCTTTCCAGGTTTTTTCTGAGAATAGTCTTCTTCTCATTTCTTATAGCACAATAGTATTCCATCACAATCACATATAGTCATTTGTTCAGTTATTCCCCAATTGATGGTCATCCCCTCAATTTCCACTTCTTTGCCAGTAGAAAAGAACTGCTATAAATATTTTTTGTGCATATAGATTATTTTCCTTTCTGTTTTTTTTTTTTTTATCTCTTTTGGGATACAGATCTAGTAGCATTATTGTTGGGTCAGAGGTTTGGGCATAGTTCTGAATTGCTCTGTGAAAAGGTTGAATCAGTTCACATCTCCACCAACAATACATTAATGTCTCATTTTTCCCATATCCCCTCCAGCACTTGTCATTTTCCTTTTCTGTCCTATTAGCCAATCTAATAGGTATCAGAATTGTTTTAATTTGCATTTCTCCAATCAACAGTGAGTTAGAGAATTTTTTCACGTGGCTATAGATAGCTTTGCTAATTCATTTGAAAACTATTCATATCTTTTGATCATTTATAAATTGGGGAATGGCTCTTATTTTTATAAATTTTACTCAGTTTGAGAAATGTGTTTGAGAAACGAAGGCTTTATCAGAGAAATTGCTTCAATTTTTTTCACAGTTATGATTGCTAATTGTATTTCCCTCTATCCCTCTTTATTCTCTTCTTTCTCTCCTTTCATCCCATTCTTCCTCAAAAGTGTTTGCTTCTGACTCCACCCTCCCCCAATCTACCCTCCTTTTTATTCCCCCCCCCTTCTCTTATCCCTTTCCCTTCTTACTTTCCTGTGGGGTAAGATAGATGTCTGTACCCAGTTGAGTGTGTGTGTCATCCTATCTTTGAATCAGTTCTGATGAGAGTAAGGTTCACTCACTTCCCTTTCTCACAATACATTCTTCTCCTTAATTTTATTTTTTATACCATCCCTTCATATTCATCTCACATCTGTGCCCCCTGTCTATATATACTCCTTCTAACTGCCTTAATGATGAAACTTCTTATCAGTTGCAAGTGTCATCTTCTCAAGTAGAAATGTAAACAGTTTAACCTTATTAAGACCCTTATGATTTCCCTTTCCTGTTTACCTTTTTATGCTTCTCTTGAGTCTTGTATTTGAAAGTCAGATTTTCTATTCAACTCTGTTTTTTTCATCAGGAATGCTTGAAAGTCCTCTATTTCATTGAATGTCTGTTTTTTTTCCTCTGAAGGATTATGCTCAGTTTTTCTGGGTAGGTGATTCTTGATTGTAATCCCAGCTCTTTTGCCCTCCAGCATGTCCCAAGTCCTCTGATCCTTTAATGTAAAAGCTGCTAAGTCTTGTGTTATCCTGACTGTGACTCCACCATGCTTGAATTGTGCTTCTTTCTGGTTGCTTGCAATGTTTTCTTCTTTACATGGGAGCTCTGAAATTTGGCTATAATGTTCCTTGGAGTTTCATTTTGGGATCTCTTTCAGAGGTGATCAGTGGATTCTTTTTTTTTTTTTTTTGCTTTTTGGAAGGCAAATGAGGTTAAATGACTTGCCCAAAGTCACACAGTAATTGTGTCAAGTGTCTGGGGCCGGATTTGAACTCATGTCCTCCTGACTCCAGGGCCGGTGCTCTATTCACTGTGCCACCTAGCCACCCCATCAGTGGATTCTTTCAATTTCTATTCTACCCTCTGGTTCTATAATATCAGGACAGTTTTACTTGGTAATTTTTTTTATTTTTGCTTTTTGGAGGGCAATTGGGGTTAAGTAACTTACCCAAGTTCACATGGCTAGTTTGTGTGTGTGTGTGTGTTAAGTGTCTGAGGCCGGATCTGAACTCAGGTCCTCCTGACTCTAGGGCCGGCACTCTACTCACTGCACCACCTAGCCTCCCCTTGATAATTTCTTGAAAGATGATGTCTAAGCTCTTTTTTTTAAATCATGGTTTTAAAGTAGTCCAGTAATTTTTAAATGATCTATCCTGTGTCTATTTCCAGTTAAGTTGTTTTTCCAATGAGATATTTCACATTGCCTTCTTATTTTATTGTTTCTTGATTTCTCATAAAGTCATCCACTTCCATTTGCTCATTTCTAATTTTTAAGGAATTATTTTCTTCAGTGACCTTTTAGATCTTCTTTACCCAACTGGTCAATTCTATTGGGTCTGTGCAACTGTGCTGGACCACATTCCACTCTCACCCAGGTGTAACAGACCTTTCCTTCCAACCTTCTAAGTTATCTTTGACTGGAAATGTTTTTTACCCCATCCTTTCATGGGTTTTGCTGTTCTAGAATTTGTTTAGAACCATTACACAAAGGTATTTGGAGACGTTTGAGGTAGAGCTCAGGTGAGTCCCTGCCATCTTGGCTCTGCCCCCAGTGATCTTAATTTTTGAGGGTAATAGCAGCATCCAGGAGATGAGAGGGCTATTGCCCACCTTAGTTTCCTCATCAGTAAAATGGGGATAATAATAGTACCAATCTCCCAGGGTTGTTATGCGGAGAAAATAAAATATTTACAACATGCTTTGCAAAGCTCTATATCACTTACTAGCTGTGTGACCCTGGGCAAGTCACTTAACCCTGTTTGCTTTGGTTTCCTCATCTATAAAATGAGCTGGAGAAGGAAATAACAAACCACTTCAGTATCTTTGCCAAGAAAACCCCAAATGGGGTCACAAAGAGTCAGACACACCTGAAATGACTGAACAACAGCAACAAAATGTGTAGTGTGGGGAATTCCTTAAATTAATCCATTAAAGCAAATGAGTTTATGATGTAGAATTCTAGTCAACAGGTTGGGCTCCTGTTGGCTTCTCCATAGGTTTTCAATAGGTGTTAACATTTATAGGCTGTGGTAGTTTTTGTACAGTTCCCATCATTTCCTTTCATAATATACAGCAGTGGCTAAGTCAGTGAGGTGGTAGAGGGGGATAGAACACCGAGCCTGAAGTTAGGAGGGTGTAGATTCAGAAATATTCTCAGACACTGCTAGCTGAATGACCTTGGACAAGTCACTTAACCACTCACTGCCTCAGTTTACTTGTCTGTAAAATAGGGATAATGAGAGTACCCACCTCCCAGGGTTGTTATCAGAATCAAAGGAGATATTGTAAAGCACTAAGAGCAGCACCAAAGTAAGCACTTAAAAAGTGCTTCCTTCCTTCCTTCCTTCCTTCCTTCCTTCCTTCCTTCCTTCCTTCCTTCCTTCCTTCCTTCCTTACTTCCTTCCTTCCTTCCTTCCTTCTTTTCTTCCTTCTTTCTTTCTTCCTTCCTTCCCTCCTTCCTTCCTTCCTTCCTTCCTTCCTTCCTTCCTTCCTTCCTTCCTTCCTTTCTTCCTTCCTTCCTTCCTTCTACTTTATTGATACAGGATACTCCCTCTACTAATACAAATAGTTACTTTCTCCATAGTTTATCATCTTACCAAATTACCTGGGAGCCCTAAGAGATTAAATGACTTGTCCACAGTCATAGAGCCAGTGTCTGTCACAGAGGCAGGTCACACTTGCACCTAGGTAGTCCTGGCTTGGAGGCCCATTCTCTACCCACTGTGCCATGTTGTTTCCTAAATAATGATGATTATCTATGTAGCCCTTTAAATCTTATAAGGGTTTAGCCCATCTGGTCTTACAACAACCCTGTGAGATGGGTCCTAATATTTTCACCATTTTACAGATGAGGAAACTGAGGCCCAGAGAGGTTGCAAGCCCTGTGACTTTCCCAAGTTCAAACAGCCAGCAAATTTCTGAGGAAGGATTTGAACCTCTTAGTGTCAGGTCTTGCTTACTCTGCTGGTATCCTTTGGAAGGGAGAGTTCAAATAGATTTATTGCCTTCATCACAGAATTTTCTGAGTGTTAGCATATCATTTAAATATGATATTTTTATGGAAGGATTTGTGACTAGCTTTGATTCTTATAGGGGTAAAAAAAAAGAATTGTAAAGGTCCCCAAATAAATCATCAACATCATACATTAATATCCCTCAATGGAGTACCACTATGGGCTTTGTGCATGCCAAGTTTCAGCCCAGCTCCAGAAAAAAAAAAATTGATTCCTGTCTGCTTCAAATAATTGTTTTTTTGCAGATTGTCAAGGTAGATTTATTTGAATCTCTAGATTTCTATTTCTGCATGAATATCTTATTATCAAGTTTTGTGAACATTTTGAGTCAAAGGCATCCTCTTCTGTGGTTTATAGAGAAATTTGTTCCTATATTAGTCGTAGACCACTCTGCTGCAGCTGAGTGCTGATTGAAATCTGACCATATTTACTGACAAATAGGAGTATAATCCTCAACTTGCCTGGTAGCTGGAAATGCATCTTTTTTATTTTCTTGTCTTGCTAAGTTGAAGAAAAGGGTTGCAATAAAACAGTTTTTTGTTAATGCCTGGGATGATGTGACATGGAAGGCAGGGCAGCCAATGCAGAGAAAACAGATTCAAAGTGCTTTGTTTAAGTTAATGTGCTGATATGTGACTCCTGCGATTCCATGTTGGGAGAGCAGGGACCAAGTATAATTAGAAGGAACAGCACATTGTGCAGGGACATGTGTCCCTTACTTGGTAATGGCACCTATAAAAAAATAAAGGACACAAAATGATGTCAGGAAATACTTGGGCAAAATCATAATTAGAACATATTGAGTAAAAGTGTGATCCTGAGAAAGTCATTTCACTGTGTCTGCCTTAGTTTTTTCACCTATCAAATGAGTCGGAGAAGGAAATGGCAAGCCACTCCATATCTTTGCCAAAAAAACCCCAACAAAACCAAATGGAGTTACCAGAATGGGATATGATTGAAACGACTCAACAACAAAGTGTGAAAGTAGAGGGAGTTCCAGATGAATGAGAACTGTCAATATTAGGGTCCCGTGAAGAGTGGCCACTGGGGTCTTGTGACCTCTACTGCCGCTGGGGTCTTGTTGTCTGAGGCATTCCTGAGAGAATAAGAAGGGACTCAGGTGATGTTGTCAGGGCCATAGGGTCCCTGACCATGGAGCACAGAGATATCCCCTTCCAGACCATTATTGCTGTGCTGAGTAAACTAAAAACTTAAATGACTTACAGAACTGTCTGGTCCACGAGACATTGTCCAAGCTCCTATGTGATTTAGGAGAACAGAGTTGTGGACATGACAGGAAAGTCATACAGGGAGAGAGGCTCCTGAGAAGCCTACTGCTTTAGATGAAGCCACCCCTACCTGTTTTGTTCTCCTTTCTAAACAAACAGCTCACAGCCATACTCTAATGGGCTGTCCAACGGGACCTCGGCTTGCTTTTGTCTATTACCTACAAACAATGTCAGATTTGTGGAGATGCCTGTGCCCTCATTAGATCTCTTGTCAATAAGTACTGTCTCTACCCAACAGATCGATTTCTGTCTTCATAACTGTGAGAGTAAGCCTTTGAAAATATCCTGCCATTTGTGGTGGTGTACACCTGTAGTCCCTAATGGTGATGACAATGATGTTTCTGAGGCAGAATTTAAATTCAGACCTTCCTTACTCCATGGCCAGCACTGTTCATTGCACCACCTACTTTCTTGCTGTTGTGAGAGTTGAGGCCAGTGGATAGTTTGAGCTCAGGAGTTCTAAGCTGCAGCAGACCCAAAGAGTATTGAGTGTCTGCACTAAGTTCAGCAGCAAATTGCTGAGCCCTGGGGAGCTAAGGGAGGGTGGAAACACCAGTCTCAGAAATGGAGCAGATTAAAGCTTCCATTAATCAGCAGTCAGATCAGGTTCTGGAGTGACTGGTGTACTTCCAGCCTGGTCAAGATGGTGAGACTTTGTATTGAGAGAGACAGAGACAAAGAGAGACACAGAGACAGAAAGAGACCGAGACACAGATAGGCATATAGACACAGACAGACAGATAGATATAGAGAGACAGTGAAGAAAGAAAAGAGAGATGAAGGAAGGAAACAGAAAGAAAGAAAATATTACTCTTTCTCTTACATGAGAGGAATGGGAACAATATAAAAGTCAATGATATGTTTGATTGTTTGAGTAGAGGTTTGTTGCTTCTGGATTCTCTTCCTAAATGGTGGATTTCCAGTGTTCAACAAATCACTTGAATTCCCAAGGCTTTCAATTTTCCACATTTAATGTAAAATGGCAGTACATTAAATTTAGGATTACCACACTAATGGACAGGAGGAGAGCTAATCCCAAAGACTGGATTATGCTAAATCCATTTGTATTTGGCTTTAGAATGCATTATGTCTGGGTTGTTTTGTTTTTTGTTTTTTTTTAAAGCAGATCTCATAAAATTTCAGCATTAGCCAGGACCTTTAAGGACACTTAATCCAACCTGTACTGAAAGAGAAAACCTCTCTTACAACATCCCCACAAGTAATCATCCAACCTTTACTTTAAGACTTCAGATGAGAGGGAGTCTAGGCCTTTCTAGGGCAGTGTATAGAGACATGTGGTATCTCCAATGAGAAATATCAAATATATTTTGAGAAGCCATACCATTTTTGTTGGGAGTTTGTTTTTTGTCAAAAAGATTCAGATAAGGGTGTTTTGGAAAATGACTGTTATGTTTTACAAAAAGGATAAAGTTACTAAGGGCATAACATTTTACCTAGAAGCAGGAAATCATTAATTTTTTCCTTCCTTCCTTCCTTCCTTCCTTCCTTCCTTCCTTCCTTCCTTCCTTCCTTCCTTCCTTCCTTCCTTCCTTCCTTTCCTCCTTCCTTCCTTTCCTCCTTCCTTCCTTCCTTTTCCTTTCCTTTCCTTCCTTCCTTCCTTCTTTCTTTACCTTTTTTTTTCTTTCTTTTTCTTTGGTTAACTATGCTTGTGCATCTAACTTAATGTTTTTCTTTTCTGTGTTCAACTTTGTTTTCTTTTGATAAAAGATATTCACATTGTTCCCTGTTGCTAAAAATTTCGTATTTTCTTCCTTGATGATTGAAAAATGAAATCTCCCTAAGACAAAACTTCTAATTTGCATGGGTAGAGGGACTTTTTGTCTGCAGAAATTCCTTGCAGTGAATTTACACTGCAAATCTGGACATTCATGCAAACACACACACAATAATTACCCTCAGTTTTACAGAATATATTATTTGGGGAGTATAATCTAATCCCCTCTGCTTTTTGGAATATCACACTCTAATCTTTTCTTCAATTTTTCATGGATAAAGAGTATTCTTGTATGATTCAAACAGATTACCTTCAGTAAATGAAGAGCTTTCTGTTCTGACAGATTTTTTCCCTTTAAATTGACATTTTTGAGTTTTATCACTGTTTCTGTGTGCTCTGAATACTCTCTCTCTGGAAAATTGTCTTGTATTCTTTGTGGGCTTTTTGGGGTGGAGAGCATGAGAATCATCATCTTTCTTCAAAGTTAATAATTAAATTCTATGTTCTTCTGATGTTGTTGGGTTCTTTTTTTAAAAAAAAATTGTGTTATGTCAAAATTTCTCCCGCATACATACTTTTTGATACAAAATCTTCCATCCTCATTTTTCAGGGCCCCTACTTTTTTTTAGAGTTTCTCCTTCACATATTCCAAATTCTCTGCTGTCACTAGGTTTTCTCAGAGCTCCCTTTGAATGCTGCCTTCTACAGTACTGATAAGTCTCCCCAGGTATTAATATTCTACCCCCCAAAATTACTTCCTATTTACTTGCATTCAGTTATGCAATTATATTTTTTCCCCATCAGAATGGAAGTTCCTTAACGGAAGGAACCATTTCACTATTTTTTTAAATCTCCTGTGCCTAGTATAATAGCTAGTATGAGGTAGATGTTTATGCCAGAAGAATTGCCCTTTCAAATGTCTTGAGGAACCAAGCTGAGTCAATTGGTGCAGCACATTTTTAAATCCATAAATCAAAGACAATAGAGATAGTAGGATGACATTTTGGGGTTGAAGCTAAATTATAATTGTTTTTGTGTGTCAAGTGACGTTCTTGAGCCTTCTAGTGTTAATCAGTTCTTGTGGCACGAGTGGATGGATGAATGTTTGAGTGAGTACAGGAATGAAATGGAGTTTTCTGTCATATGATGTAATGAGTTAAATGTATGCTCCAGGCATTTTATTTTAAAGCAATCAGGGTTAAGTAACTTGCTCAAGGTTACATGGGCAGTTATTTCTGGGTGGGTGCTACGTGTCTGAACCTGGATTCGATCCCCAGGTTATCCCGACACTGGAGCCGGTGCTCTTACTCACTGAGCGACCTGGCTGCCTGTAGCAGCAAGCACCCTGGAGTCACTAGGGTGGTTGCTCACACAGGTTCTTGGATCTGCTTTGTTAAAGGAAAGCAACTCAAAATGGCTTAATAAGCTTACTTTGATCAGTCAGACATATATCATTTACCTTGTTCAGGGAAAAAGTCAGCACCCTGAACTTCAAAGTATACAGGCAGAATTATCAAGACAGAAACAGATCAAGTAGACAGCTTTCCAAACTGTCCAGCCACTACATCCATACCCAGTCAACATCTGGGTTTCCACATCTGGGTTTTTCAAAGCCGGGGGCCTCTCAACAACGGCTTCCCAGAATTCAGATCAAATCACAGAACACTTCTCAAAGTGAGTCCCAAAACAAAGCTACACATCAGGGCTTATATAGCCTTCTCCTGGCTCAGAGAATGTAACAACCTTTTGGACCCACTGGCCAATCAAAAAGTATCTATTGAAAAACAAGCCTCCCACCCCAGGCTTCAGGTGCACTTCAGCCTAGGGGCGGGGAAGATCTTCCAAATTTGCATTCCCATTACACTGCCCTGCTCCAGGCATTCTTATTGGCTATCTTCAAACCCAAAATGCACTTACTCCTCATCTCTGCCCCCTAATTTTCTCTGACTTTCTTTAAGTCTAATCTAAATTCTCACTTACTGTAGAAAGTCTTTCCCAGTCCAGCCTAATCTTGGTGCCCTCCCATTGAAACTATCCCCAGTAGATCCCAACTACATCTTGTTTTTTCATAAGTCTTTACATGATGTCTCTCCCATTAGACTGGGAGTACTTTGAGAGCAGGGACTGAGTTTTGTGGTTTTTTGCTTTTTGATGTTTTGTTGTTGTTATTGTTGCTTGGTTATGGGCTTTTTGTTTTTTGGGTTTTTTTGGCCTTCCTTTGTATTCTCAGCACTTAGCACAGTTCTGGGAACATTGTTAAGCACTTAATAAATGCTACTTGATTGACTGATTGGCCTGATTTCGTGGAAATGGACTGGACAAATGTTTCTTAAAGAGAAACGCACAATGCCTTAACCTAAGTAGCTGGCTTTAGTAGAACTGAAAGGATTCTTTGTGAATAAGGGACTTGCAGTGTCTATTCAAGTCAGACATTTCAAAATAAAATGTTTGTTGGCACGATTGCTGTTCAGCTTGGCAGTACCCATGGTGAATGCATATTCTTTTCACCCCAATCTTTCCTTTGTCCTGAAAAGTGTTCAGAAATGGATCTTAATGTGAAAATGCTGTGATTTTAGCCAAAAATTTTACTTGGTTTTGATAAGACATTTCCATCTTCTTAATTCTTTTATTTTGAAGAGAAAAGTGCTTCCAGTAGAATTATTTGCTAGCCAAACTGTCCTTCATGCTGTTCCTCAACTCAAGACATCCCATCTTTTATCCCCATGCCTTTAAGAAAGACTGAAAGGATCCTATGCCTGGAATGGATACCCTCTTCACTTCCCCCTTTTAGCTGTCTTTAAAGCTCAAGTCAAATGCCACCATAAATCTTTTCTGTTCCCCCAGCTAATGGTGCCTCCCTGCCTTCCACTATAAATCACCTCCTTTTTTAAAGCCTATTTTTGTATATATTTAGACAGTATACATACATATGTGTTTATATATGCATATATACATACACAATTGTTTCCCCCAAAAAGATTGTAAGTTTTTTTGAGGTCAGGGATTGTTTTATTTTTTCCTTTTTATTTCTAGTGCCAAGTACAGATAACTTAATAAATGTTCCTTGATAATTCGTTGATTGATAGGATAACATTTTGATAGTTAAGATTATATATGTGTTTTGCCATCTTTTTCTTGTTTAAAGCCTGCTTCCATTTGAGATGCTGCAATATATCCCGGCTTCTCTGTACTATATAAATGTGTAATGAATGCTGTAACATGGTGGTGTTTCGGCTTCAAGACAAGACATTTTATATCACTGTTACATGATTCCGTTAGTCTCTCCACCATATTTCATCAACATGTTACTACTGAACATCTCTGTGGTAGAAGAGTTCTGTTTACTTTGATGAAAGTAGGAGAAGGGGAACTGACATTTGCAACATTCAGGTATAAGCTGTGATTAGCCATATACCAACTCACTAAGGGTCTGGGATTTCATCAGCAAGGTGTGGGCACTACCTTGACAAATGCCCAGCTTGATACAAGATTTAGAAGATTAATCCTGGAGAATTGCCTGAGGCACAGGTGTTAGGTAACTTGCCCAAGGTCTCGGAACCCTTTTTGCCTCAGTTTCCTCATCTATAAAATGGGGATAATAAGAATACCCACCTCCCTAAGTACCAAATGAGATAATTGTTACATAGTTAACACAGTACCTGGCATTTAAACTATTTGGTGTTAGAAGGAGCTTTTGAACCCAGATCTTTCTGGTTTCAATACCAGCACTGGATCCATACTTACAAACTACTGAACAACTGAAAACAGTTGTTACATCAGGAACACCGCCTGTCTCACCAGGTTAGAAGTTCAGTGGCCCCCCAGGGTCACCTGATCCAAGAGGGATCCTCATGGAAGCGTTAACCTGCTGTTTTTCCCCCTTGGGTTCATGCAGCCTGGAGACCCTCTCCTCCCAGGGGTGAACCACACTGATGCTACCCCTCAATGAGGACCCGATTGGCCTTTGTCTTATTGTAGCTCCGAACTCCGGTGTTCCAGGGACCCACCAACCCCAGCCTCATCTTCTGCCCCATCACCCCTGGCCTCTTTGCTTTTTCTTATCTTCTTATGCTGAATTTATATTTTGCAAAGTGTCGTGGGTTGTATGTGTGTGTGTGTGTGTGGTGTGTGCACGCACTCGCATGCATGTGTGTGTGTGTTTTAACCAAAATTTCAAATTAAAATTGAAATCACTCTTTTTCACCTTCCTTTTAGGACATTCAGGATATTTTCCCTGGTTTTAAAAGAAAATAGAATTACTAAAATGTAATGGTTTTGAGAAAGAAAGAAGACAATGCTGGTGTTTTAAAAACAGAAAGAAATCTCTTTGTTTTTGCTTTTATTTTACAATTTAATTTAATTTATAATTTAACAAGCATTTAGTGGGGACTTATCATATGCTATTTTAGGAGCTTGGGACACAAAGACAGAAACGAAGCTATCCCTGTCCCCCCAGAGCGCTTCCAGTTTTACTGTAGGAGATGACATACACGTGGGCATATAAGGCAAAATATGTACAAAAAATTCATTTTGTAATTTTGGGTAGAACACGTCTTGTGGTGCTGTGGAAGAGGGGCATTCATCAGGAAAGGCCTCTGGTAAGAGCTGGCATTTGAGCTTTGAAGGGCATTGAGAGGTGGGTGTGAGGAGGGAGAATATCACAGATATGAGTGAAAGCTTGGAGATGGACTGTTGGATGGACTGGGTGAGGAGGGGGTGATGGGAGCAGCAAAAAGGACAGTGTGAGGTGTATAGTAAAATCCAGGTGGGAAAGTAATAAATAATCAGCTTGTAAAGATAGGGTGGAGCCAGATCTTTAAGGGGTTTAAACCTTGGCGTTTTATTCTGGAGACACAGAGCATCCCTCAAGCTGCTTGAGTGGGGTGACATGGTCAGACCCTGCTTCAGGAATGTCAGCTTGGCTTCTGTTGGAGGATGGATTGGAGAGACTGAATGTGGAGAGCCCTGTTTGGGTAATATTGTAGTCTAGGGCTAAAGGGAGTGAGATTAGCCTGAAATGAACAGATGGAAGGCCAGAAAGTTATCCTGGAACCATATTGCCCTGTGCTTTAAATACCATGTTGAATTTTTTTTTCTTTATTTCCTAAGCAAAGGATAGCCATTTAAGGTTATTGGTCAATGACTAATAATAATTAATTAAATGTTGATCGATTAATAATATAATAATCAATAATCACAGTGAATGCCATTTAAATAGTGCTTTAAAGTGTGCAAGTGTTTTACTCATTTGAACCTTAGTGATTCTATGAGAGCTCTGACCAAATCATGACTCCAGATTCATAGACAAAGGAACCAAGGCTCAAATTAAATGATTTGTCAGTTGTCACAAAGCTGGTGGAGTTTGAACCAAGGTCTTCCTGCTTCCAAATCTAGCATTCTTTCCACTGGGCCAAGAATGATGTGATATCTGCCTCTCAGAAAGGCTGATTGGGCGGGGAATATCGGATAGACTGCTTAGGGCAATGGGATGGCAGACTCCTTATGATGGTGGTGGAAGGAAAACATGTTAGGAATGTTTCTCCCTTGTGCTCAACCTCTACCAGCTCCTCTTTGCTGCTGAAACCTCCAGCTATTTCGTGGGGTAAGAGCTGTACTCTACAGAAGGGCATATGGATAACTTGATGACTAACCCAGAGCTGTTTATAGAGAAGTAGTATAGTGTCTTAGAAAGAGAATTGAGGGAGCAGCTAGGTGGCACAGTGGGTGGAGCACTGGTCCTGGAGTCAGAATTTAAATCTCACCTCAGACACTTTCTAACCATGTGGCCCTGAGCAAGTCACTTAATTCTGGTTGCCTCAAAGAGACAATGAAAGAAAAGAAGGAAGGAAGGAAGGAAGGAAGGAAGGAAGGAAGGAAGGAAGGAAGGAAGGAAGGAAGGAAGGAAGGAAGGAAGGAAGGAAGAGAAGCAGAGATAGAATTTTGAAAACTTTGGTTCAAATCCCCACTCTGCTCCCCACTAGGTTGTGTGTACGCCCTTATATACACTTTCCATCTTTGGACCTCAGATTTTTGGTCTGTAGTATGCAGGGTTTAGGCTAGATGAGCTCTAAGGTCACAGTCATAAATCCATGAGATTCTGAGTAGAAAACATCCTTAGAGATTCAAATCCAACCCACCTGGTGAGGCCAAGTCCATGACCCAGTTACTATCGTCAGAATTCAATAAACTATTTGCAAAGAGGAAAAAAAAATGTCTATTGATTTAAGCTTCCCAAATCCCTCAAGTCATTTTCCCATTAAATGTGCTTTTTTACAACAGTTTTGAACTTTGTTTTTGGCTAAAGACTGAGAAAGAATCTAGCTTTCCTTTAAATCTAGACATTTGCTATTTTGTGGATATTTCCTTTTACTCCTTCCCCCCAACTTTCTCATTTTGCTTTATTCATTAAAAAAAAAATTCTGAACTTAAGAAACACCAAACAAAATGAGCATTTCCAAGTACAAAGTAGAAAAAGAGAGGATCCTATGTGAGGCTGTGAGGCTCTATTGCCCTACATCTTGATTTCCGTTTTAAATCTATAATAAATTCAACATGGAACTTTGAAAGTGTCTTGCTTGTCTGTTTCCCTCTGGCTACCTTTCTTCCTTCTGTTCTCTTCTGTGTATTAAAAGATGTTTCCATGATTCATTTTTCTTTTTCTTCTTTTTCTTTCTCTCTCTCTCTCTCTCTCTTTTGGTCTCTCTTCTTGGCAAACCCATTGCTATCACCCCTTCTCCTTCCCTTAAAAAAAAACAAACCAACAGCAGAAAAACCATATGCAGAGCCAAGCAAAGCACATATGGGGGTGGGGGGAGGGGATCTTTTCATTAAGATGAGGAGTTATCTAGAGAATGTAGTCCAATCTCTAAGCTTAAATGACACAAAAGAAGACCATTTATGCCCTGCCCTGCTTCATTTAATGGCTCTTACTGGAGTTTGTGAACCCTGGAATCTTAGGGCTGGAGGGGACCTTGAGACATGACATTGCCTCCTCTTTTTAGAAGGGAAAGCAGAAACGCATCCACCCCCAGCTTTGTTGTGCTTGCCTTAGGCAAGCTCCATCCTGCCATCCTTATACCTAGGCTATTTGTCACAGGCACCCTTGCTGGGGTAGATGCAAAATATTTTCTGACTCATTAGCCAAATTGTTCCATGCTCCATTTAATGTAGCAGGGTAACACGGAAAAGGGGCCAGGTCCAACTAGGGGACCACCCCACACACTGGCTGGAGGCGCTGGCTTCTCCTTGCCTGGAGCTGTAGTTTGCTAAAGATCTGAAGGAGTTAATGGGGCCTCCTGCAGTGTTTGACATCTGGGAAGTCACACAATAACCCTGAAATTGGGTAAAATCTATCTCAGCAGAAAGTTTGAAGATGAGGATCTCTAAATTTACATACCGTGAGCAAATTCTGTTTTATTTTAATAATCCAGACCTGTTATGTCCCTGATGTAGGAAAGCTCTCAAGGGTGGGGTAAGTTCATCCACAAGGCAGATGGATGACAAACCTTGAGTTTATGTTAATTGTTGGAGAGGTGTGTGTGTCCAGACCGACCCTGGCATCCATTTTATATCATAGATCATAAAAGTAGCTTGACAATCTATCAGTTAATGAACAGGAATTTATTAAGTATCTGCTGTGTGCCAGGGGGGCATCTAGGTGTTGCAGTGGAAAGAACCGGGGGCCTGGACTCAGGAAGACTTCTCTTTCTGTGTTCAAATCTGGCCTCAGACTCGTCCTAGCTGTGTGACCCTGGGCAAGTCACTAAACTCTGTTTGCCTCAGTTTCCTCATCTGTAAAATGAGCTGGAGAAGGAAATGGCAAACCACTCTAGTATCTCTGCTAAGAAAACCCCTAAATAGGGCATGACTGAAACGACTGAACAACATGTTCCGGGCTCTGTTCCAAAGATACAAAAAAAGAACCTGCTATCATTGTAGGACCATAGCTATCATCATCATCATCACCATTATAGGGTAAACTAGGGTGATAGCCATTTGAGTTGGGAGAAGGGGACAGTGTGATGTACCACCTTGAAGCTGACCCTCAGAAAATAGGAGCCAGAACCCTGAATTTTAAAATGTATGCCTGTGTATGTATGTGAATGTGATACACGTGCATATCATATATGTATACACACATGTGTGATAGAATGCTTAAGATCTTAGTTCAGACTCCAGCTTCCACATGAATGAAGCCTTTCCTGACCTCCCATTTGGTGGCGTCTCCTCCTCCCCCACCACCATTATCCTGGGTGTACCTTGAATATTCAGGGTGTTCTATATGTCAGCACGATTTTAATCTTTAATAGCTTAAAATTAAGGTCATTACAAGTCTTTAATAAGTTCTTGTTGATTGATATGTATGTGTGTATCTGTATATATTATATAGATATGTGTATATGCAATGTACATATGTGTGTCCACACGTATGTGCAATACAATATATACATGTGTGTATACACACATACACATGTACCTACCCGTATATCCCTTTTAAGATTGCCGTAATGCTGGGACATTTTTGAATTGACCCTACTTTTTAAAGAAGTAGCAACAATTTAACTTTCCTTAAGGCTAAGTGATAATAAGAATAAGACTAATGACTTACTAAGATCTCATCTTTTCTGAATCAACAGTTCTGATAACTGCTGGGTGATGACAGACTGTTTGAAGGGATGTTTTCCCCCACTCTCATCTTACACATTAGGAAACCAAGGCCCACAGGGAGAGGCGACTTAATAGTTATTTTTTGTTTTGTTCTGTAATTCATTATTGACCTGAATTATTTATTTATTTATGCTTTTTGGAGGGGGAAGGTAGGGCAATTGGGGTTAAGTGACTTGCCCAAGGTCACTTGGCTAGTTTTTGTGTTAAGTGGCTGAGGCCGGATTTGAACTCAGGTCCTCCTGACTTCAGGGCTGGTGCTCTATTCACTGAGCCACCTAGCTGCCCCTGACCTGAATTATCTTAAAAGTGTGTCTAAAATGGATTTGGGCATTAACTGGGTCTTAATAAATGAAACTTATTAAATCAATCTTATGTAGTTACTTCACTGATTTCTAGTCATGTAAAATACACAAAGCCTTTCCAAAAAATTCAAGACTTTTCTTTCCTGTACCCTTGACCATGCTGTGAATATCAAAGAACAGTCAAATATATATAGGAATTCCAGCCAACATTGTTGTAGCAGCTCAAGGTTTGCACATTGTGAGTTGCACAACAGGCCTGAGAACAGGTGCTGCCCATTTTACAGATGAAGAAACTTGGAAGTCAATAAAACAGGACATTTATATATTATTCCATTTGACTCTCACTACAGCCTCACAGGGTAGGTGTTCTTAGTCTCCCCATTTAACTAATACGGAAACTGAGGCAAATAAAGGTTAAGTGGCTTGCCCAGGGTGCCACAGCTAGTATGTGTCTGAGGCCTTCCTGACTCCACATCTAGAACTCTAAACTCCAGTTATTACATGATCTCAAATGTGTCTTAGAAGATTCATGTCTTCAGTCTTCTTTCCCCTAAATCCGGGCAATAGTTGCATCACTATAAAATTCTGGGGTCATTTGAGGCTTTAGTATTTGTTGCTAAACTGACTAGGGTCAGTCAGTCAGTCAGTCACTGAATATTTATCAAGGGCCTACTAAGCTCCAGGGGGTTGTGCTAGGGCTGGAAGGTGTTTCAAAGTTCATCTGAGCCAACTCTCATTTTATAGATAAGGAATATCTGATATTCAAAGAAAGATCCAAAGAGGTTAAGAAACTTGTCCAAGGTTCCACAGATAATTAATCATGATGATAGACTAAAATTTATTTTACTTGAAGAATTTACTTACTTTACAAGGTGACCACAGAACCAGGATTTGAACACGAGTCCTCTGACTCGAAATTCACCACTCTATCCACTATGCCCCGCCACCTCTCTACCCGAGGACATCCCCAAAATCCCACTGGACGGAGCTTGCTCTGAGATTGTTGGATCCGTTGGACTCTTTGGGGATGAACATTAGAAATGGAAGGCCAGAAGGATGAATTCTGTTTCCATTGCCACTAATGAGGTACCTAATTATTCAAATGTCACTCCAAAGGTAACCTCATTAGTGATAGCATCTTGTTTTCAAAAATGTCCTGGGGCTTTCTAACTGAAATCAAATCGACAAGAAGATAATATTTAATATCCAAAGCCGAGTGGCATATTTAGTGGGCAAAGGCAAATCCCTTGAGGCCAAAATGGAGTCGGGCCCATAGATTGTTTTCTTACCTAACTGACTCAGGTTAAGTTGAAATTGGACTTGGCTCTTCTATTTCCCATGTAATTACCCTCCCTTTAGAAAAGAGGTTCATTAGTAATTAGTCATTATCTTTGGTGCATTTTATTAAAACAAGGCTGCTTCCGTCTGAATGCACATAACTCAGTGGGGTAGCGGGCCGTGATGTTTCCAGTGTTATCTCTCCCTAATACATCCTCTGCACACCTGCCAAAACAAATTTCCTCATATCCAGGACTGTTTACATGTTTACAAGTGTTCAGTGACCCCCTCTGTGTCTTTTCACCTCTACATTTAAAATAGGGGGATGGAGACCCAATCTATGATTTCAGTGGGATAGGGCACTCCCAGTGAGGAAACTTCCTCCTCTAGTCCAGGTCAACCTTCGATGGCGCCCATGGTCTTAGAGAATTTTCTAGAGCCCTGAGGGATCGTATGAGTTTCCCAGGTCACATAGAGAGAGGCCCTGAGTGCTGGCCTTCCTGGCCCCCAGACTAGCTCTCTCTCCACCATACTGTGCTCTGTGGCTTTTGTTTGTTTGAACAACTAGACACTTGTAGCCTTCCACAGTCTAGCTGGAACCCGCCTTTCCAGACTGCTCCGCTACCCATCTTTGTGGCCCGGCCCATCAGCTTAGTTGGTCTTCAAACTCAGGCTGCACTTCCCACTTCACAGCCTCTGCCCAGAATGTTCTTCCACCTCACCTCTGCCATCTTTGAAGGCCCAGCTCTAGTGCTGCCTGCTGCAAGAAACTGCTATTAATCCTGCCAGAGCACTCTCTTTTCATTCATAAAACATCTTGTATTTACTTCTCTGTCTCTGACTCTCTCTTTCTCCATCTATCTCTATCATCTATATATCTCTATCATCTACAAAGTATTAAGTAAAGAAAATATTGGCAGAAAAAAAATGCCTCATGATTCTATGGATGGGCCACAACCCTGGAGGAAAAGAGAGAGAAAGAGAGAGAGAGACAGAGAGAGACAGAGACAGAGAGAGACAGACAGACAGACAGAGATCTCAGAGAGACAGCCTTCATGCCTGTTCTGAGCACTTCTAGGCAGTCCTAAGTGCTGAAATAGAGCCAAGCTTACATTCTTTTTTTTTTTTTTTTTTTTGCTTTTTGGGGCAGTTGGAGTTAAGTATCTCGCCCAAGGTCACACAGCCAGTTTTTTTGTGTCTGTGGGTGTTAAGTGTCTGAGGCTGGAACCGAACTCGGGTCCTCCTGACTCCAGACCAGCCCTTTACTAGGAGTTTACATTCTAATAGAGGGAAGGGAACAGACAGGGGATCGAGACAGGGGACAGTGGGGTACATAGGTAACAGTATGATTTTGGTGGCCAGGGAGGGTCATGAAGGCCTGTATCTGGCTCACCTATCAGAGCCCAGGGTGATGTGATTCTGGGACCAAAGTCTAAGATTCCACTCCAGGAAAGAGAGGTGAAAGTGATGGCAGGTGTGGAGGTGACACAGTTTAGAAATGGCAGCTGGGAAGTATAAAATGATTCAGATTGTTTTTTCTATATAAAAATTTGTATTTTCCTAATTAGCCATAGGATGACCTTGGACAAGTCACCTGATCCATCAGGCCTCAGTTTCCCTCATCTGTAAAATTGGGGTGGAGGGGGAGGGTGGACTAGATGGCCTCTGAGGTCTCTTCCAGCCCTAGATCTATGGTCCTATGAGTCAAGATTTATATAGTTATTTCTAAAATAGTGTATACAGATAATGTATACCTACTTACCTGTCACCTTAAGCATCCAGATCCATACTTAGACTCAGCTGTCCCAGCCTTCAAAGCTGTATAAAAACAAGAGGGAGTCAAAGTTTTTCAGACTTCCCCACCTGGCAGTTGGTAAAATGGAATTGATAGGGTGGGCACTGAGAAGGGCACTTCTTTGTCAGCTCCCATCTCTGTTAGGTGGGAAGCCATTTTCCCATTACTTTTCTATTTGAAATCAATTTCACTGTCCTTGACAGTTGAACCTTTTTGATATGTGCCATGGAGGGAAACTTGCCTCTTCCTCAGAGACTGGATATAATAACATAACATTTTAATGGAATTTTTTCGACATAGGGACCTTTGATTTAGACTTCATTTTTGATTTAAATAAATTGATTAAGATCATGGGGTTTTGTTTCACCACAAACCTTTCCCAGCAGAGAAGGCTTCCTTGAAGAAGTAAAGCTAGTCATTAAATATTGATTGATCAACCCCTACCCTTAACTAAAGAGCAGACTATTGTGAAGAGGGTACTGTGGTAGAGAGAACACGGAAAGGAGAGTCCAGAGATTCTTGGTCTTCTGCTACTCATTAGGAAATCTCTTAACTTTCTGTGCCTCAGTTTCCTTTGCAGTAAAATCCATCTCCTGCCTCCATGCTGCTGCATCATTCGTCATGTATGATATATACGTTCCCTTTATTTCCCATCTTTTGAATCCTCACCTTTCCCACAAACTCATCTGAGATGCCATGTCCTAAAGTACCTTACTGATTCCCCGGCCCCACCAGCTGTTTCCTTCTTGAAATTAGTTTATTTTGTAAATATTTTGTTCTTACTTATCTGTCTAACTATTGATTTCACCTTGTGCAAAATGTAAATTCTACCGGAAGCAGGGAGTGCTTTATTTTTGCCATTTTGCCCTTGTACCCCCAGGATCTAGCACAATTTCAGGCACACTTGGGGGAGAGAGAAGTGCTGTATCTGTGATTTCATTAGTATTAGATACAGCCAGTGAGGAACGTCCCAACGGCACCCACTGTATCACATAGAGTCTTAGAGAGTTGCCTGGGGCATTAAAGGTTAAGTGCCTTGTGCCTGCAGCTCCCATGTGTCCGGGGTGGCCTGTCAGCCAACGCCCTCCTGACTTCAAGACCAACTCCATCCATTAGAACGCTTGCTGCATTGAAATGAATTGTATTTAAGTGGAAGCAGGAGTCAGCTAGGTCTCCGCTCATGACCCCTTCAGAGTTTCTTATACTGTGGCTTCTCCACCCACAGTTTAAGCAACACTGAGCTGGAGAACTTCTGAGACTCTCTGAATCCCCATCATTCCAGGGCCCTTTGTGCTAGAGCCCAGGACATGAATACTCATAGTAGGCAACTAGTGCAAGCATCTGTTTCCCATGTATCTAGTTGGGAATGTTCCAGCTCACCATTGAAACGATAGCTTGGATTGTCATCAGGGACTTGACCAGGGCCCCTTAAAAATCCTGGGGAAATTACCCTTCTCTTAGAGTCGAGGAGCAAAAAAATGGGAAGATGTGTGAGACACACACACATAATTAAGATGCATCATGTCACCGGTGTGCTTAAGATGATGTAAAGGGTAGTATTCAAAAATGTTGTTATAGCAGGTGGGCCGGTGATGGAAGGAAAGAGGGCAGTATAAGAGCTGCATGTGCCAAATGCTGCCCTGGCACCACACAGTATTAAAATATGCAGAGAAAGCCTCTTGAACATTGGGTGGTCCCACCACAGAGGACTTATGAAAGCCCATGGCCAAGAGTGACAGGGGATGAGGAGATGTTCATAGGTCGTATTCTGCACCACTGCAAGGAAAGACTGTTGATTCCTTGAGGACAGGGACTGTATCATTTCGAACAGTGCTTAGCACTTAGCAGGTGCTCTCTCTCTCTCTGTCTCTCTCTGTCTCTCTCTGTCTCTCTCTGTCTCTCTCTCTCTCTCTGTCTCTCTCT
>NW_027185761.1:54517227-54579128 GCF_028583685.1 Petaurus breviceps papuanus
TCTCTCTCCCTCTGTCTCTCTCTGTCTCTCTCTGTCTCTGTCTCTGTCTCTCTTCTCTCTCTCTGTCTCTCTGTCTGTCTCTGTCTCTCTCTGTCTCTCTCTTCCTTCCTCCCTCCCTCTCTTTCCTTGTCTTCTCTTCTTTTCTCTTGATTGAACATCAGCAGTTCCTTTGACTGAGTCTCCTATGGCCTGGTTTCCAGGTCCTTCACCATTTTGGTCACCCTCTTTGTACACTCTCCCCAAACTCAATCTCTGTCTCTGTCTTTGTCTTCTTCTATCCCTCCCTCACCCCCATATATGCCTGCATATATAATTATACACACAATAGATTTAAAATAAATACAATGTAGTTTGGGTAGGTCACACACTAACAGCCAGCAAGCAGGAGGGTAGGAAGGTTTCCTGTAAGACGTGGCTCTTGACCTGAACCTTGAAGGAAACTAGAGATTCTGACAGGTAGATGTAATGGGCAGGGGTATATTACAGGCAGAGGCAACAGCTCGTACAAAGTGAAATCATGGTGTGGCAACGTGGAGTGTGGTCGTACATAAGGAATAGTGAGAAGGCCAGTGTATCCACACCTCCATATACATGGAGGGGAACAATGTCCAATAAGTCCAGAAAAGCAGCTTTGGGAGAGGCTTTGAAGGGCTCTTGGAGCCAGAGAAGTGAATATTCTATCCTTGAAGACACAGGGAGCCATGGGAGTTTATTGATCCAAAGAGTGACATAATCAGACATGTGCGTTAGGAAGATCATTTTGACACCTGAGGGGTGGATAAATTGGGGATGGGGGAAATGAGGCAGGGACACCAGATGGGAGGCTCTCACAATAGACCAGGTGAGACGTGGTGAGGGCCTGAACTGGAGTGGAAAAGAGAGGATGGAAGCAAGAAATATGGAATGAAAATGAAAAGATATGGCAGCATAGACCATAACCTCCCTTCTTCACGAGGTGAGGGTTTGGGAGGGTCCCTGCAAACGGTTCAGGTCTCCCAAATCTCCAGATCAAAGTTCTTCCCTGCCCTCCCCAGACCAGAGGGAAGAAGGAAGGGGTCAGATTTCAGGTGATGCAGCCCAGTGGCCCCTCCCCTCTGGAGGAAGCTGTAAGGCATATGACCAGGTATTTCCTGACTCACTTTCCTGGCTGAGCTCCAGAGAGAGAACACTCCCTGCTAATCTTTCCCTGTGGTTCCTCCACGTGGGCAGTCCCCCGCCTGCTGCTGCCTGCCAGAGTCCCAGGTGACAGAGAACCCCAGGTGAGGCTTACTAGGAAGGAGAGGCCCCAGGCAGGGGACAGAACAGAGCAGGGAAAACCCGAGGATCCTGCCCTAGGTCCCTGGCTGGACTGGGCTGTGGCTGCCTGCAGGGCCACCCAAGGAGGATGGGGGGGGGGGGGCCTGCAGAGAGCATGCATCTCAGCCAGGAGCTGGCCCAGGAGGGAAGGAAGGCAGAGATCAGAAGGGAGCGAATGGGTCACTCCCAGGTTACAGGAGGTTTCTTGTCACTGAGCTCCGGGCAGAGAAATGCACCTGCCTGTGGGGAGCCTGTTGGGGATGGCATCTGTCTGCTCTGCCCCCAGTGAGAAAGGCAGCAGCCGTCAGCGGCCTTGGAGCTGGAGGGGTTCTGAGAGCTCAGAGAAGAGAGCAGGGAGATCTCGTGGAGGGCCCTGGTTCAGTGGTTGTTTTAATTGGCAGAGGAATAAGACCGACGTTGTTCTGTGACAGGAGAGAGAGAGAACAACAGGGGCCTTCTAGCTTTCCCACCTCGGTGAAGCACAGCCTCATTGACCCTTCTCAGCTCCAGCATCTTTTCCCTCTGTCCCACCAGAAGGGCCATAGAGCAATAGATTCGGAATTAGGAAGACCTGAGTTCGAATCCTGCCTTGGACACTGTGTGACCCTAGGCAAATCATTGAAAGTCAAATTAAATGAGGATAAGAACAGCACCCTACCTCACCAGGCTGTTTGGGGGATCAGATGGAACAATGCTGGTAACACACTTGGCAGACTTTCAAGTTCTATTTACATCTTATTTATTCCTAAGATGATCGTTGATATAAATATATCATATTCTACACTTCATATGTCATATATTATTATACAGGGTGTCCTGGACACCTAAGTCTGGACACATAGGAAATCTTATTAACTGTGCATATTTTCGACAAATGAAAGAAATGGAATTTTCAACAACATTTTATTTAATTAGCATAAATGAGATTTTATAGGAAGATGTTAGAGGACATGGGAGGCACATAGGAAATCTCATTAATTAAATTAATCTCATTAATATGGAAGTTAGTCCCCAATAGCTAATGAAAGCTTTTATTCCATATGAAATTGTCATGGCCAAAATTTGTGCTAATTAAATAAAATGTTCTTGAAAATTTCATTCCTTTCATTACTTGAAAATATGCACAGTTAATGAGATTTCCTTTGTGTACAGACTTTAGGGACACCCTGTGTATTGCATACAATGTATATGTTACATATTTATTATATATCTAATATAGGATTTTCTATGTTGCTCATATATTTAATATAGGATTTTATACATCGATTATAAAACATATAAATATATTTTCTACATTAAATGCCAGTATAAGTAGACTTTCTTTTGGTGTCAGTGGGACATTAGTGATGGCGTTAAAAGAGAAGGGGCAGATAGGGGAAGAACTCTCCAGAACTGCTAGTTACATGTGCTTAGAACAACGTCCGGCACGTAGTAGGCGCTTAATAAATGTTTATTGACTATTTATTGACATGCGGAGCGTGTCCATTGGCTGTCCTTCACATATCTCTTCTTCTTTCTTCTCCATATTCCCCTTGCTAGTTTTCAGCTCTTTTTAGAAGCTGTCCATTTTTTGGTACTTTGAGAGACCATTGATTCTAAAGGAAGAAAACTCGAGATCAGAGAACCATAAATTCGGAGATGGAGGGGGGCTTAGTGAGACCCCCTCATTTTACTGATTGCACAGTGGATGGAACATTGAACCTGGAGTCAGGAAGACTTAAGTTTACAATCCTCCCACATACAGTGACCAGCTGTATGACCCTGGGCAAGTCCCTTAACCTCTAACTGCCTTATCTGTGGGATAATAATAGCATCTACCTTCAGGGTTGTTATAAGGATTTAATGTGATTATCAGATTATCAAATGAGATTTTGCAAACCTTAAAGCTGTTTATAAATGCTTGCTATTATCATCATTAATGCTGAGGAGAATAATGAAAGCAGATTAAGGGCTATGTCACAGGACCATAAGAGGCCTTGGTTTTTGCCTTGATCATTTTCCCCTGACCTTCTATATTTTCATTTTGCATTTCCAGAGCCATCACCCAGTTCTCTTCTAGAATTTCATTCCACACTCATGTAATACACCATTACCTCTGAATCTATAACTTGCTCTGTTCCCTCCAAAGCCTCCCCTCTCTTCCATTCCCACCCACACAATTCACCGTTCTTTGGTCTATAAATTGACATTAATGTCATAGTCTCACACTCCTAACACGGCACGTGACCTGCACACTCCAGGTAGCTAAACCCGGGGCTGGCCTGCTCTCTTGTTGGCTCAGCTCAGCCGTCCCTGCTGGCTGAGCGCTTTTCACCAGCTCTCCTTCCTCAGCAGTAAAAGTCTTTCTGCACAATCCGTGACATCAAAAATAATAATACTAATAAATGCTATTGATGAAACTCTTCGCCTGGGTGAGAATTTTTCCCCCCCAATTGCAGAGTTGCTGATATATTATTCAGTGTTCTTAATAACCACGTTTGACTTCGGCATTATTCACTGAAGTTATTACAGTACCACAGGCCTTTTACTTCCAGAGGAAATCTGAACTACTAGACAAACTTTAAGTGGGTGACACACGAGAGAGCCTTGGGATTTTTTCACCTTTTTTTGGGTTCTGGGCCCCTTGGGCAGTATTAGGGACCCCTTCTTAGAATCATGTTTTTAAATGAATAAGATAAAGTACATAAGGTTACAAAGAAAATGGATAACACTAAGATACAGTTATGATTTTTTTAAGGTTTCACTAGACCCCAGGTTAAGAGGCAGCCCCAGATTAAAGAAACTCTATCTCCATCCGCTAGTGCCCGGCCTGCCAAATGACTTTGCATTTATCTCCTTTGCATATACATACATCTTATTCATGCTGTATTTGTGCTATATAAATATGCTTATGTATGTACATTTTTAATACATACTTTTGTAGAGAGGCAGCTGATGGTGCAGGGGATAGAGTGCTGGACCTAAAACAGGAAGACCTGAGTTCACATTTGGTCTCAGACACATAGTAGCCCTGTGACCCTAGGCAAGTCATCTCACCTTTGTTTGCTCCAGTTTACTCAACCGGAACATCGAAATAATAACAGTACCTACCTCCCAGGACTGTTTAGAAATAGGGTGGGGAGCCTGCGACCTTGAGGCCACGTGTGACCTTGGGTGCAGCCTTTTGACTGAATCCAAGTTGTACAAGAACAAGTTCTTTTATGAAGTTTGGGTTCAGTCAGAGGGCCAAGAGGGTCACATGGGGTCTCGAGGCCACAGCTTCGCCACCCCTGGAACTTCAGAAGATGAAATAATAACTGCGAAGCACTTAAAGTAGTGCCTAGCCCATAGTGGTGCCTAATAAGTCCATGTGGGTTCGTTGGTGGATCTTGGCCAAGTTTTAGACTGATAGAATTATTTTACCCTCTTAATGTTCACTTAATGCAGAACTTGAAATGTTTGTTTTTCTCATCAGTCTCATCTTTGGATGAGGTCCTGACTTATTCTTGTTTATTTAATGTCCCCAAACGACTGAGTGGGTGATGTATGAAGTAAAAGTACTGGGCGGCAATCTCGTCTTCCCTTCACTCACTAAGACATCTCCAGGACAGCTCCAGTGGCGGGCGGCACTGGTGTGTTTATTGTCATCTTGTTCTCATCCTCATGGTTTTCAATGGGGTAGAAACAGTCACAGGACACGTTACTGCCCTGCTGTCATCCTTTTGAATGTCATGCTTTATGGACTATTTTTAGACAGATGGACTAACTATGTTTTGTTCTACTATTCACATTATTGTTGTTGTCATTGCTGTTATTTTGTGTGTTGTTACTGAGTTGACCCTTGGCTTTGCAGACACTCTCGTTCTGGGTCTTCTTCTCCCTATCACTCTGCTCATAATTATTCTTGTGACCAGTGGTCACAGATTTCCAAAATGACTGCCTGAGTTTGAGTTGGAATGGAGCTGTGTGGAAGCGGTGCCCGTGGCCCTCACGGCCTTTGCTCAGCTCTGTAACCCTCCTGAATGGGACCTTGTTAGGTGACTGCTAGAGGCTCTGAGCCTTTCCCCGTTGAGAGGAGGAAAAGCCGTGAGTGGGACTGCTGTTCTTTGAAGTCATACATTCCAAACTGGCTTTTCCATAGGGTAGACTCTTGAAATAGGATCCTATTTGAGCTGTTTCCTGGAACATTACCTTGTTTTCTGTCAATACCCTGCTCAATTGGGGCCCAAGATGGACATTGCTGTAATAGGAAAGTTGTGCTTTGACTTGAGCTACGGTTATTAATCAGAACGCTCTCAAGGATGAATGCAGCAGGGGCAGCCAAGTGGCATAGTGAATAGAGCACCAGCCCTGGAGGACCTGAGTTCAAATTTGACCTCAGACACTTAACATTAACTGTGTGACCTTGGGCAAGTCACTTAATCCCGATTGCCCTTCCTTCCCCCCTCCAAAAAGACAAAAAAAAAAATATGGATGAAGTGATGTGTGTAGGGGTGGGGCCTGGACCTGTGAATTCACCAAGACAGAGAACTCTCAGTCTATAGAGTGTTGGACTTGGAGCCAGGAAGATAGGAAGACCCGAATTCCAGTCCAGCTTCAGACACTAATCTGCCTGTGTGATCCTGGGCATGTAACTGAACCTCTCTGTGCCCGAGTTTCCTCATCTATAAGAATAACAGTCCCTAACACCTAGGGTTGTCGTAAGGACATTCTATAATGTTCTGAAAGTGCTTTGGAAACCTTAGAATACTCTGTAAATGCTACATAAAAGCTCCTTCTGCTAGTGTCAGTGAGGACATTCTCAGCTACTGCAATTTCAGTTAGAAGTTAATGGAAATAAAGGATGTTTTGGTTTAAATCTAGCTGTGGACACTTAGCCAAGTCACTTACTCTCTGTCTGCCTCAGTTTCCTCATCTGTGAAATGGGGAGAATAACAGCGCCTGCCTCCCAGGGTTATTGTGTTGATCACAAGATCATGTCTGTAAGGTGCTTGGCACAGCGCCTGGCATGTACTAGACCCCGTGTAAACGTTGGCTGGTGTTAAAATTGCTATTGTGTGTAAGCTTGTCCCATTCAGACACATGTGTCCTCAGCTGAAGAGCCCACGTTGTAGGAGAAGTCACTGGATGTCCAGTCTCGAGAGTGTCATTGAGCAAGGCCTCCAGTCTCCCCGAATGAAAGATTTCTCTCCAAGAATGTGCATTTCTGACTTTTTAATTATTAATCTACATGTTCTTCATGCCCTGTCCTGCAACACAGAATGTGGAGATGGGATAGAAAGGAAATTTAGAGGGGCCAAGAACCCCCCAAAGTGGCTCCTATAAAAGGAAGCTGAGGGTGAGCACCGGCCCTCCTCTTGGCAGGGGAAGAGGGGAGGATGTTTGGCTCTGTTTGTTACCACAAAACAGTCCTTGGGTAGAGTTTGGAGATATTTTCATCCTGTTTCAATTGTTGTTTTTACCCATAGCCACACCCACAAGTGGCTAAGTGATATAATTGATAGAAGACTGATGTGTACACACACACACACACACACTCACATGTATTGCTCTATTGTTCTTTACGTGTAAAAATATCTGAGTATCTCCCTCTCTCCCCCCCTCCTCTCTTCCTCTCTCTTTCTCTCTCTGTCTCTCTCCATCTCTCTCCATCTCTCTCCCTCTCTCTCTGTCCCTCTCTCTATCTCTCTGTCCACCTAACTTTGATAAACATGTAACTGAAGACTCAAACTTGTAGAGGAATCCATTAGGCCAGTGGTTCCCACTTCCAGGTCATCACGGATTACTGGTGCATTATGGCACCACCATTTTCTAGGGCAGAGTCAAAGGTTTCTCCAATTTTGCTCACATTTCTACTTCCGTAAGCTTTAATTAAAGGGTCATGGACCCACTTCTCTCGTAATCTAGTGGGGATTCCAGGTGTTGTGGGGTCAATGGGGGTAGTGGTAGGACCAGGCTAGTTTATAAGGTGACAGGGAATGGTGTGTGTGTGTGTGTGTGTGTGTGTGCATGCATGTGTGTGTGCGCATGTGTGTGCAGACACTACTATTCTGTTACCCACAGTAGCCAAAGAAAGAGAAAATCAAGCCACAATCTCTTCTCTGACCTTCATTTTTATTTGAATGGCATCAGCACAGTCAAGTTGAGGGGGCTGGAGATAATGACCTGATCTTCCCCTTTTTATCTCCGTTTCCAGTAGAAGGAATCCCTCAGCTGACCCGGAGTCTGCTCACTAAGCCCCATTGCAGTGGACCTCACCGTGCTAGATGCGTTTTATAGAGTCTGAGCTGCCGGCCCCCTGAGACCAAGCGTCATTTTCCAGTCTCCATCTCCTCGGGCCCAGACGGGATGGTGCTCATTATTTGGAATGTGCTGAGCAGGGAGGGCTTGAACTTAGTTCTTGTGTCTCCAGTATACAGCAAGTGCTTAGCGTACAGGAAGGGTTTTATAACCTTTGTTAGTATTTGATGTTGACAAATTAAATCAATTAAATATGGCAAGGATGAAACTAGGGATAAAAAAAAGCAGCTAGTTTTGGGTACTATTTAATTACCCTGCATTTATAAATGCCTTCTGTGTGCCCTGGTGTATTTGTATAATGAATTTTATCCTACTAGGGAGTAAATTATGTTTTCTAGGCAACAAATGATATATGATGTCTAGATACACACTTTTATTTGTGTCTGAGGTAGAGTAGTAGATAGCAGTATGTGTGGAAGACCTGCCTCAGATCATTACTAGATGTGTGACCCTGGACAAGTCACTTATCTTCTCTTAGACTCAGTTTCCTCCTCTGTGAAATGGGGATAGGGATAGTACCTGCCTCCCAGGTTTGTTTTCAGGGTTAGATGAGGTAACATATGTGAATCAGTCTGCAACCTATAAAACATTATACCGATACCCTTTGTCGATGTTGTTATTTGGTGGTGGCTAATTCTTCGTTTCCCCAAATGGACTTTTCCTGGCAAAGATACTGGAGCGGTTTGGCATTTTCTTCTCTAGTGGATAAAGGCAAACAGGTGAAGTGACTTGACCAGAGTCATACAGCTAGTATGTGTATGAGGCTGCATTTGAACTCAGGTCTTCCTGATTCTAGGACCAATTCTCTATCTAGTGAACCACTGGGCTGCTCCATATAAATGCTACTCAGCTGTAACTGTTTTTATTATTAATCATCTCTACAGAGGCAGTATAGCCCAGTGGATAGAGTGCTGCATTGTTCTTGGAATAAAGGCATCAGACATTTATGTGCTTTGTGACCCTGGGCCAGTCACTTAACTAACTCTCAGAACTATAGTTTTCTCGTCTGTAGAACAAGGACAATAGTAACGCCGAGCTCACAGGCTTGTCATGAAGATCAAATGACAGAATTAGGTGAAACGCTTTCTAAGCTTTGAAGCATTGTGTAAATAGGAGCTATTGTTATTACGGCCTCTCTACATCCATATTCTTATTATATATACATGAGCTTAGGGACAGAGCTGTGTGACCCTGGGCAAGTCCCTGAAGCATTCTGAGCTGCATTTCTCTCATCTCTAAAATTTTATAAAAATACCAGTGGGCTTAGGTAACGGTGATGTGCTGAGTCAGCGAGATCACACAGGTAATGTTTGTAAACATTGTAGGTACGTCAGCTGTCATGTGACACATGCACATTATTATACACGCATGTGTGCACATGTCACATGTGTGTACACGCATGTGTATGTATTGTCCTACCTACTTATACACAGATACAAGTGTTATTTGGGGTTTTTTGGAGAATTTCATTGTTATCAGCACATCAGTCAACAAGGCATAGTATAACCATATGTGTATATACTTATAGTCTTATGTCTATGTGCACATGTATCCGTACATATATGGTATATATACACACATATCTAGGTCAGTAATGTGTACTAGAACATGTGCATATGCACTTGTTCCCTCCAGTCCTATGTTTTGAAGCTACTTACATATGAGCATCTGGTGGTGTAGTGAATAGAGCATTAGACCTGGAATCAGGGAGATCCAAGGTAAAATGCAGTCCTCAGATACTTGCTAGCCTTGTGACCCTGGACCAGTCACTTAGCCTCTCTCTGCTTCAGCTTCCTCATGTATAAAATGAGGATAAGAATTGTACCTACCTCTCATGGTTGCTGTAAGGATAAAAAGAGATAATATTTATAAAGTGCTTTGCAAATCTTTAAGTGTTTAATATAAATGTTAGCTATTACTACTACAATTACCACATGGTTATCCTGCCCCTCCCCCGCATGAGACTACATAATATTAGCACCTGGCATCCATAGTTAAAGGAAAATAACAAAAAGATATATATTCATTTAATATCTAAAGTTAGTAGGAAAGCTCCATTAAGAGTGTGCGTGAGAAGACAAGACTGCCTTGAGCTTGGGGGTCAATCAGGCTGTATAGACATCCTTCCCACGGGTTAGTGGGAAATGAATAAGAGAGAGTTTATTTACCCTTCATGAATGCATGCATGGCTAAAATATTAAATAAATGAATTAAAAAAAACCTTAAGAACCCCCAACAATATCAAACTAACCACTTGCAGGGCAGCCTCAGATGAAGCTGACATTCCCTAGCCCATTGTTCTCTCAAGTGAGGGAGAGTGGATGAGGGACTGAGTGGAAACATCAGTAAAGAGATGGTAAAACCCTTTTAAATGAAAAACTTCTGGAAAAAAAGCACATTTAACACAACTGAAGTCAAGAGGGTAAAACTCAACAGCAACAACAACTTGAGAAAATTTCATCGGGGAAAATTTAGATGTAACCAGGAGTGCCTTCCCGGCAACAACATTTTGCGATAAATGAGCCTTTCTTTCTCTTTGTGACAACAGCATGTTCCATCTAAGCCATTCAAAGCGTTCTCTAAAAACCAGGTTAATAGTTTCCCGCTTTGGGTTGGATTTGATGGTAATGAAGGCCCTGTGAAAAATGTTAATAGTCTCTTTATTCCTTCACCCCCCCATTTTCATGCCCTATACATTTTGAAAATTAATACCACGGTGGATTTTCTGAATTTGCTAATTAGTAAGAAGGTTGACATTTACTAATATAAAACTATGAATAAACCCACTAATTTAAAAATTATGTCACAATCAGAATGTTCCCATGGAAGCTAGAAGACCAGTTGAAAAATGTAGTCTTTAGTTATTTATTAATAAGGCTATTAGTCAGAGGATTAATATGTAACATGTTTTTTAAATGTTAGACTTTTTCTTATAATTCACGATCATAATTCAATTGTGATTTAATTGTCCATTGTCATAATCATTAATATTTTAATATAATGAGGCAAGGTTAGCTGTTGATTTCTTTCTAATCTGATGTTCTCTGGCTGAGGGTGGGGGAGGCCAGCCTCATAAGGTGTTCTCAGGTACTTACCATCTAGCAAAGGCAAATCCCTACAATGGCTGCCTAAGCCAAGTAAGAATTTTCCAGTGTATTCCCATGTTTTTATGAATCCACACAGACAAGGTATCCCTACAGATCTTTGTAATTTATAGTCTTAGCCAGTTGCCAGGAGCTCTGAGAGGTTGAGTCACATAGCCAGGAAGTGTCTGAGGTAGAATTTAAACCCAGACCTTCCTCCCTAAAAGGACAGAGGGTGGAATGAAGTAATCTCTGAAAAACCCTTTGAAATCTCAACAGGGTTTCATAGATGCATTATTTTTGATAGTTTTAATTACCATTGTTGTTATTATAAAAAAAAAACAGCTGGAATCATCGCTCTTAAGGCTGTCCCCATTTGTTCCATAGAGAATCATATCTAACGTGATGCTTTGCCTATAAAAAACAAAAAAACAAAAGACTGTTTTAACTAACTGAGAAGTACACAGGACATTCCTTTGCAGGGATATGATAGTAAAGGTTTAGTAATATTAACATTTTATCCATCACTTTCTTAAGTCTAGACAATCAGCAACACAATCAATCAAGGCCTGATTTGTGACCTTTATAGATTTCCAAGGAATGAATGCTTACACTGAAAATTTAGGTTCTGGCCAGTTTGTAAGGGCCAGATTCAGCTGTTTACTTACCCCTAGTAAACAATTCAAGAAGCATTTATCAACCACTTACTATCTACAAGACTCCAATTACAAAGACAAAAAAAAAGCATGTAAACAGAAATGAAAAAGTCTTTGCCCTCAGGGAGCTTATAGTCCTATCACTTATGATGTTATGTTCTGTTTGGAAGCCCGGGAGCACCCTTGTCCAACTGCCTGCTTCAGAAGGCTAAGGCTTATATGGGCAAAAGTTAAACTGAATGCATTTTAATGAATCCTATTATTTCTCTTTGGGATATTGTTACACTAAGGGATGGTCAACAAGGCTTTTGATAGCTCAGCCTTTTGACTTTTCAAAGCCTCTTTTTTTTTCCTTTTTTAGTGAATGCCTTTGATTCTTCCAACCTTCTAAACCCATGTTTCAGAGTTATAGTTTTGTGGAGGGCTTGGCACTTGCAGGGAATTTGATTTTTAAGTATGAGATTTCCTTTTTGAGTTAAAATTACTTGGAAATTCTGGTCCTTGATGAGCTCACTTCAGTTCTCCAGGAATCAGAATCCATTTAGAGACATTAATTTGACACTTAATAATTAGTGATGGCTTGTGAGCCTCCCAGTTGCTGTGTTTTGTTGCCCAGAGAGCACCCCACGAAGCCCAGGCAGCAGAAGAGACTCTTTGCAGTTACGAGGACTTTGAGAAGAGCTGGTTCTCAAGGCGTCTCGGTCTTTCATTTCACTTGCATAGCAGACCCAAATGGGATGTGTTTTAGTGGAGGCAAGTAGGAAATTGTACGAGTTACTTTAGCTATCCATTCTACAACAAGAAAACTCGTACTTCATCTTTAGGGGCTGCTAGAAATCCCCAGCTCTTTCCTCCAAAGGAAAAGGTTAGGGAGATTGGTGACCTCTTCTGGCAGTAATTATATAGTAGAGAATTAGGCCCTGTGCCATCTCAAGCATTGTTCCTTGTTTTGTCCTTTCTGCCTCTATCTCCCTCCAAAGACCTAATTATAGGACTTGAATGGGAGGGGGGGAGGGTCCTCTCTTTTTCTTTTAAGCAAAAGTTGTTGGTTTGGGTTTTGTTTTTGTTTTGTGTTTTGAGATGGGAGTGGCTTCAGTCCTTTCTCAGAGTTTACAAAAGCATCTACCAAAAACATGATTTCTTTTTTTAATAAGCACCAATTAAAACCATCTTATTGCCCCAGTTTTTGAAATGTTGCTTAACTAATTGGTACAGATGGGAACCCTTCTTACAAGTGGCACAGTTAAAATATTTGGCCTCTAAACAACACTTTCAGAAAAAAAAATTGTCTTCTTTTAATATTGAAAGATAAATTACTCTCCCTGAATGAAAATCTACATGGTATGTTTAGCAGATTTGCAGGTGACTCAAAGTTAGGAGGGGCAGCTAACACATTATAGGAGATAGTTAGGATTTTTAAAAGGATCTTGACAGGCGAGAACATTGGGATGAATCAAATAAGATGAAATTTAATCAAGATAAATGGAAGGTCTTACATGAGTTCTGATAATTGACTTGGCAAGTAGAAGATGGGTGAAGCATCATTAGCCGTTCATTTGAAAAAAAGATGTGGGGGTTTAGTGGACAGCAAGTTCCATATAATCAAGTAATATGGTAAATAGAAAAAAAATCAATGTATCTTGGACCACATTAAGAATATGCTTCACTTCCAGGAACAAAGAGATGATAGTCACATTGTTCAGAGCAGGTCTGGTGTATTGTATTCAGTTCAGGGCACTAAATTTTAGAAACACTGATAAGCTGGTAGAAACTGGCAATCCTTGGAATATGAGAATCAGTTGAACAAGGGACATTTAGCCTGGAGAAGGCTGGGGGCAACAGAGGGGGTGCTTTCATAGCCAAGTTCAAGTTTTTTTGTTTTTTGCTTTTTGGAGGGCAATTGGGGTTAAGTGACTTGCCCAAGGTCACACGGTTAGTTTGTGTGTGGGTGTGTATGTGTGGGTGGGGGTGTGTGTGTGGGGGGGGTGTGTTAAGTGACTGAGGCCGCATCTGAACCCAGGTCCTCCTGACTCCAGGGCTGGTACTCTATTCACTGCGCCACCTAGCCACCCCATGTTCAAGTTTTTGAAGGGGTTTCCTTTTAGAATTAGAGGGATGAGAATTGTTCAATTTGGCCCAAAGCAGCAGAACCAGGTACAATGAGGAGAAGCTACAAAGAAGAAAATTTGGGCTTGATGTTAGGAAAACAAAAACCCAAAACCCTTCCTAACAATTCTAGCTTCCTGAAAGTGGGATGGCCTCCCTTGGGGATCAGTGGGTTCCTCCTGTGTCTTCACAGGTGGGTGTCTTCAAGCAGATGGTCAGTGAACACTTGGTTGGAATGTTAGAATTTAATTTTTTTATAACTTGGTTGGAACGGATGGTTACTGAGATCCTTCTCAATTCTAAAAGTGTATAGTTCATTAGATTGTAAACTCCTTGAGGGCAGTGATTGCCTTTTGCCTTTTTTTTTTTTTTATTCCCAGCATGAAGCACAGTGACTGGCACATAGCAGCTGATTAATAAATGTTTATTGATTGATTGATTGATCTAGGATCCTGAACATTTTTCTTACAACCTCCACAGAAGTCCTTAGGTAATACCTACGCATATGGACCTTTTACATTGGGATGCATTTTGTCTCTCACTTGGGAGAGCAATGCTCTTCACAAATTCCTGTGAAAATGAAGTTTATTGCCTTATGACTTCTGAATTTGCACTTTCCATTTTCTTTGTTTCTGTGTTCAGACATATAGAACTGATGGAGAAAGTCACAAAACCACGTTTACAGAGTGTGCAAGTAATCCATGCTAGTTACCCTCTGTTGAGCTTAACTGTTGAATACAAGGAGTGGAATTGCTAATCCAGGAAACATTTACTAGATACCTACTGTATGCAAGGCATTCTAAAAGGTGTTGAAATGAAACGAACCCCCAAAATGAAACCCCAAAAATCAAGTAATTGCTCTCTCAAGAAGCTTACATTCTTGAGGAGTTTTTCTTTGACCTTCTGGTGTTTGTGACCTTGACATCTTCTGGTTTTCTTTTTACCTATTTGACTTTGTCTTCTTTACTCTCTCCTTCACGGGCCTCAGGGGTCAGTTCTTTGGCCCTTGGCAATCTCACTCCCTCCCACATTTTCAGCAATCACCTGTATGTAAATCCTTTACTAATCTAGGACTTTACCTTGACCTCAGTCTCAAACTTCTAACTGCCTCCTGAGCTCCTAATCCTTCAGCCTTTTAACATTTATCTAGAGACATCTGTTTATTAGGTACTGTGTTAAATTCTGGGGCAACAAAGGTAAAAAGGAAATCCAGCTGATCTGAAATATGTGCATATTCACAAAGTAAAGAAATGAAATCATTTTAAAGTGAATTTTTTTGCAAAATTTATTAAAGATTCACCATACTGGGTAGGCTCTTAAGGAGCCTGAGCATTTGTGATACCTGTATTGACAAATGGGCCAGAGCAATCTGACACAGACTGAGTCTGAGCTAGCTTGAATCTGAGCCTGGAGTGATTTTGTGGTAGAATCAGGAAGGGTTTCCTGAAGGAGGTGACATTTGAGCTGACTCATGAAGAGAGAGAGGGTCCCAAAAGGCAAAGGTGAATATGGAGAAAATTTCAGGTGTGGGAGATGGCCCAGACAAAACCATGGAATGTTGCAGAGAGAGAACAGCAAAAGACCAGTTTGGGTAGAGAATAGATTTTGCGATGGGGAGTAATGTGCAACTGGCCTTGAAATCCAAGTGGGGCCAGAGGTGTGCTGATAGGTGTCTAACAAGTGGGTTCTCCAGAAGAGGGGAAGTGTATGCACACACATTTTTAAGTTTAATCTGCACTACTAGCATCTTCTTAAGTCTAAATAGTCAACAAAACAATAAATCCAGCCTTGTTGTATAATGGTCGCTGATTTCTGAGTAAATGCTTACTCTGAAAATTTAACAATCAGCCTGCGAGCCAGTCCTAGCATACCCCTGCTGGCGCTTCCTATGTGTCATACCAACACAAAAAATGACCCTATTGTTGTCCTAAAACAGATTCTTCTCTGACACTGTTGTTGGTGGCATTTCCATTCTCAGAGACTCGATGCTTCCCTTTCCCATTCCTGATCTCTACTCTCCAGGACCTTTGGATTGATCTGACTTCTAAACCGTCTCTCATATTCATCTCTATCTGTAGCCATTGTTATTGGCGATTGTTACCATCTTGCCTGTACGACCTTAGCGACTTCTTCACTCACCTCCTTGCCCAGGAGACCCTGCCTCCCTACATATCTTATCACTCCCTGCCAGGGCATCTTCATCCTGCAGCTCCCTCCCTGGCGTTTGGGAGGCTCAAATGAGAGAATGTCTACAAAACACTTTGCATCCTATGCAGCGATCCGTAAATGCCACCAATCCTCAGGGGAGAGCAGAGAGGAAGCGAGTAGAATGCCCTTTGGAACAATGGAGGTTGGAGGGGGACTTATCACCAAGAGTCACAGGATTCTAAAGGGCAGTATTGTATAGCATATGATGGCAGAAGCAGACTTGGAGTGGGGCCACGCCATTGTAGGGGTGATGGGAGTAGAAGGTATGGTCATGAGGAGGTAGTTAGGCCATAGTATTATAAAGAATCATAGTGTCCACAGAAATATCCAAACTCTTCTCTTCTGAGTGCCAACACTATCATCATCATCATCATCATCATGACTAATATGTATTTAATACTTATCAAGTTCCAGGTACTGTGTTAGGCCCTGGAGATACATTTACAAAGATTGAAACCCTCTATTTCCAAAGGATTAACATTCTACTTGGAGACACAGGAGCATAGATAAAGTGAAAGAATTCAAACCACCTTGGGACACAGGATGTCCCAAAAGTCTTAAAGCAGTTTTAAGCTTCAATAGTTATTAAGCTTACTAAAACTTAATTAAATAGCTTAATTAAATAGCTATCAAAGTTAAGAGCTGCTCTCAGACTTCTAGGTCACTCACCCTATACAGAGTAGTTAAATACGAGGTCATTTCCAAGGGAGGACACTAGTAGTTGGGGGGAAGATCAGAAAAAGCTTCAGTCAGTCAGCAAGCATTTACTAAGCACTAACTATATGTCAAACAGGGCAGCTAGGTGGGGCTGGGCCTGGAGTCAGGAAGGCCAGAGTTCAAATGTGCCTTCAAACACTTACCAGCTGTGTGACCCTAGGCAAGTCACTGTTTGCCTCAGTTCCCCATCTGTTAAAAATGAGCTGGAAAAGGAAGTAGCAAACCACTCCAGTATCTCTTCCAAGAAAACCCCAAATGGGGTCACGAAGAGTCGGGCATGACTGAATACCAGTAACATATGTCAAACACTGTTTTTTAGAGCTAAGGATGCAAACAAAGAAAGGCGAAAACACAGTCCTTGCCCTCAAGGACCTTACATTTTAATGGTGGTGACAAGATGAAAATTACTCAGAGGAGATGGAAGAAGACATATGCACGGAATGCATTAGCGGCTGGAAGGTCCTAGGAAAGTCCTTCTGCAGAAGATGGGATTAGAACTGAATCTTCAAGGAAGCCAGAAAAGCTAAGGCAACTGACAGTACAAAGTCACTAGGAGGGGAGCTGGGGGGTTTTATGAACTGCAAGGAGGCCAGTGCTGGGGGCTTATGGACTGTGTGAGGGATGAGTGCAAGAAGACTAGAAAGAAAGGAGAGAGCCAGATTGTGAAAGACTTTTAAAGCCAAACAGGGAGCCACTGGAATATATCGAGGGGAAGGGGAGTGGCACGGTCAGACGTGGGCTTTAGGGAGATCAGTTTGGTTGCTGCGTAGAAAAAGAGCTGGAGTAGCAGGGAGAGCCTTGAGTCAGGGAAGCCAATGGCAAGGCATGAGGCTTGTCACTCGTAAGACTTGAATCTAAGTCCCCCTGAGTCCCTGATCGTTGGGCTATACAGTCTCTGCTGTGGAGTAGCTGGCTTCTCCCCCACCCCCACCCCCCCAAAATGTCATCATCTATTGACCATTCCCTGAAAAGGAGCAAAGGAGAACATGCTTCTGTATCCCCTAAATCATCCTTAGAACCTTGCACAGAATGCCTTCTTTCTCCCCCTTCTATCCCTGTCCCATCTCCAGCAGCCTTGCTCCTTCTCTCATGTATGTTCTGGAATCTAAACCTCCCAAATGTGTAGGTGAAGGGAACAAACCTTTATTTGTCACCTACTTTGTGCCAGAAATAGTTGAAGGCACAAAATACAGCGGATTTGTAAATGGAAGATTCATTCTAGTATGGAGAGCTCACTGCGTCTTCTCAGGGTCGAGACAAAGACATGGTAGAGGTTAGGGGAGTGACTCAATGCTGTTTCTTTTGAGAATTGACTCTCTGGCAAAGCGTCACATGAGTGAAGAGGAAGGCAACAAAAAATGGAGCTGCCTTGTGCTATTGCTAGGGCGATGACATCCACCATGTAAATTATGGAGTCCACGCAGGAAGGGTGCGTTGAGTCAGGGTGAATCATTAGAGCAAAGTCGATGCCTACCTTGCAAAACTTGAAACTAACTAAATACAGAAGACTCCTACGGGGTCTGAACAATGGGATTGGTGTGACAGGATTCAGGTGTGGGCCTCGTTTTCTAGGGGGATGCTCATTAACGTTCTCTGCTGCCCTCCTGAAAGGTACTGAAGCATTCCCATTGTTCCAAAGACCAAGCTAATAATTAGAATCTCTGTATTTCCAAATGGCGACTGTAGTGGGAAGCAGTAATGAGAGACAAGAATGAAACTCCCCTGATGAGTGTCTATTGAGAGCATGCTTGAATGATGAAATAAAGCGAATTTTCAGGAAAAAAAAAGGCATTGTCAATTCAGGATAACCTGACTAATAGCTATTTGTTTAAGAACCACCACTGAGAAAATGTGGTTTGAGAAACGATTGAAATGCACTGCACATGCAGTACAGACTGTGTATGTACTGCTAAAACCCTGGGAAATCCTGCAGTATACAAGTAATGATGGTAGGAGGAAGGATAAAGGATTAAAAAAAAAAGAAAAGATATGTTGGTTTTTATTTATATGTTGTATTAACCAAGATCCCTGGGTAGAGAAGAAGTATCCAGAATGTCCTCACAAGCCCTAATTCTCCCCTTGCTGAATTAATTCCTGTCTTTTAAAACTAACTCAAAAGCCTCTTCCTAGTCTTCCTGGTCTTTGTAGTATTTCCCTATGGATTTCACATGACACTTTTTAAAAAATGTGAAGCACTTTGACAACCTTAAAACACTTTTTATCACCATCACCATCTTTGTCATCAGGGGGTTGGAAGTGTCCAAGAGGCGGCTATAGCGTAGAAGGCGGAATAGCAGGCTGAGAATCCCCAGAATTTGCCACTTTGATGGTGAGCAATAAGTCATTTGGTTTTCTTTTTTGGTTTGTTTTTTGTTCTTAATCTGTAAAATATATGGATTGGCCAAAATAATGTGTAAGGTCTTCTTCAACTCCAACATGGCACGACTTGTGATTTCCCATTTGTGCATGATTCAAGGCTCAGGAGAAGTCTGCCAATCATTGATTACCACTGCTACTCCCAGAGGGCCACATTAGCTATTAGGAAACCTTATGTCACATGATAGTTTGTGCCATGTACATAAGACTTGATTCCCCCAGATGCCAATGCCTTCCTCTCCCTGCCAAAAAAATCATTATCATGTATTTATTTTCAATTTATATTTATATTCAATTTGGTGGCTTTGAATAAAAATAAGGGGGTGGTGGAAGCATGAGGAAAGAAGAGAAGAGAAGAAAATTTTGGATTCATATATGTTTCATCCGTTATATAACAGAATTAAAGTCATAGTGATTATGTTATTTTCCAAATAAACACACAAAATGCAAATTATAACTCATCAGTGGTCAAGTGCACCAACAGGTCTTAACAAACAAGTATTGGCAGGCAAGTGTGTCTCGAATTGTCGGGAAGTCTAGCATGCCTTGGCAGGAATATGTAAGTGTAATGACTTGTTTACAGTACACTGCTATATGGTTACCTGACGAAATATAGCATCATCAAAATTTCAATTCAGGAAAAAACCCCACAAATTTACAATAAATTATTAAATCTGAGGTGTGTCATTTAAAAATATACATATATTTTTTTGAAATGACACAAAATTTAAAAACCCAACATTAAAAAAGTTTAAAGATTAAAGTTTCCCAGGGGGGCACTGAGTAAATTTTTTTTAAGGGAACAGTAGGTCAGATACATTTAGGAACCTCTGATCTCATGGCTTGAATGCTCTCTACTTAGGGATTTCATTCCACTTTGGAACAGTCCTGATGATTTAGAAGTTTTTTTGTTCATTTGTTTATTTTGTTTTGTTTCCCTGCTCATCAAGTCACAATTTGCTTCTGTTTGAATTCTACTCTTCGAGTGACTCTCTGGGAGTCAAAACTGAATGAGTCATTTCCCCCTGCCCATGATGGCCCCTACCATCATGGTGGGGCTTATTCTTCCTTCCAGGAAGAGCTTTTCTAAGGCAGCCCCACTCCTGCATACACAATCCAAAGCTCACGGTTGTTCATTATCTCTACTCTTGGGAAGTTGGTTGTGTGAAGTCAGTGGCTAAAGAGCCACTAACTTTCCAATGAGCTTTGATTGCCTAAAATTATTTTGGAGTCCTTGAATGATGAAGCCATTCGAGTCCCTCTCTTACCCTGGACTCAGGGGTTTCTGGCGTGTTTGTTGATGGCTATAGGATAAAGAATTCTTCCATCTCCTGATGCTGTGCTCTCCCTAAGTCAGGGACAGCCTGACTCCACTGATGTTTTCTTTTATGATTAGTCTCTTAGCTTCCATTAAACCCGGCAGGCCCTTGTGAGCTCTTGGGGCCTGATCCATTCACCTGGACACAAGACTCTATGCTCCCTTTTAATCCAGGATTCTATCTTTCTCAAGGTTCTCTCTCTGCAATCCTCACCCTTACATGTGACCTATTAGTTCCCTGATGGACTCTGGTTGTAGCCACTGATTCTGTTGCCTTTTTTCCACTGGGAATTTTACCTTCTAAATTGGGTTTGATGGAGTTAACTGAAACAAAACTTAAAAGACTTTCTTCACCAACATAATCAGGTGATTTATTTTTGTGGCGAAGCAGAGACTTGAATAACTCTTATTAGAAGCAGAAGACTGTCATTGCGGTTTGTTTTCTTACTTCTTTTATTACAGCAAAAAGTGAGGTTTTTTCATCGTAGGATTATAGTTCATTTTACAGATCAGGAAAGTAGGCCCCAGAGATTTGAAGTAATTTGCCTAAGATCAAGAAGGTGGTAGGCAGTGGAGGGGGAATTTGAACTCAGATCTGGTGATGCCAACTTCAGCCCTATTCCATCATACTAGCTTTGACCCTGGGCAAGTATTAAACCACTTTCAGCTTCAGTGTCTCCATCTGTAAAATTGGAATGATAATAATAGCACCTACTTCTCAGGGCTGTTGTGAGAACCAAATGAGAGATAATACATGTAAAACATTTTGCAAACTTTGCAATAAAATATTATTGTTATTTTAATTTTATCTTATTGTGAAGAACTTACAGACTGAAATGTGCTGTTGCTGAATGCTAGGATGGAATGAGGTGGTGCCTTTTAGTTTGTAATTAATGAGTAGTGTGATGCCAGCCCTATCGGCATCTTAGCTTACACCTAGTTATCATTCTTTGTAGAATCCTTAATAGCTTAACTGAAATAAATGGTCAAAGGCCAGAGATGATATTTCTTCAATCAGGAGTGAAGCCCTTGAGGAGGCAAATTATCGTAAAAGAATAAGTTTTCTTATCTATCCTAACATTCCATAGATTAGCGGCAAAACAGAGAGCAATCTCTCTTCTCTCCTGCGGTACCTTTATTATTTGTCCTTGGTGACGGTTTGGAAATTTCACCAATTCGAGATCACATTTGTCATTGTGATCATCGAGCCATACCCTCTTATAAGTCTGGATGCCTGTCTAGGCCAATCAGAGGGGGACTGATCAAATCCACTGATTCGCAAAATTAAATGTGAAGAGCTGAGACCTTTTTATTACTTCCTTTTTTGTTTACTAAACTTGGAGATAGTCATAAGAAAGGATCTTGTTGATACTCACAGATATGGTTATGTTGGTAGCATGAGCTGTGGAGCCAAGAAACAGGGAAGATATCGAGTATTTAAGAGACTGAAAAAAGGAAGACATTTTCTTCTTAGCATCCCTTACCTCTCACTTCCCTCCCCTCACTCCATATCCAATCAGTTTCCAAGGCTTGTTGAATCAGTTTCTTTGACATTTCCTCATATCTGTCCCCTTCTCTGTACTAATGTCACTGTTCTCGTCACTCCTTGCCATGTTCAGGCCCTAATTACCTCTGACAAATTATTGCAATAGCCTCTGAATTCATCTGCCTGCCACAAATGTCTCCCTTTTCTGATCCGTCACCCACAAAGCTTCCATAGTGATTTTCATAAAGCACATGTCTGACCTGCTCATGCCTCTGCTCAAGAGGTCCTTAGAAAATATAAAGTCCTCTGATATTTGAAGCCCCTAACAATCTGGTTCCAAGCCACCTTTCCATGTTACTTTACTCTATCATTTGCTCGAAATTCTAGGAAAATTCACCCACTGGTTCTTCCCCAAATTCCATCTGTCATCTCTGTGACTTTTCAGAGGATTTCTGCCTAGAATGCTCTCCTTTTTACCTTCTCTCTTCAGCTAAAGGGCCACCTTCTATGCTTGGCCTCTCCTAATTTTGCCAGTGGTTAACTCACCTTCCAAAATGATGTTGTATATCATGTGAATGTATTTTTTCATTTACTTGTGTATGTCCATGTTTTTCCCCCAGTAGCAAGCAAATTTGGGGGTATGGAACTGTTTGATTTTTGTCTTTGTATCTGTATTTGAGGTTAGAGTTAGTTAAGTAGATCTGAGAATTGTTTATGGGACCAGATGAGATCCCCAGGTGAAATAGTATAGAGAGAAGAGAGAAGGGGGCTCAGGACAGATGCTTGGAAGCCCTCCATAGTTATCAAGCATAACTTGGATGAGGATCCAGCAAAGGAAACTGAGAAGGATGGATGAAGAGGAGAACCAGAAGACAGCAGTGTCACCAAAATTTACGGAGAAGAAGGTATCCAGGAAAAGTGGGTGATGCATAGTGTCAGAGGCTGCTGAGAGGCCTGGAAAGATGAAGATTGAGAAGAGGCCATTGGATTGGGCAGTTAAGAGATCATTGTAGCTCTGGAGGGAGCAGTTTCAGGTGAGTGATGAGGTTAGAAACTAGACTATGGAGAATTAAGAAGAGAGCAAGGTGAGGAAGTGTAAGCACCGATTATTGATGGCCTTCTCAAGGAATTTAGCTAAAAATGGAGAAGAGTATAGGACAATAGTTAGGGGGGATGGACAGATCAAGAAAAGATTTTGTTTTGTTTTTTCCAGAATGGTGAAGGCATGAGTATATCCAAAGTATATACAAAGCAGCCAGTAGACATAGAGATTAAAGATTAGGGAGACAGGGAAGATGATAGCAGGGGAAATCTGCTGGAGATGAGGAGATGCAATAAGGTCATTTATACATGGAGAAGGGCTTACCTTGAAAAGGGGAAGGAGGAGATAGTGGGAGCTGAAATCTGTAATGTGGGATGAAGAAGAGATTCCAGGAAGGTGCTCTAAACAAGCAGCCTCACTTTTCCTAGTCAATACTAACCAGAATCTCAACTGTGTGGGTAAGAAAGGGGAGCCATAGAACCTTTGTAGAAAAAGAAAAAAAGGTTAGAAAAATCCTTCTGGGAAACAAGACAGTGAACCAATTAAAACTTGTAGTGTCTAAGATGGGATGTGAGCTCCGGTCTTCATTATTCCAATTCAAACCCTATAACCATCTAACTATCTTATAGAGAATGACAAACTCAGGACACCGGCATGGTCTGTCTACTAGGCACATTTGCCAGTCTATAGGCAGTTGTTTTCTGTCCTGGCCAGAAATTTTGAGTGTCATTCCCCCCCAGACTGAAAATTTTGTTATGGTAAATGAGGCCATTTTTTTTGGTCTTGATTCTTACCTAGCCCTTAGTCATTGAATGGACATTGATTGCTTCTGACCAACTGGGGTCTGGGAAAGACCTTAATTACAAAAGACCAAGGTCATCCACTGTTTCCTATGACTTTGCCGGTTGTCTTGACTTTTGTCTTGCCACTGGACTTCACTGACTCTGGAAGAAAGAGGGAGGCTTAAATCCAAGTCAAGACATCTCCCCCTTGATGTTCTTAGTCCTTTTCAAGAATGGGAGACAAAGACAACAAGGTTTCTAAATTTCCTACACATACCCTGAAAGACCAGAATACAGAATCTACAGATTTCCATAAGCTCTCCTGAGCTATCCCAGCTATGGAATAATATCTTGGCACGTTTGATTCTGTTGTTTATAATTAAAATTTAAGTGGGTATGTCATCTAGTCCAATAAAATTATGCCCTGCCACTTAATATTGATGTGAGCCTTGCAAACAGTTTAAGTTTCTGTGAGGTGGGTCTGAGTATTCAATCAGGAGCTGGGGTCACGAAGACCTGAGTTAGCCTCTGAAACTTATTAATAACTGTGTGTATATGTGTGTATGAGAAAGAGAGGGAGAGAGACCCTGGGCAAGTCACTTAACTGCCACCTACCTCAGTTTCCTCATCTGTAAAAGGAGAATAGGACAGCACCTATCCCCCAAGATTGTTGAGGCATATTGACAATTTTGGAACAAATTTTTACTCATGATTTAAACAGGATAAAAGAAACTTACTTCCATTTCTCCTTCCATCCGCTGCAAAAAACAAAACCCTAGAAAGCCCTAAGCCTATGTCTGTTTAATCTGTAATTCCCAGACCCAAACTTAACTGAGCCCTTTATTCCACAGAAGGTCCCTACAGGGATCCCTTGCTTCTTCCACAGTAAATTAGCCCGGCCCTTGAAGAAGAGAGCTAAGTGCTCCGTGCTGATCTTTTGTGCAGCTTCCTAATTGTTTTTTTTTTTTTCTGTGTAAAGATAAAATGAATGTTTGCAAGGCCAGACAGACTGAAATAGAGAGATGCTAGAACACAGAAGAGTTATGTATATAGAGATATCTCTGCCTGGGGAAAGTAAGGGGCGGCAGGAGCTTACGTATCCTGCAGTTAAAAAAATACACCCTAATAGTGGAGGGCCCCCCCTTCTCTCTTTTACTGCTTCTTGGTTTTGCTTTTTTGAAGGGGGGAGGGCAGGGCAATTGGGGTTAAATGACTTGCCCAGGGTCACACAGCTAGCAAGTGTCAAGTGTCTGAGGCCAGATTTGAACTCAGATCCTCCTGACTCCAAACCCAGTGCTTTATACACTGCTCCAGCTAGCTGCCCCTACTTCTTATTTTGAAAAAGGTGTTTTGCCGTGCTTCCTCCCTTCATCCTTTTCTGTCTCTAGCTTGGAGAGGAATTCCAAGAACTTTTAGCCCCCCTGTGTCTCTGCCTCTTTTTCTATCTCTTGGTCATGCTTTCTGTTGGCCTAGAGGCTTTTCCCTCTGACCTGGCAGCTTGAATGTGCATTAGCATGAATTTTTTCCAAAGTCCACTAGGACCCCAGGAAAGGTGTCTATTGTTCTGTCCTAGCTTCCCTGAGCTGTTTTCTTCTCTTCCCCGTATTCTATGTTTCTTTGTGTATTTCTCTTTCTCTCGTAAACTTGAGCCCTCATTTCCTATTTTGTGAGTGTTTATATTTTCTCTGAGTGTGGTATATGTGATACTAAAAGTTACTAAAGTTAAACATTGTTTTTACATGTAATTGGGGAAAAAATAAAATATTAAAATAAACGGCCAGAAAAAAATTATTAAAACTAAGTTCTTTTGATGCAAGTATCTGATTGAATCAAGTATAATGGAGAATGAATCCTGGCTAAAAGGAGCTAGGTTTAAGTCTCTCTCCTGTCAGTGTGGGTATTACCTCTATGTCTTTGGTCAGGGCACATTTACCTCTCCAGGCCTCAGTTTCCTCATCTGTAAAATGAGGAGGCCATGCGCTCAATGGTCGATAAATTCTATTCCATCTTCAAATCTGTCATCCTGTGATGAACTTCCCCAGTATGACCCATTTTAATTCTGTTTGCTTAATAAATTTATAGACCAGTTTTCAGTGAAAGACTTCAGTGAGTGGGCACATTACACCGAGATATGCCCTGGCCAGAGATGGAAAGTTCCCCCTCCCCTCTGCCTCTGGACCCTCCTCAAGTAGCACCTCCTTCCAAACTGTTTCAGTTGTCAGGGTCTCCTCTCCCTGCAGGTCTTTGCCCTTAAAAAAATGCATCTCGGGGCGGCCAGGTGGCTCAGCGAGTAAGAGCACCCGCTCCAGTGTTGGGACGACCTGGAGATCGAATCCTGGGCTCAGACACTCAGCACCACACCCAGAACCCAGAAATAACTGGCCGTGTAACCTTGAACAAGTTACTTAACCCCGATTGCTTAAAAAAAAAAAACAAACATTCTATCTTATCTTATTGGTGGTGACAGTTGTTTGGTAGTGAGTGAGCAGCTGTAATCTGCTAATTACCACATGAAAAAAAAATGCATCTCCTTCTCTTTGGTAGAAGAGAAGCCCTCAGCAGGCAGGGATTGTTCCATCCTTATCTTTGCATTTCCATAGCCTAGTAGGGTACCTGGCGCATTGTAAGTACTTGTTGGGTTGACCTTAATTACTTCATTTAAGGAATAATTGTATAAGATTTTCAGTGTCTACCACAATACCTGACATTCAGTAGATGCTTAATAAATGCTCATTGGGCTGAATCGAAATGTCTTTTTAAATGTTAGATTTAAAGAATAAAGGATGTTCTGCTTACAGTAAGTGTTTAATAAATGTTTACTTAGTCAAAACAGATTTAGAAGCTACCCTTTTAGGTTCTAAATTTAGGTACAAGAAGGGGCGGCTAGGTGGTGCAGTGAATAGAGCACCGGCCCTGGAGTCAGGAGTACCTGAGTTCAAATCTGGCCTCAGACACTTAACACAAAAACTAGCTGTGTGACGTTGGGCAAGTCACTTATCCCCAAATGCCCTCCAAAAAGCAAAAATAATAATAATAATGGTAGAAGATCCCTAGGATCAAGCTTAGTGTATGCACATAGTATAAAGTACTTAATAAGTGCTCGGTGGATTGAATTAAAAGCTAAATGATCCCAAGCATACAAAGCTTACCAACTGTGTGTCAAAAAATCCTATTTTGGCGAGAGGAGCTTTGCTGCTCACTCTCCAGCCTTGATGTTTCTATCATCTTCATACCTATAAGCTAAATAAGTTGGACTCCATGGAGCGGGACCATGTTGGATAAGCACATGAACACAAGAAGGAAGAAGCAGTTTTGGTCCCCCCAGTGTCTGTTTTCTCTGCCCGCCCCCCCCACCCCCCATCATTTCTCTTCCATTCTGATGACCTTGCTGTCCTGGCCTGGTGAAGGCCGTCATTTGCGTAGTATATCCCTAAGACCACTTGGAACCTTTGGTAGTACTACGCATCACCAAAAGACCACTCCTTGCTGGTGGGTGCATCTTATAACTTGTCCTCGTCCCCCGTCTTCTCCTATTTCTGTGTCCCTACAGCCGCCTCTCTTTTCCCCATTGCTGCCTCCAAGTTTCAATGAGGCCAAGACCTCAAGGGGATGAACCTTGGTTGTTCCAGAAGGATCTTTGTCATGGTCAGAAATCCAGCTAAATGAAAACCCTATTTCCTGTGGCTTTTTTCCTGGATAGGCTTTGTTCACCCTCAATCTTGAATAGGAGTCTTGCTGTAAAACTTTCCCATTGTTTTCCTGTCAAAGGGAATTGATCAGCAGCATCATTCTGAATCCTGCTGGCTGTTTCTTTGACAAAGTCATTCATTCTTATCTTGAACCCTCATTATTTTGCTTATCTCTTTCCTTTTTGGTCTGAGAAAACTGTTCCTTTGCTCCATAAGAAAGATGTATGTGTGTGTATATGAGTATGTGGTGTGCGTGTGTGTTTGTATGTTGATGTGATTATGTAATCCTGAGCAAGGTCAGGTCCCAGTGATGCTTTTCTAAGTGAGTGTTGTACAAACAAGAATAAAATCATGAGTAGCAAGATTTAGCAACTAAAAGAGGTTTTGGACAGCAGGGCTACTAGATGCAACTTCTCACTGAGGTGCCAAGATGGTTGAGGGAATAGGATGAGGGAGGCCAAATGGAAATGAATCAGCAAATTCCCAGTGATTTGGAAAAAAGAGTAATTTGTGAGTCTGGAGATCATTTTTGTTTTTGAGGTAATCTCGCTGAGCTATTAGGCTTTAAAAGACGAGAGGCAACCTATCAACACAAGTGAAATGTTTTAGGACAGCTCCCTTTCTCTGCCTTTGTGACTATTAAACAGGATCCCACTAGAATGGGCTATTCAATAGAATAATAAGGTCTCTTGAATTTTTTTTCCCTTAGATTACATTTGGATGTATATTTGTTCGTTTTTCATCAATTCCAGTCAAACCATGTGAATTCTACTCTTCCTTTCCTTTTCCACTAGACTTGAGCTACACGGAAGGATGTCCTTCATATTTGGACAGCATCTCATCAAGCCTTCTGTGGTGTTTTTGAGGACAGAATTGTCCTTCGCTCTCGTGAACAGGAAGCCGGTGGTACCAGGCCGTATCCTTTTCTTGAAAAGTCCCCCAAAGCTGACAGACCCAAAGAATCCACAAGTGGCTTCTGGTAGTCTTCCAAAGAATGGAAAGAGTGGCATTTTTTTCCCTTGGAGGAGACCAGGTAAGATGTTATTCCTATTTATTCTGAAATCAGTCATTGGAACTAGAAACATGGTTGAGCAACATTGCAAAACTTCTGAGAGTAGTTGCTTAGCAACTGTGACCTTCCAGGGAAATTTTCTACTGACCGATTCACTTATCAGATGTATGAATAAACAGGTGCTTTTACAAGTTGTCTGTGTAACTTAGGCTTTAAATTGCTGGAAAATCGATGGTTTTCTTATGATGCCTTCAGTCTTTTAATTGCTGGTTTCAGTACAGAAACAGTGTATGTTTTAAGAGTTGGGTGGCAAAATGGTGGCAAAATGTTAGGTGATTGTTTTCAAGTCAATTTCATTCTTATGTTTCTACTAGTTTACGCAGAAAGAGATCAAGAAAGTAATTTTTAAAAATTCCTACAGATAGGAAAGAAAAAAGGGAGATATTTCTGATTCTGCTCTGAAAAGGAAAGATTTTAGTGGGAATAAATTCTGTTTCTGGATTCCTGTCACTGGGATTCTCATTGTTAAAATTGTTTTCTTTCCATCTACCTGTTAATGGACAAACTGTTTTCTTCCTCTGACTTTGGTAGGAACCATTGCAATGGGATTTAGGGAGTTGACAAAAAAAAAGAAAAAAATCTCTGGGTTTATTTTTATTTTGTCAGATGTATTGCTAAGTAAAGATGTGCCCTTGCATTTTATACTTACTCCCTAGATAACATATTTCCTTCTATCAACCTGGCTAAGTAGGGGAACGGGGGAGAGTGAGACAATGTACAAAATTCCATATTGCAATATAAATGCTCATCTATAATCTACACGTGTGAGTTTTACTTAGAAATTAGCCTTAAAGAGGATTCCTCATTACTTTACACTGATCGACATGCTATAAATATAGCTGATATGGCTATTGGCAAGTGAAATGTTTATGAAACTTCTCTCCAGGCTATTTCCTTATTTTTCGCTCCGAAAAAGAAAGAGGAGACTCCATTCTCCCCTCCAAGATCAATATCATTTTAGAAGTGAGACACAGCCAAGTGGGATTTCTAGGCTGTGCCCTAATTAAGCAGGGGGATCATAAGTAGAAGCTTTCAGAACACTTGCTGAGAATAGTAACAGTGACACATTAGGCTTGTTCACCTCCTTTTTTGCCCACATTTCCCTATTACAATATCCTTCATGCTGCCTCTCCTGCCCAGTTCTTCTCTGGTAACATAATGCAGCCTACCATAGACCTCTCGAATGCTGTATGCCTAGGAGTCATGAAATATTTTGGGAGTTCAGGATGCTCAAATACAATGCTAATTGAGTGCCAGGGAAACCTGCCAAACCTCTTGCAGTGTTATATTTGTCATGTCTTTTTTATGTCCTTTAAACCGCATATTCTATGGTTATTCTTGGCCCAGCTATTGTTGGTGTTAGTGGTGACACCATTCAGTATTTATTATTTACCTGACCTGTATCGTAAAATGTGAAAATATGCCATTGTTCATCTTTTCTTTCCCCTGAGCTTCTACTCTAAAATAAGGGATCCTGTGTTTTGAGTCACCTGGGTTCTGGTGTATAATATTCTTCAGTATCCTTCATTAATCTTGGAAATGTTCACCCCTATTTACTAAAGAATCATAACTCACCCAGAATTACGCAGCAGTTGGAGGCAGAGTTCATTAGAGTTTAGCTCTTATACCATTTCTTCTTTCTTTCAGGAATGCCTTATTACTTAGAAGGAGGTAGCTTTATGTGGGCTCTGTGGGTTTTTCAGAGAGGATCATGGGATCAGAACATTTAGATATGGAATGTGCCTTAGAGAACATCTAGGCCTGGTCCCCCATTTCATTGATGAGGAAACTGAGCCCCCAGAAAATGGAAATGACTTGCCCAGATTGTCAGAGGATATAAGGTCGAAAGCACACGTAGCTGGGGAAGAATTTGAACTCAGGACCTCTGACTCCAAATCCAGGGCATCTGCCACAACACCAGAGAGGAAGATGAAAAGAAAGGAAGAATGGACCCTGCCATTAGTTAGCTATTGACCTTGAAGAAGTCATGTGCTTTCTTTGGGCCTCAGTTTCCTCCTCCTCTGTAAAATGGGAAAGCGGGGTCACACTAAATGGCATTTAACTCTAAGATTGGAGATATGTGATCTACACCATTAGTCCTAATTGCAGTGACAAAGGGGGTGGGGGAAGAATATGAAATGTTTTCTTGGTTTCCTCTCTTGCCCTCCTCCCCCAGCCCAAACTGCCTGCCAAAATGTGTTGGGGGAAAACATATGGGGGGAAATAACTGAGTAAATATTGGATATCTTTTTCAACGCTGTCACATTAAGAACGGAAATGATTATCCTTCCTTTTGATTAGGGTTGATTAGAAGCCAATGAGCACCAATCCTGAAGCTCCGCCATCTTTTCTTATTGGGGTATAATCTTCCTTCTCACTTTTCCCCCTTAGATTCAGGTTCATTTCCTAAAATGAGTTTCAGGTTTTATTGTAAAACACGGTCACCTGAGGTCTAGGATAGTCTTATACAGAGTGTGGTTTTTTTTTTTTTTTTTTTTTTTTTTATTAGTTAAATGTTTAAATAGGTGAAGAAAACTCAGCTGCTTTACTTCAACTTATCTCCATGAACAAACTAGCTGAGAAACAGTGCTTATGCATTACTGTAAATTTCAACATCTTACTTATTATGCACTCCCTTCATATAAAAGATCTGGCAAGAACAGGTGGATTTTTTCAAGTTATTAAAACAATTCTATCTGTTTTCATTTTGTAAGCCTATGGCACTCTTTTTCTTTGGGGACCATTTTTGTTTTGATGAAAAAAAATATTTATGCTTGTGAATTCAGGAGTCAAAGGAGTTTGCTTTAAATACCTTTTCACTGTAGGTGGCAGGTTTAATTGACTTCTCACTAAGGTAGAAACATTAGGGTGGAAGGGAATTTGGGATGGGAATTGCGAATAAAGGGGAAGAAACCTTAATGCTTGGGATTAAGGGGATACTAGATTGTGGAGAGGAATCTGCTTTCTCTAGTTGGGGATGAAATAAACATTCCCCTGATTTTCAGCTTACAGAGAGAAGACAAGCACATTCATTTTCATGGTAACTTCAAAATACCCTTAATAAAAGTGAGTTCAAAGACCTGAGGGGGGAAATGTCATGCGTGTGTACATGTATGCATGTGTTCAGAAGAGGTGGTAAAATCTAATGAATGACAATTAGAGTTAGAGAAGTTAATGGTTACTGGCAACGAACGTCACTTACCAGCTCAAGTTCTGCCTTTTCTGTTGGCACAAACTTCATAGCTGGGAGTAGCTGTTAGAAAGGGGAGGAGGAGGTTGTTTTTTGCTCATGAACCTTTGCTGCAGACTGGTAATCTTTTATACTAGTTACTGAAATAAGTTCTGTGAGTCTATAGAAGACGGACTTGCACATTTAAAAAAATCAGTTATTTTATCTGGCTACACAGCGATCCTCCCAACAGGAAGGAACAATAGTTCATAGTGACTTGTCTCAAGACCATTTCTCTCTTAACTCCAACCTAGAGATGAGAAGAATGAAATGACAGTAATCAAACATATATTAAGCTCCTACTGTGTACACCACACTGTGCCAAGGGCTGTGGGCACAGAGACAGAGGGGACACCAAATAAATCCTTTGTATTTGAATAGCAACAAACTAGCAGTGATGAGGATGGTGTTGAGGCTTTAACCTCTGTAACCATAACAACAGCTAGTCCTCAGAGTGCTTTAGGGTTTGCAACGTTCCATGTATACTTTATCTCGTTTTATCTTCACAGCAGTCCTGTGGGTAGATGCTCTGGAGAGGAGGGAAGCTTCTCGTGGGCAGGGATGGTTTTATGTTTGTCGTTCTTTCTCCAGCACCTGATACAACACCTGGCACTAGGTAGATACTGAATAAAGGCTGGTGGAATGATTTTTTTTTTTGGAGGGCAGTTGGGGTTAAGTAACTTGCTCAAGGTTACACAGCTAGTATTTTTGTGTGTGGGTGTTAAGTGTCTGAGGCCAGAACCGAACTCAGGTCCTCCTAATTCTGGGGCCGGTGCTCTTACTCACTGCGCCACCTAGCCACCCCGGAATGAATTTTTTACAAATGAAAAACTGAGGCTTATATGGTCACATCACTAGTTAATGTCAGAGACTGGACTCAGACCGAGAAGTTTCCTGATCCAAAGAATGCCGGGCATGACATTTTTGTTTTCCCCCTTTTGGTAGAGACCTGTGAATCTATATCTATCTATTTCTGTGTCTGTGTCTGTTTCTGTCTACATCTACATCTGTCTGTGTCTGTATGTCTACATCTACATCCACATTCATAGGGATACGTTCTGTCTCTCTTTCTTTGTCTCTTTCTCTCCTCCTCCTCCTTCTCTCTTTCCATACATACATCTAGTGAATGTATCCCTGTGCACATGTATATAGGCATGAGTATGATGCCATATTTACATAATAGTATGGGCTACATGTGCAAACACGCACAGTATACCTGTTGTATGTGAGCATGCATATATGAATACACATACCTGTGCATGCATTCCCATGCTTATATAGATCTACATATGCGTATATATATATAAATACATACATACATACATAAAGTTTTGTTGATACTTTTTTAATCCCTTTTTTCCCCTGTAAATACCTTTTTCCTGACCCTCCTCAAATTGGAAACTTACTTTGTAGCAAAGAAAAATGATTCAGCAAATGATTCATAAGCTACTGTGGGGAGGCCTTGCTCAGACTAATCTGGTCCCTTCGGTTCAGACTTGGAACAAAATATAATACTCGCAGACCATCTGAAAGTCATGTAATGAAGGTTGATTTGACAACAGTATGGAAAGCATATTCAGCAAGGGTACGGCATTGATTGAATTGAGTACAGCCTCTCTGCTGCTGGCCAGAAGCATGCTTCAAGCCTAAATGGTCCCTTTGTACTTCAGCACTAAGGAATTACGTGTGTCAATAGCTTAAGTCCCCTCATAGTTTCCTGGAACAATTACATCTCAAGGATGGTTTCACTACCTCTTAAAGGGGAAAAAAAAAAACAAAAACAAAAAACCTAAACAAACTAAAAACTCCAGAAAGGCTAGCCTAGGCTGAGGAGGATAAATGTTGCTTCTGTGATGGGGGATAGCATTGATTTTTTGGTTACTCAGAGTTGGTCTTCTTTTAATGACTTTTTCCCCCATTACCATTGCAGTAGTCATAGAATTAGCATGGCATAGGGAATCTCCCTAGATTTGGAGTTAAGAGGCCTTGCTTTCAGATATTTACTAAATGTGTGACCTTGGGCAAGTCACTTAATCTCTCAGTGCCTGACTTTCCTCATCTATAAAATTGAGGGAAGGGAGGACAGACTCATTGGCTCCTGTGGGCCTTCTAACCCTAAATCCATAATCCTTTGTTCTTTTGATTCTTCTCAATTTCCTCTGCTTCCAGTCATATAAATATTCTGGTGTTTCTCTGAATTTTTCCTATTTGCCATTTCTTAATACATAGTCATGTGACCTTGTCACATTTTTTTTTCTTTCTCTTTCTGTGGATTTTATTGTTATTTCCCATCACTCAGTCAACATGAATTCATCAAGTGCTTGTTATGTGCAGGAACTTTACTAAGAGCTAGAGTGATGTCCCATCATGTTGATGGTGACCCATGAGATACTCTGGCAGCGTCAGAATTGTTAGCCTCCTGCCCCAAAGATCCATTTGAAGTTCACCTTCCCCCCTTGGGGAGCAAACACTTTGGAAGCTGTAAACAAGGCTTAAAGCAAATTGGATGGGCTTTGTTCTCCAAGGTACCAGTCTAGAGAAAAACATCAAATGTCTTTAATCCATTCGTGTCTGATTACCGGAAGACATTTTTCATAATGCTTGGTGAGACAATCTGTTTTCAAGGGCTGGCGTCACCTTGGAGTTTAACAGGAAACTATGTGTAAACTCAGGAAGTCTAGTTACTCTTCATGTTCTAAATAAATTTAAACGAGTATTTTTTTTAACACATATCTTCTTTCTTGTCCTTGCCTTGGCATTATCCTATATTCTGGCTTTCCTCTTGGGTTAAGCATGAAAAATGAATTTGAACATTAGCAGAATCCATTTGGGGACCAGGGCTTTTATTGTAAATAAAATTATTCATTTGTTATGTCCTATTGTTTTCAGCAGACAGAGTATCGATTCTTGGATGGCTATTCAGAATACCATAAAGAGCCCAGGCAGAAGGGGGTCCACAGCAACATTTGTAAGCTGATTGAATGCAGCTCGGAATGACAGAGACAAACCTTGCTGGCTGCCCGTACTGCGTCGTACAAATCCTTTCCCCCCCAGCAGTTTATTGAATCAGTTATTAAAAGGAGCAGAAATTTCTAAATGAGGATGATGAGCAAAGTCTCATCCAACCCAAACCAAGGCATGCATGATGATTTGCTGAGGGCAAGCTATAGAGCAGATCTGTGAAGAATTAGAAAACAACCCGTTTGATTGGATCGTTGAGGTAGGGACAAGAGTAGCTTTGCTTTTAGCATACAGTAAAGGTCTATAATGAATTATACTAGCTTACAGTTTTATAGAGCTATACAACATCCCTAGCATGGAGGTATTATTGCCCCCATTTTGCAGATGAGGAAAGTGAGTCAAGAAGCTTGTATTTGAGGCAAGAATTCAGTATACCATAAGGGTACCTTGGTACAGGGCAGAAGTGTCAAACGGGGGACTACAAGCTTCCCAGGATGCTCCCCAGTGCACTCAGAACCAGATTAAAAAGGTAAATGAGGAATATTTCATAAATTAAGTTTAAACAAAATTGACTTAATTTAAGCCGAATAAATAAAGAAAAGAAAAATACAATAAAACATGAATAATATTACATTTTAAAACTAAGTTAGCATGTGGCCAGCAGGGATGCTTATATATGGTTTGGTGGTCTCAGTTTCTATTTGAATTTTACACCATTGCTGTAGTGGAGTCAAGAAGACACAAATTCACATCCTTCCTCAGATAATTACTAGCTGTCTGACATAGGACAAATGACTTAACTTCTCTGACCTTTGACTGTCTAATCTGTCCATTAAAAGGGTTGGATCACATGACCTTTAAGAACTTTTCAACCTTCTATTCCTGGCTTTTTTTTTTTTGAGGCAATTAGGGTTAAGTGACTTGCCCAGGGTCACATAGTCAGTAAGCTGAGTCTGGATTTGAACTCAGGTCCAGGGTCAGTGCTCTATCCACTGTGGCCACTGTCCTTCCACCACCTTCTATTCTCTGACCCTCTTTGATCCATGCCTCTAGGCTCCAAGTCTAGCATTAACAGGAGCATACTATAGCCATTTCAAACTGGCTTTTGAAAGATACTTGTTAAATTTTCAGTGTGAGCATTTACACCTTGGAAATCTGCAAATGTTACAAATCAAGACTTGATTTATCATTTTGTTATTTGTCTCAACTTAAGAAAGTCATGGGGAAAGTGTTAATAATAAACATTAAACTTTAATCTGTATCATGCCTACATTTTTTACAGAGAGCCAGTTGTTAAGCATTTACCAATATACCCCTGATCATTACTCATTCATTATATCAAGATGCTTCTTAGTAAATAGCAAGTGATTGTCCACATTTCATGTAGAATTCTGTCATCATAAACTCCAGATGTGAAAGCTTTCTTTTCATACCACTGATGTGTACACCCTGAATGACTTTGGGCAAATCACTGGACCACCCTGGGCCACAATTTCCCTGCCTGTAAAATGATGGAACGGAGGAAATAAACTTCAAGGCTCCTCAGATTCCACATTTATGCTTCAATAATTGGCTTCATATCTTCACTCTTCTATTTAGTGAATTTGTAACCTTGAGCAACTTCCTTAACCAACCTGGGCCTCCATTTTATCATCTGAAAAATGGGGAGGAAAAGAGGGAATGGAGGGGGGTTGGTTTAGGTTGCCTCTGAACTTCTGTCTGGCTTTAAATCAAGGATACTCTAAGTCTATGTGTGGAGTTATTCTCTGTTTGTGACAGAAAATTTGTCCACAATGTTTATAGGGATTGCCATCCTAGAGATGTCAGAGAAAGAAATGCTTTTTTAATTCATGCAGTAAAAATCAGAAACGCTTACTATTTCCGGAGAAGGTCGTAAGTTAGTGCATCCAATCAAGCCAGCCTTTAATTGTTCAGGAAGCTTCCTGGACTGAAGTTATTAGTGTGATGAAAGCCAGTCTCAATTTTCATTTTTAAGAGTTCTCCCTCCCCATTCCAGGACAAAAGTTAGTCGTGGATTATTGTTTGGGTTTTGTGTTTCTGAAGAGATGTTTGCATTTTCCCGGATCACATGGATTGATTTTCATGGCTTCTTGTTCTTCCTGAGCTCCAGACCACACTGAGGGGTGTCAGAAAAATGGCAGTCTCAGCCAGTGTTTGCTGGCATTTCTACAGTGTTTTAATGGTTTGCAAAACACTTTGCAAATATCTCATTTGATCCTCACAAGTTTAGAAGGTAGGTGTTGTTAGTGTCCCCATTTTACAGATGAGGAAACAGGCAAACAGAAATCAAGTGGCTTGTCCAGTAAGTGTCACAATCTGGATTTGAACTCAGGTCTTTCTGAATCCAGATCCAGGGCTCCATCTACTGCTCCAGCGGACTCTCTTTACCTATGTTTTAGAGTTGCACATCCCATTAACACAGGTAGGGACATCAGAAGTCAGCACACCCAACTTCTTTATTTTACAAATGAGGGAAACTGAGCCCAAGAAAAATAAAATTATTTACCAGGGGTTACACAGGTTATTCAGCCATTCTCAATCCTGTCTGCCTCTTCATGACCCCATTTGAGGTTTTCTTGGCAAAGATACTGGAGTGGTTTGCCATTTCCTTCTGCAGCTCATTTTACAGATGAGGAAGCTGAGGCACACAGGGTTAAGTGACTTGCTCAAGGTCACACAGTAAGTGTCTGAGGCTGGATTTGAATTCGGGAAGATGAGTCTTCTTGACTTCAGGCCTAGGTCCATTGCTCTGCCTAGGTGCCCCAGGTCATGCACGTAGCAAATGACATATCTTAGATCTGAACTTGGGTCCTCTGACTAAAGCCAGACCTTTGATGTCTTCATTATTGATATTTCCTTCATTGGTACAGACTGTGGCCTGTGTATACCTCCAGATGCTGTTGAACTCTTGTTCACGTTCTCCCACGAGTCTTTCCTCTAGGACCTGACACTGAATGGATAGCAGCGACTCACTTTGGCCAGCCGCCTCTCTTGATCTCTCACTATCCCACCATGTTTTGTGCTGGGTAATATGAGTATCTGTCAGCATTTGGAACATGGGTCTGTGACTGAGCCCCTTAATCTAGGCCTGGGTCTCCACTTTTCCATTTCTTGATAGGGAGAGCTAAACAGTGTGACCTCATGGCCTTTCTGTAGTCCTTATTAAACATTTGATGATTTTCATAAGTCTACAAAGTAGGTGTTCTTCGTAGTGAATGATTTTGCACTACAGGGGATCACCCAGATGGAGAGGTGAAAGGCAGCATTTAAGGGATAGTTCCATTTAAAATTGCAATTATGCAAAGCAAAATCCCAGAGCAAAGGTAAATCACCCCCGGTTCGGTCAGGGAGCTTGGGCTCACCCAAATTAACCTTAAATAAAAAAGGAACAAAGTATGAAATTATTGTGTCACTAGGTACTTCATCCTATAAATTCCACTAAATGACATTTTAAGAAATGAGCACAGTTTTCTCGTTTGTGTCCACCTCTTCCTGTCCCCCTCATGTCTAAGTAAGTCTTGACTTAGATGGAGATTCTATAGCCCAGAAAGACCATTCCCCATTCTCACTGGGATTTCCATTGTGGGCTTGGGGTTCAAGTTGATTTGACTCACTGAATGATTGTCAGCTTTCTAGGTTTCATTTCTCCAGGACAGGGGTTTCCCTCCTGGGGCATGAATACTCCTCAACGTGTCAAAAGCTTGTCTAGAGAGAATGAGAATTATTTAGCAAATAACTATATTATCCTATTGAAATCAAACTCTTTATTTCTTACCTGCATAGGCATTGCAAACTTTAGAATTTATCTCCTTTCATAAAAAATGGAGCAGTGCAAATGCAAAGGGGCATAGGAAGACAAAAAGTCTGTGGATCCCAGGAACTCCAGGAAGTTGATTATAAGCTCCCTTAGGGCAGGGCATATTTTAAATTCTGTCGACCTATCTCTAGTGCCTAGCAAAGCACACAGCACATATTAACATTACAGTACATCACATCAATGAATGCATATTGGATCAGTATAGTGGAAAAGTGCTGGGTTTGGGAACAAGCAACCTAAATTCCAATCCCAGCCATTGACGTCATTTTTTAAAACTAATTAACACCAAATCATATTACCTGAAGTAAGCCCCATTCCTTGTGTATTAAAACTGCCACTGTTAATGTCTTAGCCTCATGAACTGTCCCTCCCTTTGTTCCCAATCACTTGAACTGACCAGAGGAAGGTGCTTAGAGATCGTGTGGTCAGTGAGAGGTCCCTTGGATTTGGGTTTCAAGTCAGAAGATTCACTTGTGTTCAGACTTGACCTCCCTTTTACCATGCAACCTCGGACAAGCCACCTTGCCTTCTCTTTGCTTCCCTGATGCTTCCGCCAAGGCTTGGCCAAGAAGGAGCATTTCATAAATGCCTCTTGACTGCATGAGGGAGATGTGGTTCTTTCGTAAAATGGAGATGCCATAGTTAGGCAGGAAGGGTTTTGTAGATTGTGAAGTTATATTAAAGTGAGTTGGAATGATGGGATTTCAGAGCTAAAAAGACCCTCAAATGTCATTCTGCCCAAATCACTCATTTTACCTGCACAGACAATAGGCCCCAGGGAGGTGAATGGCTTGTCCAGGTGACTGGCTCCTTGGTGACTGGATTATGATTCTCCTGACTCCAAGGCCCATGATTATTCTTCTAGGCAGTAAAGTCCCTGTTATTATTACTGTTCTGAAAAATATGCAATTGGCTTAGTCTCACCATTCTGTAAATATCTGTTTTCCTTCCATAATGAAGTAGGTACTGTGAGGGATAGGTGAAATATAAATCATAATTCCTGTCATCAAGGAGTTTACAGTCTAGTTTAGGAGTGGGGAACCTGCAGCCTTGAGGTCACATGTGGCCCCCCAGGTGTGGCCCAACCCTAACCCTCGAACTGAATTCACGCAAAGGGCTACACTTGAGGACCTAGAGAGCCACATGTGGCTCAAGGTCACAGGTTCCCCAACCCTGGTCTAGTTATTAATTAATATCCTCCACTTCATAAAAGGTAGTGTTCAGATTATAAGCTAAATATATCACGTAGTGAACTATGCAAAAAATAGTTGTTGGGTTGGGTTTTTTTTTTTAATAGGATCCTGAAGACAGAGAAGTTAAAAAAAAAAAAAGAATAGAGGAACAGGGTTGATTGTAGCAGCACAAACATAGGAATGTTTTGTGTTCCCGACTGTGGGAAATCCCTCCAGATGTAGTCCAACAGGGGCAATAACAGTAACCACTAACGTTTATGAAGTGTTTTAAGGTTTGCAGAATACTCTGTTCATATTATCCCATCTGATTCTCACAACAGGCCTGTTGAGTTAAGGGCTATTATTCTCTCCATTTTACAGATGAGGAAACTGAGTCCCAGAGAGGTTAAATTACTTGCCTAGGGTTTCACAACTAGAACCATAGTGGACCAAGGATTTGGAAAGACTACTGGAAAGGCACTCCTGGGGCCTCAGTTTCCTCATCTGTATAATCAGTTCATAAGCATTTATTAAGTACCTACTATATGACAATCACTGGAGAGACAAAGAAAGGCTGAAGGCAGTTCTCTGTTCCTGTTCTCTGAGAGCTGCTAGTCTGATAGGGGAAAGTATTGAAAAGGAGAGTGTCAGGCTAGATGGCCTTGAGGATCCCTTCCAGCTCCGAACATCTTGTCCTGGGATCCTCCGTTCCAAGAATACCCCAGCCCAGAGAAGGGGAAGCTGGGAGAAATATCCCAGTAGTTGTCATAAGATGGAATGAGATAAGTCAGTATTACAGGTATCAGATCCACCTGTTGGAAATGCCCAGTATTAGATTAGATCTTATCCTCTGGGGAATTTGGGAAGATCTTCCTCCTTCCTGGCTAACTCCACGTCAGATTTCCCTCCCATCATGCTGAATGACATCAGTCTGACACATGCCAGCCTCTTTTGGTTATGTGCTGGGCTTACCTTTGACCTGCTCCCCTTCGGTGGCCAAGGGGTACAGGAATGCCCCTCTACCTGGAAGTGGCTGGTCCTGATGTCACTGACCTCGTTCAGTGCTCCTAACTGAGCGCAATTAGGAGCAATGAATGGAGTGCATCATTATTCATGAGAAATGTCATATAATTAGCTCAAATAATGCAAAATACATTCTGAATTTCAATTTGAAATGAAAATAGATTTGTTTCCATATCAGCAGGCAGCTAATGTTTATCCTATATTTTTATCCACATTTCAAAACTGTTATGTTCTGTTGAGTGAGCGTGGATCTTCTGAAACTCACTTGGTGAAGTTGGCTGGAATAAGGCTCCTCTTATTGATGCGCTGTTTGCTTTAAAATATATTGATTCATGAAACCTACTGAATTCAATGAGGAGGTAGCAGTGAATAGTGGGCCTTTCTTGGAGTTTGAAAAGCCTTATTTCAAATCCTGACTCTGACATATCTGGACTGTGTAATCCTGGTATTAACAACAGCAGTAGCAGCAGCAGCAATGATGAATAATAATACTATCTACCATTTAAACAAAGTTAGGTGGCCAGTGGATAGAGTGTGGGGCCTAGAGTCAGGAAGACCCATCCTCCTGAGTTCAAATCTGACGTCAGATACTTACTAGCTGCGTGTTCCTGGGCAAGTCACTTAACCCTATTTTCCCCAGTTTCCTTATTTGTAAAATAAACTGCAGAATGAAATGGCTTGCTACTCTAGTATCTTTACCAACAAAACCCCAAACAGGGGTCCCAAAGAATCAGATGCAATTAAAAAACAACTTAATATCTAGCTTTTATGTACTGTTTTGAGGTTTGCAAAACATTTTACGCATATTATCTCATTTTGTTCTGACATCTGATATCTACCCTATAATGCAGTGTACCATCCTCATTTCACAAGTGAAGAAACTGAGGCATCCAGAGGTTATGTGACTTTCCTAGGGCCACACAGATATGAAGTGTCTGACAAAAGATTTCAACTCAGGTCTTCCTGACTCCACACCTAGTCCTCTATCCACTTGCCACCCAGACACTTTCCTTATTGTTATCCTCTTCGATCTCTGCCTTTCAGAGCAGGGCCTGCCTCTGGGAACTCTTGATATGACACTCTCCTGTTGCCCCAAGATTAAAGCCATCCTCTATGGCAAATTCCAGTGAAATCGAACTTTGCTAGATTCAGAGGACTGCATGGTAGATTGAGTCTAAGAGGAGCTAATTCCTGCTCACCCTCTTCTCATTCCTCACCCCTCCCATGTGATTTTTCTGTCTTCCCATAGATTTGGAAATGGTTGTAGGTATAAAAAGATCTTTTCCTTTTTTTTTTTTTTTATTTAAAGCAATTGGGGTTAAGTAACTTGCGCAAGGTTACACGGACAGTTTTTTTTGTGTGGGTGTTAAGTATTTGAGACCGGAACTGATCCCAGGTCCTCTCGAGTTCTCCCAACTCTGGGGCCAGAGCTCTTACTCACTTTGCCACCTAGCCACCCCGATCTTTTCCTTTTTTTTTTTTAAGTATTTATTTATAACATTCATTTAAAAAAATCATTTGAATTCCAAATTCTTTCCTTTCCCCCAACAATTGAAAAGACAAGCGATGTGATATAGATGTGAAATCATGCAGAACATAGTCTCCTTTTAGCCATGTTGCAAAAAAACATAAAAAGCAAGAAAAATAAAAGTAAGTGAAAAAATGATACTTCAATTTGCACTCAGCGTTCATCTTTTCTCTCTCAGAAGGTGGAGAGCATTTTTCATAATGAGTCATCTTTTCCTTTTCCTGATGTATTTTCATTTCAAGAGATTGGTTTGGGGCTGAAAATTATCAATTTGGTGCTAACAACTTAAAAGTAAATTGTGATAACCTTTCACCAATTCAATTAATATGACTGATTTGTTTTAATAGTTGTTAACTGAGATCTGTCAGGATAAAATATATCAGTAAGAATTAGTCCACTATTTTTTAAAGATAATATTGGGCATCCTGATATATACTTCATGCACTGGAAGATCAATAAATTGGTTAGCAAATTTCCCTCCTCTCCTTCCTCCCCCAACTACTTAAGGATCAGTTGTGTTTAGGTGGGTTTTTTTCATATACCCCAATCAGTAAAAGCCTCATTGCAGATTACTCCAAGAAGATTTCATAATACGGCCTTCTTTTCTTATCTTTTTTTAAATTTCATGAGCTCCTACAAAGTGGGAAATGAGCAAGCACCATGTTGCATGGCAATTGGTGTCTTGATTGCCTTATTTCATTTACATTTTGAAAAAATAAAAGATCTTCTAAAACTCCCCCAAATTCCAAATTGCTATGCAAATGGCAAGAGTTAAGAATGGGAGGAGGGGTCCAGATTTTAGAAAGTATTCTTTCTCTGTGCATATCATATTCCCCATCCCAATTTTCTTAATCTCTTACTTAGGAGAATAAAAGGGGTGGGGGAGCAATCATGATTAAAAAAGGTCCCTTGAGAGCAGATGTTATCTACTTCTCTATTCCCAGAGCTTAGCACAGTCCTTTATACATAGCAATGCTTAATAATCACCTTTTTATTCATTCGTTCATTTTCATGTTTACATCTATATTCACTAGTTATGGTATATGTTCAAATCCACCTAGATCCCGTCCAATTTTTGGCCATTTCTGGCACTATGGTGGTCAGTCTGTTGGTCAAACAGCACATTTATTTTTGTCTATCATGTTGTCTTTTTGTCCTATTCATTATCTTCTTTACGTGATAAAATGTTCCCAATCTGTCTTTCACCAGGTAATCTCTCTTTATGGTTTAAATGCTGGTTTGCTTTATTTACTCTTTAGAGTATAAACTCCTAATCCAGCCTTTCTTAACTTATTTTGTGGGGGTTAATTGAAACTGCTCAGTGCTGCCACTTAAGATGAGTTTGGTGATGGGGAGAGGAATTTAAGCATCTGCAGTCTGGGGGAAAGGATGAAAAAGAAGATGGACTGCAAGTGATAACCAATGCTCCACTGGCAGCCATGATGACAGTAGAAATTATTCAATACTTTGTGTGGGTTGGGGTGAGGGAGGTTGTGGAAAAAACTATGGAAGTACATGGAAGAGTTCTGCAGAATGGCCAGGTATGAAGGAGTTGCAATTTACATCATTGGCAGGAGCATCTATATTGTTGGAATCACCCATCCATGCACCATATGGAGGGGAAACAACTCTATGAAAAAGCTGCTTGCTTTTCCTGAGCTCATTACCTTTCTCCCCAATCCTAACCCTCTCTAGAACTTCTCTACTAAAGTCAAGGGCATTATTATCTTTCTAGCCCCAAAACTGATGACCATGGTGTCTACCTCACTTTGGACATCTTCTCAGGTTCCTTCCATCTTTAGTCCCCACACACCATGGAAGGTCTCAACTAATTTCTTTTTCAGTCATGTGTCTCTTTGATGACATTCTCCCCTCTAGTTCCCCATCAGTCAGTGAACAAATATTTGTTACACACAATATCTATGTGTGTAACAATATCTATTTGTGTAGAAAAACAAAGTAAGGCAAAAAGAGTCCCTACTTCCAGGGAGCTTTCAGAATAGGAGACATGAGTCAGAATACAAAGAATTATAAACATACCTGTTGACTAGTTCACATAAATCTAATTTTTCAAGTTTTCTTTTTAACCCAGAAGCCATCTGAGTGAGATACATAAGGATGAGGCATCTGGTTTTTGTTCTATTTTGCTGGGGACATTTTAAATCTCTGGGGCAGGAAGTGTTCCTCACTACAGTTCAGGTAGCAGGAGGAATGTAATGAGAAATCTGCTTAATTTGAGCTTCCCTAGCGTGACCCTCATTCAGAGAAACAAAAGAATTTATACCTGCTTGAGTTTTAGAAAGAATAAAGACTTACCACTGAAATACCTGCTTTCCAAGTAATCCAAGCTACTCCTCCAAGACCAGCCAGCCATGGAGATAAGAGAAGGATCCAGTTGCCTCAACTGTTCACTTTCTAGTAGAGAAGGGGGTTTCTTCCTGCTATTTGGTTGACATCTTATAAGAACAACACATTTTGAAAATAATGGGTATGAAGAGTAGTAGCAGGCCGTAGGCAGTCTCTGAGTTGGGAGGACCTGAATTCAAGTTGTGCCTTTGAAATAGACTAATTATGTGACCCTGGTGAGTGGATTGAATTCTCAGAGCAGAAGAGAGGCAGATCTGGATTGTTAAAGGGAGTTTCCTGGAATACTACATATCAAATAGATCACATATTCCATTAAAAAACAAAACAAGATAAAACAAAAACCTAGGTATGAAAGTCTTTTGATTAGAGAGTGTGGAATGGTTGGAGGTATAGACCTGGAGCCCTCCTTAATGAACTCTATCCCAGTGGAATCTCCTTGAAGGCAAAGATGGACTGATTTGATGTTCCTTACCAATGTAATTGAGTCCCTCCCCAAGACCAGAACACTGCCCCTCTTAATTTCTACCTCTTTTTTTTTTTTTTTGCTTTTTAGATGGGGGAAGGTAGGGCAATTGGGATTAAGTGACTTGCCTAAGGTCACACGGCCAGTTTTTTGTGTTAAGTGTCTGAAGCTGGATTTGAACTCAGGTCCTCCTGACTCCAGGGCTGGTGCTCTATTCACTGTGCCACCTAGCTACCCCTTAATTTCTACCTCAATTTCAATTCAGTAAAAGTTATTTAAGTGCCTTCTTTGTGGTGAGCTCTGTACTGGACACTGGGGTTACAAATAAGAAAAAGATAATGCCTTCCCTTCAGGGATACCTGACTCAGGAGAATTATGTTCCTTGGTGTTGAAACTAAGCAGAGTTTCAGATGGAAAGTGGACAGTGAACTAGAGAGTCCAGCTCTGTGGGGGAAATCCTGGAAGGAATTTAGTGCTCCCCACTCCAGCCTTCCAGTCTGAGGGAGAGGAGGTTGAGGAGGACATTGGTAAGGCATGAGCATCCAGAGCTGAGTTGAGCCTGATGAGGAGTCTCAAGTGATCTGCCTTTCCTGGGAGGGGGCTCCTGATCCTCTGAGATTAAGCCAGGCAGAGCTGCATCCTGCCAAACTGGGACCAAGAACCAACCCCCACATTGAAGAGGGAACCCACTAAGAGGGTTGGAATTGCTCTGGAGACCCCAAAATACCAACATGCCGGGTCCTGCTGAATGAATTAGACTCCAGTCTGCTCAGCCAAAGAAAAGTAAAGTTTATTAAAAGTTCGCTTGCAATAGACATAGAGTTAAGTCTGTGCCAGAAAATTCTATGGTGCTCTCACTATTCTATGGCATTCTATGGTGCTGTCATACCACGTGGTGTGAGATGGGGTCTTATATACAGAAGGTTGGGTGGTCTAGAGGAGGAGTTTGGGGAGGGTCTTCAGCAGGAATTAATGAGGTCAATGAGTGATTAAGGTTGGGAGGTAGCTGGAGGCTACAGACAATGGTGGGCTAGGCCAGTTCAAGGGTGTATTGATATTTTGATAGGCTCAAGGGTGGGAAGTAAATGAACAATGGAGGGCTAGGCTAGTAACTAGGCTAGTAGTTAGCAGTTAGTTAACTAGGCTAGATGTCTGGGCCCCTCCCCAAAGTAAGGTTTATTGCCTCTTGAAAATGCCTCATCAAAAGAGACAATTTAATCTAGAGTCCAAGGGAGGTTCCCAGATCCTGTACCTCAGGGACTCAAGGGGAGGTCAAGGAGGTTCCCTGAGCCCATACCTCATCAACAACACCACTTTCCTCAGCTTCCAAATGGATGCATTGTTCCCCTTCAAGTACAGTCATTATTAATGATCGCTTTTCTAAGTGTTCAGAGAAACCAATGCTTTCCAAGCTCTCAAAGACTGAAAGTTTCTTATCAGGGAACAACTCTAATCCTCCCTAGCCCCAAGAGAATATAAGCTCCTGTTTGTTTTTTATCCTCATGACCTAGCACATAGTATATCATTACTAAATGCTTGTTAAAAAACTGATGGGATTGCTTTGTTTCCCCTCTTTTTTTTCTTCTCTTTTCTCCCTCCCTTCTGTCTTTTCTTTCTTCTCTTTTTTCTCCTTCCCTCCCTTCTTTCTCTTTTTTCCCGCCCTCCCTCCCTCCTCCTTCCTTCTTCCTTCCCTCCCTCCCTCCTCCTTCCTTCCTCCTTTCCTTCCTTCTTCCTTCCCTCCTCCCTCTGTCCCTCCCTCTCTCCCTTCCTTCCTTCCTTCATACCTTTTTTTTTTTCCTTTCATGTATTTGCCTTCCCACTGCCTAATATAGTGTCATATACAAAGCCAGGGATTTCCATAATAGTTGCCAAATTGAACTGAATTAAATTTCCTTGCTTTCCCTTACCTTCTACTGTTCTCTTCTGCAAAATGGGAGAAATAATGCTTGCTACATTGCAGCATGGTTTTATGGACAAAGGGCTGGCCTTGGAGGTGAGAAATCCTGGGTTAGGTCTTGTCTCTGACATAGATGAGCCCTGTGGCCACAGTGCACTTCATTCTTCATTGCAGCAGACAACACTAGAAATTCAAGAGGGATTGCTGATCTAAAGAAGCGGGAGAGTTCATACCAGGAGTTAGACACACAGATGAAATCATTGGTCAAAACCAAAAAGCACTTTGACCATCTACCTCCCTCTCTGATGAGAAATGTTCTTGACAAGCCTTGAAGTGATACAGAGATGCAACGTGTTATTTGGAAGCATGAGAGCAGCAACCATTTCTAAGATAATATAATTGCAACAATGGTTTATTCTGTCTCCTTTGGTCCCACCCTGTGATTTCCACCATGTGTCTGTGACTGGGGTGAACGGTCCCTCCTTGGGTCCTGTTCTGTATCTTAGTCTTGGAGAGTTTTCAGAGGCATTGAGAGGTTAAGTGATTTGCCTGAAGTCGAATATTCAGCATGTGTCAGAGGCAGGATCTGAACCCAGACTGGCATTGATTAAGTTCTTGCCATGTGTCAGGCACTGTGCTCAGAGCTCAGCATGCAGTACAAAGAAGTAATCTCTATCCTTGAGGAGTGTACATTCTCACAGGGAAGACACAGATATGTGAAAGTACATATGAAATAGACATAATAAATATTAATAAATGCCAGGCAGTTGGACAGAGATCAGGAAAGGTTCTGAGTATGGGGTAAAGCTTCAGCTGCCTATGGAAGGACCAGAGGGATTCTGGGGAGGTGGGATGTAGGCAGCATATCATAGGCATAGGGGGCAGCCGGTACCAAGGTACCGCACAAGGTGATTGGGATCACAGGAGTCTGGAAAGACGGGTTCGGTGTCTTCCTGATGCCCTTCCCGATGCCTGTGCTGGCTCTCTACCAGCTACTGCTTGATGCCTCTCATAATTCAGTATAACGTCTCCATCTGTGTGCCTCATATCATCAGGTGAATGACTTACTTAGTTGTGCTGTGGATGTAGAATGACCCAGACACTGGGAACCTGAGAAAAGACCTTGTTTTTGATAGGACGGCAATAAGAAGAGCCAAGATGGTGGAGTAAAGGGAGTGCTTTTGTCAAACTCTCTGAACACACTCATCTAAACAACTTTGAAAACACCTTGTGCTGAATTCTGACCAAGATAACCAACAAGAGGTCACAATGACTCATCTTCCTAGCCATGTGCAGCTTAGGCAGATAGAGAGCGAGGTCACTGCAGTGGGGGCTGGCTGGGAGCATGGCGTGACAGAAGTGGTACCAATGGGACACCTTAGAGGCAAAGGTGGCAGCAGCAGTAACATCTGCAGAGGCACCAGGGGCAGTGAGGGGACTGAGCAGCTGTTTATAAAGAGATTACAGGCTCTGCTATTGGAGTGCTGGGTGTAGAGTCACCATTTAGCAACTTCAATACACAGTTACAGGAAAGGGAGGAGTGGGTCTGGTCATGAGGGAGTATCCCACCTGGGTAAAGACCAGAGTGTAGACCTGGAATACAGTGACCAGACTTCCTGGAAGGACCGGCAAATGATAAGACCCCAAACCGAGCTGAAAAAGAAGCAAAACATAAAAATCAGAGGATGAGACCCATTGCCCTTTAAGGTGAACAGAGTCCAACTCTAAAATAAAGTTCAAAGTCAAGAAATAGACTGGAAAAATAAACAAGCAACCACAAAAAAAGAACCAGTCCATAAAATTCCTAGTATGATGACCAAGAAGCTCAAGATACAAACTCAGAATAAACAGTATGAAAACATCTACAAGCAAAGTCTCAAAGAAATATGCAGATTAGACACAAGTCCCATAAGAATTCCTAGAAAAGTTAAAGGAAGTTTGGTTTTTTTTAAAGATTAAAAAAATTAAATCAGAACAGTAGGGGAAAATGAGAAAGGAAATAAAAGCAATGCAAGAAAATAATGTAAAAAAAAAGAATTAATAGCTTGGTAAAAGAAGTCAAAGAATATTCTGAAGAAAATAGCTCCTTAAAAAATTAGAATTGGTCAAATGAAAGCCAATAATTCCATGAGATATCCGGGGCATAGTAACATAGCAACTGAAAGAACCAGGGGATAATTTTCAAATACTTAATTAAAAATAACATAGGGATAACATTTGAGGATTAAAATAAAACCCCACAAATTCGTGGAAATCTGACAAATTTCAGAAAGTGTTTTCTTTCTCTGTAGGCAGAATAAAAAAGTCTTAAATTTTCTATAGTGCTTTTTAGAACCTAGGTAAGAGTAGGTGTGTTAACAGTCCCCACTTTCATTCATGGCTTTGAGTTCCCTAGCCATTGTGGCTTTCAATCAAACCCTCAGTGGGTTTAGATTAGTCTGGATGTTCTACTCTCATTAACTGTAATGGGAGTGACTGTACACTTTTCCTTCCCCAGCATACAGCATTGAAAAATGACCCTCTCACACCCTTTTAGTGTCTTTTTCTTTGAACTAATTTTTATGGATTTTTGGGGAAAGTGAAAACATTTTAATGAAGTCCTCAGGGCAAGAAGATGGCCCACCATGGTGGAGAAAGCTGCAAATATGTGTATTATATCCCCAGACAGATAAATGTGAGGAATTTCCACCCATGTGGTGGCTTTCTTCTTGGCTTACGTAGCTTATATTTCCTAGCATAAAATAAATAATTGGGCATTTCTGCCTCTTTCCTCAAGCCTAGCATCACTCAGGGCTCAGTGGTAGACACCTATTAACTTAACCAGTGTCAAGGTATATAACTGACTTGAAAAGAAAAGAAAAAAAAGTTTAAATTCATTAAGGCAACTGAATCATTTGGGGAAACTTCTTTTTTTTTTTTTTTTAACTGATTTGATTTATAGAATTGTGTGTTTTAAAAAAAAAATTCCCAAGCGATTTCCAAATCATGAAAAGAGAAAATTAACTGTAATAACTTCTTAATGTCAAATACATCATATCCTAATTCAAATCCTTTGCAAGTCCATAATAGTATGTATGATAAGATATAGCCTCTTTGAGAATAGGGCTTTGTATGTATATCCCTAGCCTCTTAGCACATAGTAGGTACTTTAATGTCTTCTACAGTTTGATTTTCTTTTCCTGCTCTCCTGCTGTTCCATGAAACATGCTTCTCACTGTTGAACTGACTGCCTGTCCATTGCCACCCTAAACCTTCACCCCCAAATATCTGTAATACCCTCTGTCCTCACACTTTTTAGAGTCTTGAGCTTTCTAAAAATTCCGCTCTGACACTACCTTCTCCTGATCTCTATGCCTGCTTATGCCTTACCCGCTAGCACACCTTGTGAAATCATCCTTTATACAGCTGCATGGGTATATCTTGATCTCCCCTTGCCAGACTGTCAACCCCTTGAGGGCAAGAATTAATTTTTTTTACCCCTTGTATCCCCAGATCTTTCTATAGAACAGGGCCTGGCATATTGTAGGTGCTTCATGAATGTATATCCCAGTGTCTGGTATGTAGTAGGTGCCTAATACTTGCATGCTGCTTGATTGACTGATTGGTTTGACAGGTGATTCACTGGACTTCTGCCATGAGATAATGAAAGTAAAAAGGTTTATTCCAGAAATGTGTGCCTCACGATCCATATTAGCATGAATCTATGAGAGCCTGATGTCCCTTCGGCCCAGTGAATAGACTTCAAGCTTAAGGATGCAGTCCTCCTGAGGCCTTGGTTGGTCTCCTCAGTTATTGATGATCCCTCCCCAGTTATTCCACATTTGCCTCCTATCTGATTTGCATTCACTTAGCCCTATAGGTGCCCTCCCCTTCCCCCCCCCCCCCACACCATCCCAGGACTTCAGTTCTTTGAAAGCAGAGAATATTTTCCAAATGGTACAGTGCCAGGTACATAGTGGACACTTCATACATTCTTTTTTAATGGAACTGAGTTTTTGGTGATCTTCACTTAGACGGTAAAGAAAATGGTGCAGTTAGAGCCTGAGGCCTAAGTTTGCAAGTGCAGCTCTAGGACTTCCTTGCCCATGGGACTTTGGGTGAGTTTTCTCACTTTTCTGGGCCTCTGTGCCCTTGTCTGAACATGAGGGGCTTGGACGGGAGCTCCAGCTCTAATGAGCGTGTAACTGGGACTCCAGTGACCCTCCAGAAGGGAGGTTGAGTTTACGTGGGGTCAGTGTCAGTTGGAAAGGATAGAAATAAAGCTAAGGTGTCCTGGAAAGAGCCTTGGACTTTGAGCCAGATCTGGTTTCAACTCCTGACTCTGGGAGCTGTGATGGCTACCGGGTCACCCGCCTTCCCAACCCTCGGTGAGGTGGGGACAATAGTGGTTAGGCCACTCACCGCACAGGCTTGTGGTTAGGAGAGAGCTTGTCTGTGCCTGCTGGGCAGCCCTGGCTCCCTGTTGTTAATCTGATGAGGTCTGGATCCAAAACATGAATGAAGGAATAACAAAACTGGGTGTGATGAAAGTCCTGTGAAGAGCCAAACAAACTGAAGGCCAAAGGGAATATACAACAGATTCCCCATCACGGGCCCTTGCTTTGGCCTGGGCACCTCCTGAGCAACTCGGCTTGTCCTGGATGGCAAGTAGTATGAGAGCAGGCTTTGTGTGCCCTGAGCTTAGACTGGATTCTCAGGGTGCTGCACAATTCTCTAGTTCCTCTTTTAGAAGAAGGAGGGAAGGAAGGAAGGAAGGAAGGAAGGAAGGAAGGAAGGAAGGAAGGAAAAAAAAAACTGGCCTTTGAATGTCTTGACAGCATCACAACCTCCTGGCATATATTTTTTTCCCTAGGCAGTATAGGAGAAAAAAATGAACAAAAGCTCAGTCGGTGTGGCTTTGAGCTTCAAAAGGTTGGAGACACATTATGTTGCTACCCATCTCCTTTGGGGTTGGGATCCCAATTATTTCTTCCCTGCCCAGTTCCAGGCATTTCAGAGCCTTTCTAACAGCCCTCTAATTCAATTCCCAATTTATCTGAGTTTCTGTTGGAACTGTAGCGTAAGGTTATAATTGTGCCTTCATACTCAAGCGATCCCCCTCATTGTGGCAGCTTTTGGAGGGGAGAAAGAAGGCCATTTGTCTCAGTTGCTTTATGTCAGTTATTCAATAATTAATCAAGTGAACATTAATTAAGTGCCTACTAGGTGCAAGGCCCTGCACTGGAGACCAGTGAGAAAAAGAAAATAATAATCCTGGACACTCTTTGCCCTCAGGGAGTTTACATTTTTCTAGGCTTAGAGGGAGATACATCATATATACAGAGAAGCAAAGGATATACATAGTAACAGAAAAGAATTTCAGAGAGAGTTAACATCTGGGTTTGGGGAGGAGCCTGGGATGCCAAAAGGTAGAGATGAGGAGTGGTTTACATTCCAGTCATCGGGAGACCACACATATCTAGGCACAGGAGTCTTTCCACAGAGATGGAACGGCGTGAATGGGGGACAGTTACCAGTTTGGTTTGACCAGAATAGAGAGTGTATCTTAGAAAGTCATAGGAAATAAGCTTAGAATGGTAGGTGAGGATCAGAGTGTGGAAAGCCTTAAGCCTATTGTTTGACACGAGGTAAGTGGGAGCCATTATAGTTTCTTGAGTCAGGGTCAAATCTGCTTTGGGAATTTAATTTTTCAGAATGCCGTATTTTGGTTTTTGTTCTCTCGCTGTTGCCTACCTTGAACCCCAACACATTCTAATTCCATTTTTCCCAGCAGCAGATTCAGTGAGTGTTCTCTCCTGATGGAGATAGAGTAATTTTATGTGTATATGGAAGGAGAAAAAGAGAGACAGCCATCATTTGGTTGAATACATAACTGTTGAACAATCAGGCACAAAGACTAGTTGTTTGTGGCTCCATGTTAATGTGAAGGGCAGTTTCCACTGGGATAGACATACATACACATGTTATATACTGGTGTCATTTATTCCAGATTCACTTTTCTTTTTATTTCTATTCAAATGGTAAGGTTTAAGTCTACAAGAATGTCTGTTTTTCTTGATCTTTGGTTAACAAGGGGTGCAGTAGATAGAGTACCAAACTTGGAGTCAAGTATACCTAAACTTTAGTCTAGCCCTTTTTGCTTCTTAGCTGTGTGATCCTGGGCAAGTCCCTTGAACTCTCTGTGCCTCAGTTTCCTCATCTGTAAAATGAGGATAATAATAGTATCTACCCTGCCAAGGTTTTTGTGATGATAAAATGAGATTGCATTTGTAAAACACTTTATAAACCTGAAGGCGCTGTATAATTGTTAGCTATTGGTCATTAAATTATTAATGTATAAATACACTCATGTAACTGTTAGCGTCACCCTGAATTCTCCAGATTAGAATCACATATTGATGAGCTGGAAAGCACATAAGAGATGAGCTGCTCTGGCCCGTACCTGAACAGTTATCACTTCAGTGACATCCCATCCTCCCAAGCTGCCCCATTCTACTTGTGGATGCTGATAGTTGTTTTGAAGTTTTTCTTTACTTTGACCTCTCTGCAATTTCCACCTTTTGGGGCCAAGAAGTATATGGATAATCCCTCTTCCACATGGCAGAAATCCAAATACTTGAAGATAGCTGCCATATCCTTTATCCTTCCCTCACTTTTTTTCTTCTCCTTGACTAAAGATCTTCACTCATTGCTTTAATTGGACCTTTTTTTTTTTAACTTAGTCTCCAGTTTTTTCACTATCTTGATCACTTTTCCCTGAACATTGTCCCTTTTGTCAATGTTTTTCTTAAAGTAAAGCACTCAGAAATGAACACAGTATTCCCAAGGTGATCTGAATGGGTCAGAGTCCAGTGGGCTTATTACCTCCTCTGTTATGGGAAATCTGCATCTCTTATTACATGCTCAGATAAAATTAGCTTTTATTCCTGGCTGCCTTACCACATCACTGACCTTGATTGACCTTGGACTGAACTTGCATCCACCAAAGTCTCATTCTTTTCTCCCCCCACCCCTACCCACTCAGGTCAACTACTATTGAGCCATGACTCCACCATCTTGTGCTTAAGAGATTGATTTTTGAGCCTATGTGTGAGACTTTACATTTATAACTACGAAATTCCATCCAGTAAGATTCAACCCATTTCCCTTCCCTATTGACATCTTTCAGGCTCCTGACTCCTGCAACCTGGATTTGAATCCAAGCTCAGAAACGTATGAGCTGTATGTATGTGGGCAAGTCTCTTGAGCTCTCTAAGCCTCATTTACCCCATCTAAAAAAAGGAATAACAATATTTATAACATCTGCTTCAGAAAGCTATTGTAAGGATCAAATTATATATAAATAGTGTATATATGCATACATTCAGTATACAGATATGTTTTCATGTACACATACATAATATGTACATCCAGTAAACTTTAAGGTACTATATAAATATCAGTTAATATCCTTATTAACATCTTAGATTTCACTGCTATATTTGTATTGTCTACAGATTTGAAAAGCCTGACAAGTATACATCCATCCAAGTTATTATTATATTATCCAAGACGAAAAAAATTCTGTGAACCCCACTGGAGACCACCATCCATAAAAAAACATGGGGCCAACCAAATGGACTCTTATCTGTCCCCTACATTTCTTAAATTCCTGGACAGCCTCTCTCAAGGACATATAGGTATTCTCTTTCTGCTGCCTTTCCATGATTTTTGAAAAGATTCATCCTATGCATTCATGAGTTGTGGGGCCTCTTCTCCATCTATACTTAAATTGCCCTCACGTTCCAGGGTCAGGCTTGATTTCATAGCAGCGCCCAGCTCCATGATAATTCCTCTTAACCTGATGATGTGCTTCTGAATATGGGGATTTTCTCTCCACACACCACTCTCTTTCTGTGTCTGTCTCTAGCGCCCACTGCCACGTCCATCTTGTTTGACCTTGTCCGCCACAGGGATATTCTCCCCAGCTCTGCTTCATCCTCTAAGACAGAAGTCTGCTGACATAGATGTCAGACAGACAGGTATCAATTGGACAGACCAAAGAGCACCTCCGATTAGGCAGCAAAGGCGGCCATTCACAGCTTCTGAAAAGGTCTTGGCACTTACCTTTCTTTCATTCTTGTATTGTCAAGACTTAAGTTTCTCCTGGGAGGTGATGGAGGATTAGCTCTCCTGATTTAACCTTCTCGGTATCCTCACTGCACCATGCAGGATTAATGCCCAGATACAAAGATTGGAAGATTGCAGATTCATAGACACAACCTTCTCTGGGTTCTGCTTGGATTGAGTCATTTAAAACCCTTTTGAGGGAAAGGTGGCAGATTTTATAAAGGATGTGAAACAAATGTCCTGAAATTATTGTTGTAACTTCTCATCCAGAGATGAATGATTTGTACAATACTGATTGGTGCCCTAAAACTTTCCATCACAAGAATGTGAAGGTCTGATTGGGTCATCAATTAATCATTGAGCTTTTATTTAGCATCTATGTTGGACTAGATACTGTGGATATAAAGACAAAATGAAAGAGTACCCACCCTCAGAAAGCTTACATTCTATCAAGGGAAAGCAAATTATATACTCAATCCAGATATGAGTCATGGGCACACCCAAGCCTAGATAATGATACATAAAATAATTCAGATTGGGGAGAGTACTGATATTTGGTAAGGTGGGACAGACCCTGTCATGCACAAAGTGGTGTTTAAGCTGAGCTTTGAATCTTAAGAGATAGAAGTAAGGAAGGAATGCATTCTAGGCCTGGAGAAAAGGCACGGGAAACAGAAATGAAAAGTCATGTGCAAGAAAAGAAGGAAGGAAGGAAACAAAGCATTTATTAAACATTGACTATAGCAGGCCCTGTTTTAACAGCTTTACCAATATTATCTCATTTGATTCTCAAAACACTGGGAGGATGGTGTTGTTATCCCCATTTTATGGTTGAGGAAACTGAGGCCAATAGAAATTTAGGGACTTTCCCAGAGTTCTTGTGCTTGTAAGTGTCTGAGACCCTCTGTGACCATTAGCTGCCTTAACAGGAGAGTACAGTAAGAAAGCAAAAAGGAATCAAAAGTGCAGTTTTGCTGGACTGGAGACTGTGTGGAGGGGAGTAATATCCAAAAAGGCTGAAATAAAGCTTTAGCCACAAAGTAAGAAGTTAAGTCTTGAAACTTCCTATGGATTGGATTTTGGGATGCATGGGGTTTATCCCATTCATTGTTTTTTTTAAAAATAGTATGTCCTTTTAACCCTGGTTACCTCAGTTTCCTCATCTACAAAATGGCCTAGAGAAGGAAAGGTGCCTATAGGAGATGGCCCTTGAGTTCAGCTGAAAAGGAAGCCAGGGATCCTGAGAGGCAGAGATGGGCTAGGAGCACATTTCAGGTCGGGGGCAAAGGCTTTTTTCCAGACTGAGCTGGGAAATGGATTGCCCTGAAGGAGGGACAGCAAGCTGGGACAGTGGAAGATTTGTGGCAGTTTTGACTGTATTTCTAGAAGAATTCTTAGCCCACTCTGCCCTGAACACTTGGACTTTCTGTGTTCCCTGGTGGTGCTTTGCTGTTGAAATCAAATTTTCTAGAGAAGACGTAACCTGCTTCCAGAATACAGAAACACCCTGCCTAGTGTCAGAACAGGTCAGGCACAGAGGAGGCTGTGAAGAATGCAGTGGCCTGAGCAGATGTAACATACAGAAACAAATCAGAGCTTAGGGGATTTAACTGAGTTATGGTAGAAAAATTTGTGAAGAAAAACCCCCATGTTGCTTGGGACTGCTCTGAATATAGTCAGTTACTCTGCGGCCAGCTCTCTTTTTGTCTTAGCTGTCCCACACGCAGCTGCTGAATTGTCATACAGAAGGTGTTTAATGAATGCCTGCTGACTGACTCTCTCACTGAATTTTTGTTCAAACACAGATCTGACTTATCACCTCCCTATTATAAAATCGTCAGTGGCCATAGGAATCAAAATGGAAAGCCTCAGGAGAACATAGACGACCCTCCCTGGGTTTCCACCTATTTTTCCAGTCTTACTCCCTATTACAGTTATCTTTTCCCCATCATGGTTTCAGTAATCGTGGGTCAACATAAGAAACTAAATGGGAAATTTGGGGGAGTTTTGTGGAAGTCACAGATGATACACAAAGGCCAACAAACAACAGAAAAAATGTTTAGAAACTCAGAAATACATAAATATGTGTGTACATATATATATATATAGTATTATATAATATCAGCTTATTTCATCTTTTAATACCATAATAATTCAGACTTCTTGTCTACTATGAAGAGAGGGCCAAAAATTTTGCACAGATTTTCCAGGTCATGGGGGGGGCCACACCCCTAACCTCTCTGATGTAGAAGGGATAGCTGTACTTTCTTTGGCTCATTCTCTATTCTTGTTAGATTGGCCTGATAACTTCTCCACATAGATGAAAATCCATCTCCCACTGCTGCACCTTTGCCTAGACTGGTATCCATATCTAGTACACAAAACCTACCCAGCCATTCAAAATCCCTAGTTACAGGGCAGTTAGGTAGCCCAGTGAATAGGGCACCAGCCCTGGAGTCAGGAGGACCTGAGTTCAAATCTGGTCTCAGATACTTAACACTAACTAGCTGTGTGACCTTGGGCAAGTCACTTAACTTCAATTGCCCTGCCTTCTCCCCTCCAAAAAAAAAATCCCTAGTTACATTGAAAACATCATTTAGGTGCTACCTACAATCTGATGCTTTCTTAGATCCACGAAATAAATTACTTTGTTATACTCATTTTTGTTTGTCTACTTTATACATCATGGATCCTCCCAGTAAAATAGATAGTTCAGTAATTTGAGTGCTAGGTCTTGAGGCAGGAAGACCGGTGTTCAAATCCAGTCTCAGGGATTTACTGTGTGACCCTGGACAGGTCACCTAACTTCTGCCTGTCTTGGTTTCCTCACATGTAAAATGGGGGACATAAATGGTACCTACTTCCCAGAGTTATCATGAGAATCCAGTGAGATAATATTTGTAAGACACTTTGCAAAGCTGAAATTGCTATGGAGAGGTTAACTCCTGGGCAGGGAACTGTAATATAATACCAAAAGAAGGCAACTTCCCAGGTTCAAAATACCAGCATAGGTGCTCTCTATTTTATTCAGTAACAAACCCAGAACAGAGAAGATCAAAACATGACATCATTCAAAATACAGCATTTACTAAGTGTGATTAAATCATCTCCAAGGCCTACCCCACCCCAGGACTTTCCAATCATTCAATCAATTACAAAGTCCCTGTTCTAAATACTACTCCACCCCTAGGCTATACCTTCTTTTGGTCCACCACAAAACCCCTCTTCTCAGATGGAGATTAGTTTCCAAACATAAGTAAAATACATTCATTTGCTCAACCATAGAACACAAAAAGGTCAAAAGTTCCCCACCCCTGGATCACAATTGAATCTACCCCAGAGTTACATCAAGTTTAAACACAGCACTTAATACCCAAATGGAGGTCTTTTCTTCATCTTGACACGAGGCAAGTTCTCAGCAATCTTAGTTCCTGGGGAGACAAGGCTTAGCAAGGCCATAAGATACATTGCCAGTCCCTTCATGAATTTATCCTCTGTCTGTAGAACAGTCCTAGAACCCCTGAACACATTAGCAAAGCCCTCTCCCAGGATTTCTGTAAACATACAACAAGAAAATCCTTCTTCAGGGCTTCTGAACCAACAGAAAGGCTCCCAGACCCCTGCAACAACAGCACTGTCCTTCACCAGTGGACAGTATTCATTCTGTCTGCCGGACAGTCTCCAGACCCCTGCAACAACAGTACTGTCCCTCACCAGTGGACAGTATTCACTCTCAGTACTGTCCCTCACCAGTGGACAGTATTCACTCTCTGTCTGCAGGACAGTCTCAGGCCTTCTTAACCAAATACCAGGTTCCAGGACTTCTTCAACAGGACAGTCTTTCACCAGTGGACAAATCTGGCAAAATAACATCAAAACAGACAGACAAAGTACCAGCAAAACAGCCATGTCTCCTCAGTCCTTGGCAGCTCAGGGGGCAGGTCTCAAAAGTCCAGGGCAATTCAAAGCGGCCACCAGCAATCTCTTAATCTCTCCCTCTCCACGAGGTGCTGCTTCCAAAAAGAACTTCCGCCTCTCTCTTGTCTCTCCAAATCTACATCACCAGCTCCTCCCAGTCAGGACTTTCTTTTCACATCAAAAAGTCCATCCCACAGGTGGGATTAACAAGCTCTGGGTTTTAATACAATCAATTTGAAAACCAAGCCAATACAGGGGAATCTTTAATTGCCATTACTATCACAGGAACCTGCAGCCTTGAGGTCCCTGTGGCCCTCTAGATCCTCAAGTGCGACTGCTGGGTTAGTTATTAGTAGTAGAAAAAAGAAGTAGTAATGATCATGATAATAATAGATAATAAATGATAATAGAAGATAACCTTTCCATAGCACTTTAGAGTTTGCAAAGTGCTTTAAGCCCCCCTTAACAACCATGCCAAGTGGGGGCTATTTTTATCCCCTTTCACAGATAGGTAGACTGAGGCAAACGGAGATAAGTGATTTGGCCACAGGCACACAGATATTACCATGTTTCCCCAATAATAAGACACTGTCTTATTATTTTTTTTGGATAGAAAAACACCAGAGGGCTTATTTTCAGGGGAGGGCTTATTTTAATGAACATTGACAGCAATTTTAATAAACAGGTAAATGTGAACAAAAAAATGTACCTTTATTCAATAATGAATTCAATAAAGAACAGGATGATGCGCTCACTGCTGCAGCTCTGATTGGATGAAGCTGGGAGCGCGGCATGCGTTTCACCTGGGGGGGGGACGGTGCATACAGAGGGTACCGTAATGTAGCGTGTAGCGCAGGGGATCACCTTCACTACAGTAGCAATCTCAACAGGGCTTATTTTCGGGGGAGGGCTTATTTTAGAGGAATCTTACACAGTAAGGGGAGGGCTTATTTTTGGGATAGGTCTTATTATCGGGGAAACACTGTAGTTCCTGAGGAAGGATTCAAGCTCCAGTTCTCCAGGATCCATGTCCTGGGCTATTCATTTTTGTCTTTGTTTCACTAACTCACACCTTCCTTGAAGATAGTAGACAGTTAATAATTTTTTACTAAATTAAGTTATTGAAGGCAGGTCTTTGATTTGCCTTTACTGCCCTGATTTTCCTTGGGGGTCCATATGGGGTCCGTATCTAGTGGGTCACAGCACAAACTGACAAAACATAGAAACAAAACCTGATAATTATAGATAAGAGCATTTAATAAAAGAAAAGAGAGAAAGCTAACAAGGAAAGGGATTGGGGAAAAGCAGCCCTGAGATCACTACTCTGGGTCACAAGAGGCAATTGGGAGTTACTGAGGATGCTTTGGAAGGGGGAGGTGACATTACCTTGGCAGGTGGCACAGGTAAGCTGTGGATTTTGTGTTCATAAGTTTGGAGGTGTAGATAGGTTACATGGCCATATGTTTCAAATACTTCTAGACTGATAATTAGTGCTTAACACAGTACTGGTGTCTAGTAGGCCCTTAATAAATGTTTATTGACTGTTGACTGGCAATCATTTTCTGGTAATTTCAAACTTATTGTCATTAGCAGATAAGATAGTGACTTGGAAATCGCATTATCTGGATCATATTTTAAAATTATTTTCTTCTATTAGGAAAAAAAAAAGCTGTGTACATAATTGCAAGCCTGTGACATTTTTAGGAGGATAATCAGACCCTTGATTCCTTTGATAAAGAAATATGTTGCTGCCAGCAGCAATTGAAAATCATATATATGGAACACTCCAAATTAGTAAAAGACAGAAGGGCCAAGGAAAAGTCATTTGAAGGTAAATTTGGAGACTTGAATGTGCGTTAAGAACTTGTAGTAATTGGATGTGTTGTTCAAGCTATCCGTCATTTATAATATCTAGGAAGGAAAGAAGCAATAAATCTGATGGCCTCGGGTGTCTATGTACAAATGTCAAAAATGTCTGTGATAAACAAGGTCAACCAGATACTGCCTCGGAAGGAGGCCTGTTTGACCTCAGAGAATCCTTGTGACTTAGTAAGCCTTCTATCCAAGGCCGAAATTCTAGCCATGAAAGATTCTAACCTTCATTATTCTTGATAACAATGGCAATAACACTTCAAGGGCAACTCATTTGATCCTCACAACAACCCTGTGAAGTTAGTGCTGTTGTTATCCCTATTTTGTGGGAATTGAAGCTGAGGGTGGTTAAGTGATTTGCTGTGGTCCTAGAGGTAGTAAGTGTCTCAGGCAGGACTTGAATTCGGGTCTTCTCTGTTCCAGGTCCAACACTCTATCCACTGAACCACCTCTAAGGGCAGAAGGAGGTGAGAGTAGCATTGTACATCTTAAAGATATGAATAAAGGAATCTTATTTGAAGACATCTTAAATATAGAAAAAATCCAGGAAGCAGAGAGGGGAAGGATGGGGGTGAGCATGCAGGGGGCGATGAATGAAGTGATTCTGTCGTGGGGCTACTTTTCAGACCTCCAAGATAGAAGGAGGATGTAGACAGGAATCTGCCACAAACCTTGTTGGGAGACACCTAACAGGCATAGTAACAATAAAGGACTCCAACTTTCTATACATCCTCAATACTCTTTGTTCTAAAAATAGAAGAACTGATAAATTCTTGACTTTCCTTAATGATAATTTAATTCTTCAAAAAGTAAAGGAAATGACAAGGTGAGCTACTTACTATTCTAGACCTGATGCTGAGGCTTAGGGAGAAACTAGAAAGAGACATGATTAGAAACTTGGGAGTAAAGTGACTATTTATCTTAGAATAAATGATAGAGAAGTAGGAAAAAGACAGGCATCATATGACAGGCATGCTAGATTTTCTAAGTGCAGTCATCAGAGTACAGAGAAAGCTCAGGGAAGATCCCAAGGTCCAAAACCCCACAGAGGAAGCTGATCCAGACAGAATGAGTGGCCCTTGGAGAAGGGGTACCATGGCAACAGGACTCTGAGTGGTACCTGGTGGTAGTGACAGTAGGGCTTGGCCAGGATATTGTGAGAAAGCATGCCCCATCAGATATTGAATGCCCTGGGACAAAGGCTGGGTCCCTCTGTGCTGGTTAAAGCTTAATATGATGATTTGTCCATGACTTTGAAGAGTCATTTCTACTAGTTTTCCTAATAATTAACCCAACTCTTTTCAGAATTTCCAAAGAAGGGAGAGAGGGAAGGAGGGAAGGAGGGAAGGAGGGAGGGAGGGAAGGAGGGAAGGAAGGAAGGAAGGAAGGAAGGAAGGAAGGAAGGAAGGAAGGA
>NW_027185761.1:54579138-54662561 GCF_028583685.1 Petaurus breviceps papuanus
GGAAGGAAGGAAGGAAGGAAGGAAGGAAGGAAGGAAGGAAGGAAGGAGTGATAGTAATGGAATATAAAGATTCCCCTGTATTGGCTTGGTTTTCAAACTGATTGTGTTAAAACCCAGAGCTTGTTAATCCCACCTGTGGGATGGACTTGTTGACTTGAAAAGAAAGTCCTGAACTGGTAGGAGCTGGTGACATAGATTTGCAGAGACAGGAGAGAGAGGCAGAAGAACTTTTTGGAAGCAGTACCCTCCTGGAGGCAGAGAGAGACTGAGAGAATTGCTGAGGGCCACTTTGAATTGCCCTGGACTTTTGAGACCTGCCCCTGGAGCTGCCAAGGACTGAGGAGACATGGCTGTTTTCCTGGTACTTTGTCTGTCTGTTTTGATGTTGTTTTGCCAGATTTGTCCACTGGTGAAAGACAGTCCTGTTGAAGAAGTCCTAGAACCTGGCTGTTGGCTAAGAGCTCCTGAGACTGTCCTGCAGACAGAGAGTGAATACTGTCCACTGGTGAAGGACAGTGCTGTTGTTGCAGGGGTCTGGGAACCTTTCTGTTGGTTCAGAAGCCCTGAAGAAGGATTTTCTTGTTGTATGTTTACAGAAATCCTGGGAGAGGGTTTTGCTAATGTTTTCAGGGGCTCTAGGACTGTTCTGCAGACAGAGGATGAATTAATGAAGAGACTGGCAATGTATCTTGTGGCCTTGCTAAGCCTTGTCTCCCCAGGAACTAAGATTGCTGAGAACTTGCCTCATGTCAAGATGAAGAAAAGACCTCCATTTGGGTATTAAGTGATGTGTTTAAACTTGATATAACTCTGGCGTAGATTCAATTGTGATCCAGGGGTGGGGAACTTTTGACCTTTTTGTGTTCTATGGTTGAACAAATGAATGTACTTTACTTATGTTTGAACACTAATCTCCATTTGAGAAGAGGGGTTTTGTGATGGACTAAATGAAGGGACAGCCTAGGGGTGGAGTAGTATTTAGAACAGGGACTTTGTAATTGATTGAATGATTGGAAGGTCCTGGGGTGGGGTTGTACTTGGAGATTATTCAATCACACTTAGTAAATGCTGTATTTTGAATGATGTCATGTTTTGATCTTCTCTGTTCTTGGTTGGTCACTGAATAAAATGGAGAGCGCCTATGCTGGTATTCTGAACCTTGGGAAGTTGCCTTTCCTTGGTGTTACAGTACAGAAGGAAAGAATGAAGGAAGGAAGGAAGGAAGGAAGGAAGGAAGGAAGGAAGGAAGGAAGGAAGGAAGGAAGGAAGGAAGGAAGGAAGGAAGGAAGGAAGGAAAAGAAGGAAAGGAGGAAGGAAGGAAGGGAAAGCGAGGGAGAAAAGGAAGGATGAAAGGAAGAAGGGATGGAGGGAAGGAAGGAAAGAAGGGAAAGGTAGGAGGGAAGGAAAGAAGGATGGGAGGGAGGGAGAAAGGAAGGAAGGAAAAAAAGGAAGGATAGAAGGAGAAAGAAACAAAAGAGAAAAGAACTTATTAAATACCTCCTGTGTACCAGGCATTATGCTAAGCACTTTACAAATATCATCTCATATGGTCCTTGTAATAATTCTGGGAGGAAGGTGCTATTATTAGCCCCATTTTATAGTTGAGGAAATTGAGGCAGGGAGAGGCTAAGCGACTTTCTTGAGTCACATCATGAGTAAATATTTGAGGCCAGATGTGCCCTTGTCTTCTTTACTCTAGGCCCAATGCTATATCCACTATTGCATCTAGTTGCCTCTGAAGATCTCCCAAGGTGGTATTCCCATATCTAAAATCAGAAGGTCATGGTATCTAAAACCCAGCATCCTGAAGTTGAATATAGACAATTCATGTGATTTTCTATACTTTTACTTTTATAAATTATTTTAGAGTATGTTAAGCTTAGTCATAAACAAAAGGGTAATGCCTGTTTTGGAGCACATTTTATGAAATGTTATGAAGGAATTTGATAGAAGGTTATGATGGACTTCACCTTATGAAATAACCAAAAAGGACCTTCAGGGAATGTGGGGTGAGACCCAGCTAAGTCATATCTGTCCAAGATCATTTGTGGATAAAACTGGAAAGAGGACAGCAGACTGTGTGGATAGGACAGGCCGTGCCCTCTTCTCATTAATAACAACGAATCACAATAATAATATTTTTAAAAGCACAAAATAATTTCTTTTCAAAAGCAGAAAGATTCTGGTCAATTGGGCAGATTATGGCCAGTAGGCAGAAAGGCATGGATAGGAGTACCCCAGAATGAGAAAGCATGAATGGATTGTGATCTAGAACATGTGGTGAGTGTGCCCACACAAAAGAAAGTCTGAATAAGTAGTTGTGAACTAAGTTAAATTCAGAATCTTTAATCATTCTTCAAAAATCTAATATTGAATGAAAAGAAGTTCCTTTTATGGAGGGAAAGATTTCATACTGAGACACAAGGCTAATGATTTAGCCTTTAATCAGGGTAAAGCATCAGAGACCCAGGCTTCAAATTCTACAACTGATGCTTCCTGCCCATGTAGCCTTGAAAAAGTTAAATCAGCAACTCAGGCTTCAGCTTCTTCATCTATAAAACGAGATGGTTGGCTGGAAAGACTTACATGAACTGATGCAAAGTGAAGTGAACAGAACCAGGAGAACACCGTACACAGTAACAGCCACAGTGAGCGATGACTGACTTTGATAGAATTAGCCCTTCTCAGCAATGCAGTGGTCCAAGACAGCTCCTAAAGATGTATGATGGAAAATGCCATCCACATCCAGTGAAAGGACTGTGGATTCTGAATGCAGACTGAAGCAGACTAATTTCTCTCTTTTTTTTCTTTCTCATGATTTTCCCCTTCTGTTCCGATTCTTCTTTCACAACATGACTAATGTGGAAATATATTTGATATGATTGTACATGTATAACCTATATCAGATTGCATCCCCTCTTGGGGAGAGGGGAAGGGAAGGATGGGGAAAAATTCAGAGCTCAAAATCTTATAGAAGTGAATGGTGAAAACTAAAAACTAATTATTTTTTTTTAATGAGATGGTTGACTTGCATGGTCACTGTGCCAGCTCTAGATCTTAGGATCCTAGGATGAAGTGTAAATCCTTTGTACTGGTACTCATTCATGAATAGACATTACCAAACATTGCAGCTGTTGTCTGTTTTTACTGCTTTTCCTCTATGTAATTCAGGTCTTGTTGCCACAGTGTAAAAAGGACATAGATAAGCTGGAGAGGACGAGAAGGACAGGCTGGGTTGGAGAAGGGGCTTGAGTCCTTTCCACTCCTACCTGATTGACTATAGAGGAAACTCGAGGCCTGGTGGAGAGGACGGGATATTTAGCCTAGGAGAAACACAAGATTCAGATGGGATAACTGTCTCAAAGATTTGAAAGGCTGGCTGTGGAAGAGAGATTAGACATGTCCCAGGTGGTCCCAGAGGGGTAGAAGCAGGGATAATGAGTAATTGTACTAAATTTAAAGCGATAAGATACATATCTACATTCCTATCATGTGTGCTGCATAACCCCTCTGACCTATCGATGTATTTGTGGTTACTTGTAACCACATAAAAACAAAGACAATGCCAGAAATGTTTTCTGTAAATAGCCTTTTCATCAGACTGAATATATCATGTTGGTGCTTCGGGGGCACTGATTGCAAAAAATAGTGCTTACTATTGTAAGGCTATTGGTACTTTTGGAGTTGTCTGAAATGCTGAGAAATAATCAATCTTGACTTTCCAAATGACCGTTTCATATCCTCTGGCCACCTTTACAAAATGCCAAGAATGATTGACTTTGAAGAATAGAGCCCTGTTGGCCTCAATATCAATGCCACCAAATTAAAGCTAATTAACATTAGAAGAAAAGGGAGCTATAAGGGCAATTGACATAATCAGGAAAGGAGTCTTGTCTATGCATTATGGTGTCAAAGGATAGCAAAAATTTATGATGGGTTATTATCATCGTTGAGTAGGAAAACTAAACAGAGCATTTGTAGAAGTTCCCAGAGATTTATTACAGCAGAGACATCAGTTAAAAAAAAAGACACAGCAAACCAGAATAAATGCCTTTCCTGTCTATTAGTTCAGTCCTTTAAGGGACCATGACTTTGTCAGTAACCCTTCTAAAACTTGGTAAATAGTTTTGGGGATTTACTTGGCTCAAAATTCATCAATCTTTGGTCAGCTTATTAATGAGTTTCTCTGAACTGGTCCTTGGATAACGAACTTATAGTTAATTGTGCTTAAAGCCTTTCCGCTTGACTAAAGTGTGCCAAAAGTTGTGCCCCACTGCTTTTTGCTGCATCATCTACACCATAGTGGGGCATCATAGAAGGACTTCAGTGGAATCTCATTATTATAGAAAGAGAGGGAAGAAGAGATGTCAAAAGATGATTTGGCTGTGGGAGGGGGGGGACCAAAAAAAAAATTTACTGAATATTTATTATGTGCCAAGGATTGGGGATGCAGATAGATTGAAAAGTCCCTGTCCTCAGAGTGTTCTCATTCTGATTGAAAGAGACGTCCCACAAAGGATGGTTCATGACAGATGGAAAGGCCAGATAGTTCTATGGCAAGGAGGGTAGCAGGGTAAATGGCGAGGCTCCAAAGATCGGGAAGGGCAATGGAATTGCAGGCAGTCTTCTACCAGAAGGACAAAGATCCAAGATTTAGAGTGGAAACAGGGGCCTGAGATACCTGCCACAGAGGACAAGCTCTGAGGGTAAAGGTGGTTGGCATCCAACTAGTAACTGGTGTTCTGTACCTGCGGGAGCATGAGGGTTGGTTGGCAAAGGTAAGGTCCATGATTCTCCTCACTGACACAAGGTAGTGCTATTTTTTCATCCAGACATCAGGTAGGCTAAGGCAGGAAAGAAGACCCTGGGCTCCCCATCCTTCCATCAGCACATTCTCCCCGCCCCCACTATGAGGTTGTTGAAGATTAACAATCAGTCTTCAGGTGACCATTTATAAAACCAAAATGATGACTGAATCTCTTTTGGCCATTTTTTTTTAAAGCAATTGGGGTTAAGTAACTTGCTCAAGGTTACATGGCCAGTTATTTCTGGGTGTGGTGCTGAGTATCTGAGCCCGGATTTGATCCAGGTCATCCCGACCTGGGGCGGGTGCTCTTAGTTTCTGAGCCACCTGGCCGCCCCTAAGCAATTGGGGTTAAGTAACTTGCTCAAGGTTACACAGCCAGGTGTTTCTGGGTGGGTCCTAAGTGTCTGAGCCTGGGATTCGATCTCCAGGTCATCCCAACACTGGAGCCGGTGCTCTTACTCGCTGTGCTACCTGGCCGCCCCTCTTTTGGCCATTTTTACCTGGGTGCCTTTGAGCCAAGCAACTCACTACCTTCAGGCCTCAGTTTTTTCTTCTGATAAGTAGATTTGGACTAGATGACCTATAAGAACTCTTTCAGCCCTAAAATTGTGATAATATGAATAGGTAATTTACCAAGACTTTTTCTCACAGCTTTCCATGTCTGTGATTTTTCTGCTCTCAGCTCAGAGTTGAGAGGCAAGGGCCAACAATGTCTTTGAAAAGGGCCAAAGGTAGGAAGACCAGGAATCTTCCTCCCATAAATAACTCTCTACCTTGCTTGGTTTCCCTGTTGACCTGCTTGGAAGCTAAAAGCTGAACCTGATGCCCTCTTTCATAATCATTGAGCCCAAAGCATCTATGAACACAGAATCTAGAATTTTTATTTTTGGTCTTTTGTTTAGAATGACATATTTTTTTAAAGTATGAATGTATGTATATAAACACAAATGTTTGTATATATGTATATAATATAATTTATATTATAATATCTATTAGAGTTATAGGAGAGAAATGAGAGAGGGAGAAGGGGAGAGAAAGAGAGAGATGGAGAGAGAGAGGATATACTATGTTGTCTCAGTTTGTTCATTACAGAGGTTTAGGGACTTTGGAGAGGTTTAGGGACTTTGGAGAGGTTTTCACTAAAGGAGCAATGAATTTCTATCTTGGCCAGTGATAATTGAAGCAATAGGTCTTTATCATCACACATTTGGACCCTGCCTATAGGAAGAAGAAGGTATGATGTAAGATAGCCATGGTGAGGGGAAATCAAGGACACAATCTACCCAGAGTTCTGGGTGCGATTGCCACAGTAGCTGGAGGAAAAGGAGTCAGGATGGATGGGTGAGAGGCTGCCCTTGGACTGGGCCTTGCCCAGTTCTGCTCAGCTCCCATCACTTGGTCTGGTTTATGAGTTGGTCCTGCTGAGTCTCTGGTCAGCTCCCCCCTAGGCTATGCAGGAGAGGGCTGTAGGGCAGGAAGACACTCGGGTTTGTGTATCTGCTCCTCATTTATGCTTTCACAATACTCATCTTTAAGCTAGATGATGCTCTCCTACCTGTGGACTTAATGTCAGTGGTGAAAGGTAGGCACACATTTATAGGAACCTGGCAGGGAAGACCATGAGAGAAGAAAACTCATGCGCTCCAGCTAATTCAGCTCCAGACTGGAGGCCTCAGTGTTCATGGTCCTTTCAGTAATGTTTTGAGCAAAGAAAGCTGTGTCTCTGCTCCCTTACCACTGTGGGGCAAATGCCCTTTTCTTCTCTATTAGTCAAAGCCTTCAGGAGCTCTTTCCATTAACCATTGCCCTTAAAAGGGTCTCAAGAAAGTATTAGTTCTTCATGTGAAAAGCAGTTCTCTTTAATCTGGAGAGCTGCAAAGCTCAGAGATGGCCCACAAGGGCAATGGCCCCAGATGGTCCCGAGAGCTCTTGGCCAATGAAGTCAGTCCTTTCTCTTGCTGATCGATAATAGCTCAATGGGAGTCTCCTCTCAGCTGACTGCTTCTGACTGCAACAACCGGGAAGGAGAAGCCATTCAGGCTCCTGGCTGTGTCTTCAGCTCTCTCCTTGTTGCTTCCTCTCCTGCTGCTGTTATCTCTGACAGTGCCTCTGCCATGCTGCTCAGTGCCTTCAGTGAGAGCATCCTGACTCCCAGTGACTCATCTTATTTCAAAAGTCACCACTGCCCATCCTGGGAAGCATTGTGCCCATCTTCTGGAGGCCTGCCCAACATTCTAATGGAATTCTGACTTACAGTCCCAGTAAATCCTGGATCTTTATTTAATGCTATCAAGATTCCCCATAGAGCAGTAACTAAGACCTCACTGCCGTCTTTGAATGTTGAAACTTTCTCAGGGAGGAATCTAGATTATATGTTAGTTGCAAATAGAAAGCAGGTCAGAGTATTTGTACACATCTTTATATTTTTATCATTCTGTGATTTTTTTTTCTGTTTTTCTTTTTCTTTAAAGTCTAGAATTGTGATTGTATGGGCATGTGGGGACTGCCTGCTGTAAATACTCCCTCCACCTCTATAAATGCTCAACTCATCTGCTGTTTATAAACTGGTTGCTGGGGCCACTAGAATATTAAGTGACCTGTCCATGATATGTTTCTGAGGAAGGATTCGAACCCAGATTTTCCTAACACTGAGGTTGGACCTGTAGCCACTGTTCCTCTCTAGGAATCTTTTAACTCCAGGAAGCACTTTGTGTTTGCCTGTTTGGATTTGTTTTGTTTTTTGTATTTTCTTATGCAGAGAGATGCTTGTTGTTTATTCTGAAAAACTCTAAGCTCTCTGAGGGCTGAGACTGTTTTATTTTTGTCTTTGCATCTCCAGTGTCTAACTTTTAGTGGGTGCTTAAAATGCTTGTTGAATGACTGATTTTAACCAAGGTAAAACTTCACAACATAATAATAGCCAGATATTAAATTTGATATTTGTAAAGATACTTTGTGTAGCCCTTGTATGGGATAGTTTTGTTGGTGAGAATAATTCAGGAATATAATAACACTTAACTATTTAATGAATCTAGGCGTCATGCATTAGAATACAAATATTTGACCTTCCTGACAAAGATGGATGGATTGAGGCTGTCTTGCATGATATCATTAGATTGTCGAATAACATCATTATTCATGATTACCAAGAATTATTCAGGTGAAATGGCAAACCTAATGGAAAGCTGCTATTTGTGTGGGGGCCGCAGTTTGACTGTCCTTGTCGATCCAACCCCTAGAAAGGAGTAAATGTAACATCCATGCACTCATTTCATCGCAGGGAATAATTAATAGCATAATTTAAACAAATGGACCAATTAAAATAAGTATTTTATTAGGCCAGATCCTAGAACATTCTTTTGGAAAGTTTGCCTGAATCCCAATTCCATTTCCCATATTTACTGATCTGTTAATGCTTATGTTTCAAGTTGTAGCAAAGCTTCAGAAGTGATTTTGTTGATTTAGGGATTTGTCCAGGGAAATATTTGCTAAGTCTTAACATTGTTGAGATAGATTACTCTTGAAGTCTGAAAATGAGAATATTATGGGCTAGATCAGGGAGAAACTTGTATAGTGGAATTAGAGTCAGAGGCTCTGGGTTCAAATCCATTTACTGGGCCTCTGTTTCCTAATCTGTACAATTAAAGGGTGGGGCGGGGGTGGAAATGGGACCACATATTATAAGTGGGATATATAATATATATATATAATAAGTGGGATCTCTAAGACCCTCCCAGCTCCCAATTCCTGATTAATTCCATCCGGTTCAATTCATGGAACATTAATCCGGCTCCTAAGGTGGGCCAAGTACCGTGCCAAACAACGGAGGTGTTCAGATACTCCATGGCTCTGTGATCCCACTGATATGGAAGTCCCTTCCTCTGATGCTGATTGGAACCTTTCTCTGACTGCTCTCCAGGGAAACTGTTGCCACACATTTCTTCCTTTCTGCTGATACCAAAAGGGTAGCAGTGGGATAGTCTTGGTGTCCAACCCATCATCCCTCCCTCTTGTTACTTGGCCAACCCAGTCTCTTCCTACCATACCATCCCTTGATGCTAATAGCCTTTCCTTCTTGTTGCTTCAGATTTCCTGCTCATTTCTCCTGTGTAATATGCATTTTTAATCAGATACTCTTGTGATCCCAGTCTTGATACATAAAGACACTACAAACATAAAGACAAAAATAAACAGTTCTTGCCCTCGGGAAACTTGCATTCTACTCAACCTATGTTTGAGTTTTTCAAAGTCTCCCCTTCCCTGTGCTCAAAAAGGTCTAAAACACTGTGGGAGTGAGGAGGGCTCAGACCTCTCCACCTTTAAACATCGCCTGGGTAACTTGCATTTTGGCCTATAGTCAAAGAAAAATGGAAAACCACCATCATCTACTGGAAAGGTAGCTAGGCTTAGGGTCAGAGGATTTGGGTTTAAAGCCCAATTCTGCTCTGCTCTCCTTGCTAACTGTGGAACCTTGGTCAAGTTACTTTTTCTCTTTGTGATTCTTCTAAAACCAGGGGTATTGGGCCAAGGGGACTTTTCACTTCCGAGTCTTCAATCCTCTAACCAGACAATTCTCAAACTTTGTGGTCTCGGGGTCTCTTTACATTCTTAAAAATTATTAATGGATAATTAATTAATTGGATAATTAAACCCAAAGAGCTTTTGTTCATGTGGAGTATATCTATTGATATTTACTGTATTATGAATTAAATTTTTGTAGTATTATCATGAAAATATTTTTGACTCCAAAGAACTCCCCAAAGGGTTTTGGGGTCCCCCTAAGAATCTCTAGACTACAGTTGGATAACAATTGCTGTAACCATTTCACCTTCTGAATAATGAGAATGTTAACTCATCCAATTTGATTTTGGACTACTTTATTCCACTTTAGTTTCATCTTATCTGACAAACCAGTTTATACACAGACACATATACATATATGTGTATATGTTTTTATAAACTTGTATATGTGTGTATATGTACACACATGTATATGCATATTTATATGTATATACTTGTCATATGATTTGGGGTTAAGAAGTGAGCTTATAAATGGTGAGATCACTGTCAGCAATTGAATTAATATCAAAGAGGGCCTAGGAGGCAATGTTTCTTTTTGAAAAATCTGCTCTTCTAATATATAAACCTCTGTTTTAAGAATATCATACTTTGGACTTCATGATATTAACTTTAGGCTAATTATTTTATAGCCAATTCCCAAATGAGTTTTAAATATACATGAGGGGGAACATCTGTTTGAAAAATACAGAAAAAGATTATAAAATATAAGAAAAAGGGTATAACCTGATTATATAAATATATGTATACACCTATGTGTCTATACAGATATGTCTGTATATAATATATATGTATATACACACATATTCCTGTTATCATTTACCACCTTTGATATTCAATGGCTGCTTGTAGAAGCAGTCCTTTGCCCAGAGGGCCCTGAAGAAAATACATCATTGAAGTGATATTTGGGTTCCTGGTAGTCACTGAAAGGGGCCAAGGATTAATAGTTCTTCCAAGAAAAGTAGAACACAATCTGTTATTCCAGTTAACACTTTCTTTTAAAATTAAATGTTTTATATCATTCTGGAGAAAGACAGGGAATACGTGGTAGTGGTTGTAGGCATAAAAGATCATAGATTTAAAAACCATCTGGTCCAAGATTCTTTTTTTGCAGGTGAGGAAACTGAGACCCAGAGAAGTTCAATAAGTTCCTGGAGTGACACAGCCATTAAGTAGAATTGGGATTTATACCCAAATCTCTAAACCTCATTGTCTTTCCATTACACAATGCTGTCCCTACATTTTTCTTTGACTGCTAGAGCATAATATGAAATTTAAACCTAATTCCTCTGACTTCATCCAGAGTTCTTTGTGTTTTATTGCACTGACTCTGAAAATCCTCCTAGTTATGAGAAAAGCAATGATAATGCTTGACATGGACAAATGCCGGCTTTATTTGAATTCTCTGGTAGGACCCAAATAACTTATTTTACTCAGACACTGATCTCATTTGACCTCCATGAGGTGTCTTAACTCTTCCCGTTCACAAGTCCTCAGCATTTCTTGTCTTCAGATGTTCCTGATAGTTGTCTAGCAAGGCTATCTATTGACAGTGTAAAATGGAGGTTTTGCATCCTGTCTTCTCTCCATACTATGGATTTGTAGCTTAATCTCCCCAGAATTAAAAAAAAAAAAAGAATCCCAGCTCTTTTAACTCAAAACCAGCTGATGATTTGAATTTCCTCTACTTCTCTACTCTCTAGTAAGGCTACTTACTGCCAGAGTATTCTATTCAGTTATAGACACCACAGCTTTGGAAGAACATCATTGTGCTGGAGAGGCTGAACAGGCAACTGGAAAACTGCATGGCTTTGAGTTCACACTAGATGAGGAGACATGTAACCTGGAGATGAGAAGATTCAGGGAACACGATAGGATCCACAAGTATTTGAGGGAATGTTGTGTGGAAAATTGAATTGTTTTTATAGGACCTCTCTGGCTTCAGGTCTCAACTAAAATCTTACCTTCCACAGGAAGTCATTCCCAACCCCTCTTAATCTAGTGCCTTCCCTTTTAAAATTAATTACGAATTATCTTGTATGTAACCTGTTTGTACATATTTGTTTGCTTTCTCCCCCATTAGGTTGTGAGCTCCCTGAGGGCAGGGGCTGGCTTTTGCTTCCCCCCACTCCCTTTTTTGTGTCTCTAGTACTTAGCACAGTGCCTTGAACATCACAGGTGTTTAATAAATGTTTGTTATGTGACTGATAGAGTAAAGGTCTGGGAGAAATGTGGGGGAGCTTCAAGAAAGATAAATTTAGACTTCATGTCAGGGGAATTGTTTCCCCCTCACAAGTAACTTACCAAACATGGAATAAGTTATCTGGGCAGTTTTCCCCCCTCACTAGAGACATCCAAGAGAAGCCTGGGTCACCCCTCAGTAGATATATGGCTGTAACAGTGATTCCTTGGGGATCATGGGTTGGATTAGATGGCAGTTGAGGTCTTTTCCAACCCTTAAATTTTGTCATTCTGAGATTACATAGGGAAATGAAAATTAAGAAAAACTGCATTGAGAAAAGTGACTTCAAAACACCAAAGAATCATAGACTAAGAGCTAGAAAGGAAGTTCAAGACCATTTTGCAAATGGAGAAACCAAGACCCAAAGAGGTAGTACAACTTGCAGAAGATCACATAGGAATATGTACCAGAGTCAGAAACCAGTGGTGGCCCATTCATTCTGGTATAATAAATTTCCAAGGATAGTTGGTTCTCTAAATGGGGGTGTGGGGGTGTATACGGTAATTGGGTGACACCAGTTTATCAAACCATCAAGCAGCTTTTTCAGAGCATATAACTCTAGCTGCTTTTCTGTATTTGAAAATATTTTACATTTCTTCCATGTTTTCCTCTTAAAAGTTGTATGCAATATATGATTAAATTTAATTTCAGCGAAAAGTCAGTATGAAAAATCTGAGGCTTTAATAATAGACATTTCCCCTAAAATACATCAACCGGTGGACTTGAAACGATTAGAAAACAACGCCTTATCACTTAAGACACTTTGTTTCCCTGGTGTCAGCATTACAGAAAAATGTTCTCTGAAGGGCAATAGATCTGAAAGGAGAGGGTAGGTCGTGGGTATTATATGTGGCTTAATGGTGGAAAGTTCTTTATTGGAAAGGTAATCACAGAGAACCATCCACATGCCTGTACTTGTGCTCCAACTCCAAAATCCCTTTTTTATATTCTAACACAGGCATTAAAACAAATACTATTAAAATGGAACATGCCATTCTATTTCTCCAGTTGTAAATTTCAAGGAAATCAATAACAGCATAACAGAAAAAAATTGGTCGCTACCTCCGGTGTCTCGGCATTAATGGAGAAAAGACTTTCTTATCTCAAAGGAGCTGATGGTTATAAAATGAAATGTGTCTAAATACATGGCAAAAGATGATTAAAATATCATGGAGAACCAAAGCACTCCAGCTGTGGATATTCATTAAGCTGACCATTAATAACCTGTGATAAAAAAGTAATATTATGGCATTCATAAATTCTGTATGCAGATTTTTATTAAGCTGGCATGTTATAGGAATTGATTCTCTGACATCTCCTGGCTGTGACTATAGATAATTGTGTTTCATTCACATTTTTTCCCACAGTCCAAGAATTCTGAAGAACTGTTTCTAGCTAGTTATTATGTTTTTGTTTTAGATAGCAATTCTTTCAACCACTGTGCAATCAGAAAATATAATTATAGTGTTCAGTGTGAAATGCTCTAATGTTATGTCAGCATTTCCATTAGAACCCCTCTTTTTCCTAGGACATAACTTTGGACAGAAAATTTTGCTCAGGCTTCTGTGTACACTCTTATTTTGTCCTGCAGGTATTTTTTTTTCCTTGTTTAAGAATATTAAGACTTGCCTTTTTTTTAAGGCTGGAAATTTTCAATCCAATATTATACTTTTATTATACTATTATTTTGGGGACTTTTAATTTCCTAGGTGAATTAATTTCATAAGAAAAGGAAGCATTTATTAAGGGTCAAACCGCTAAATGCTAAACATTGAGGTAGATCCTGGGGATGCAAAAATAAAATCGAAACATTCCCTTGACCTCTCGGAGATTGTAGTCAATATCAGAAAATAGCCTCTATATGGATAAGTTAGTACCATATAAATTTAGGTGGGAGTGGTCACTAACAATTTGGGACATCGTGATTCCTATACAAAATGGTGCCTGAGTTGAGAATTGAAGAAAGTTGACAGAACAATACAAAACTAAGGATAAAATGTTTCTTAAGCCATTTTCATTGATCAGTTCTGAGGTCGCAGAATCATAGATTTCCAACTGGAAGGGACCTGAGAGGTCATTGAATATAACTCTTTCATTTTAGAGCTTGGAAACTGAGGTCCAGGGCTGTAAATGGACTTGCCCAGGGTCACACAACTAATGAGCATCTTTCTTATTCCCAGTCCACCAATGCTCGGTAGGTTCCCTGGACCACATCAGCTTACCAGGTTCTGGCTCCTTCTTTTAGAACCTCTTCAGAAGACCTTTATCTTTGGCCTCAGGGCTATAGCCCTAGCAGCTGTTTCCACGATTATATTGAACTGGCACAACCTTATACATAGTTGACATTTAATAAATATTGATAAATTGAATGCAGGAATGTTCCGGAGTCAGCTCAGATGGGCTCATGGAAGTGGATTATTAAATTTTCAGTGTAAGATTTTGTGCCTCAGAAATAGACAATATACAGATCAAGCCTTGAGTTGCTGTTTTGTTGATTGATTAGGCTTAAGAAAGTGACGGAGAAAATATTAATAATACAGATTAAATTTACAAATATCACACATAATTCAACCCCCCCCCCCCAGTTGTGTTGAGTTGTTTCCAGTTGTGCCCAGGTCTTCATGGCTCCATTTGGGGTTTTCTTGGCAGAGATACTGAAGTGGTTTGCCATTTCCTTCTCCAGCTCATTCTACAGATGAGAAAACTGAGGCAAACCAGGTGAAGTGACTTGTCCAAGGTCACACAGCTAGAAAGTGTCTGGGGAAAGAGGACACCAGGACTAAAGCTCTATATACTACCACCTTGGTGCCCACCCCAAGGCAGTTGTTAAATATTTACCAGCAAACCTCTACACTTCCTTGGCAGTCTAGAGAACATAATGGATCCCTTCTCGAATAATGCTTGTCGATTGATTCACTCTATCCAATGAGTCAACCGATCAACAAAAATGTACAAAATGTCCATTCCCTGCCAGACACTGCAAATGCAAAGATGGGTGAAAGATCCCCTGTAATCAAGGGCACGTAAACATAGGTATGTAGAAAACACATGTAAGTATGTATTATATGTAATAAGGATTTATTAAATATGTATATTGTGTGCAAAATCCTACGCTGGAATGCAGGTAAGAAGGGAAGACAGTCTCTGCCCTCAGCGGACTTACGTTTGTCACATTGTTTAAAATTTTCTCAGAAAGAATTGTTCTCAAATTCATTGTATTTTTACAGAGGGGTGAAAGTACAGGCTATGCTTATGTGCTTACCATGTGGATCCCAAAAATACATGGGAAAAAATAAAATATTTTAAAATGTTGTCCAGAAGTTTTCTCAGCTATGAAATTAAAACTAAGTGACAAACCAGACAGAAAATACCCCAAATAATTCCTCAGTCAGCTCAATTATGGTTTCCAACTGCTTATTCAGTGAAACTGAGCCTCCCTCCTGTTATTTTGATGTTCCTTTTTACAAAGGTCCACATTTAAGTCAAAGAAGTGTTGTTGCCTTCACCTTCTCACTGGCTCCATGGGTCTTCTCGGGGTTTGTTTTTTCAGCATGTCTTTATGGAATTCTTGCTCATGAATCCCAACCCTTATTGATTCTGAGCTAGCCTTGTAAAGAATGCCAGATTCCTCAGCCTTTTTAACAGGAGCTAGGAAGGACTGTCCAAATTTTACTGGCTTTGATTGGAGCAATACTCCTGGTAATTGTTTTGAGTTGTTGCGCCTGGATGGGGCTTTGAGATCCCATACATGTGCAAGGCAGGCAGAGAAAAGACAGGTGAATAAAAATGGCTTGGCATCAAGAATTCAGTTATTATTTTTTTCTTCACTATCTTTTGCCTACCAGGGAATGTGTTAAACTTTAGACTTTCCATTATGTATTATAAAATCTGATGATAAAGTGTTTGGAATTTACGATAGACTTGTTTCTCTACGTTAGCAAGTTTGAAATAGCGGGGAGCCCCAAGAGCCCCAAGCACAATGTAATAGAGAGGCAAGCTCAAGAAAAATTGCTCTCAGACCATAGAACTGTATATAACTGTGCCCATTAAATCTGAGCTCTGATGTTCATATTGCCCCAAACCATACAGCGTAATGGCGACTGTAGCTTCTAACTGAGAAAGGCAAGAACCTCCCTTGGACTCTGTCTCATTAGCATTTTCATCTGTGAATCTGAGACTTTGGTTTTTTTTTCTTTTCTGGAATTTTTTTTTTTTTACATTTTGGAATGCTCATTTTTCTGACCTTGAACTCGTAAGTCATGGGATCGTAGACTTAGGGCTGCAAGAGACTCTAAAAATCATCTAGTTCAACTCTCTCATTTTACAGGAGAGGAAACTGAGGCTCAGGAGGATTTGAATGTCTGGCACAGGTTCTTCTGTAGATCCAGAGATTTAGAGACAGAAGGGGCCTTAGAAACAATCTAATCCAACCCTCTGATGTTTTGTTTTGTTTTTAAAGAAATTGGGGTTAAGTAACTTGCTCAAGGTCACACAGCCAGATGTTTCTGGGTGGGTGCTAAGTGTCTGAGCCCGGATTCGATCCCAGGTCATCCTGACTCGGGGGCCGGTGCTCTTACTCGCTGTGCTACCTGGCCTCCCCTCCTCTTATGTTTTAATGAGGAATGTGCCGTAGTGCAGGCAGGCTCAGTCACTTACCTGAGACTTCCTGTTTCATATATACAGCCAAGTCCCAAGAAGGAATCCCCATGTGTTGGAATCATGCTATTTGGGGTGATAATTAAGTAAAATTCAATAATTGATTCCAGCCCAGTAGAAACATGTAGGACAAAATGCTACAACTTCAGGGGGTTATATGTAATATTATGTTGTTAATATAGTGCTATTAATAATTAATATTATCAAATAATTACTAGATAGCAATGTTAATTATTAACAATAGATTAATTATTAATAATGTAGTTGATATTTAATGTTAAATACACACATTTGTGTTATGTTTATACAATGTACATATATGTATATGTGCACATACATACATTGTGTATCTGTATCCCTATATTCATATATACATGTAGGGCATGTTGTATATGTGTACTTACTTAAATGACATACTATTTAATCTTTGAAACCAAGAGAATAGACAAAGATCCGTGTATTTGTATATATGTATATGCCTGTGTATGTATGTACTCCAATTTGCATTAATATGATATATACATACTAATGCAAATTGTAATATCTGTATATTCTGTTGTTGTTATTTAGTTGTTTTCAAATATAGCCAACTCTTCATGACCCCTGTTGGAGTTTTCTTGGTGAAGATACTAGAATGGTTTGCTATTTCCTTCTCCAGCTCATTTTATAGATGAGGAAACTGAGGCAAACAGGTTAAGTGACTTGCCCAGTTTCATATAGGTAGTAAGTGTTTGAGGTTGGATTTTAACTCAGGTCTTTCTGCCTCCAGGCCTGGTACCCTACTGACTGTACCCCCTAGCGGCCCCTATATTCTACTGATATATAATATGTAATAAAATATGTAGGTGCACACTCACATGCATTATATTTTATTTTATTGTATTTTTTTGTTAAGCATTTCCCAATTATATTTTCATTTAGTTTAAACTTTGGACTGTCGGAGGCAATATTTGACATTTCTATCTATAGAGTAGATTGAAACTGGCTGAGAAGTTTTATCCTCCTGTTAATAATAAACTCCTTTAAGGCAGGAACTCTCTCCTTTGTGTCTTTGTATCCTAGTACCCAGGGTATACTAGGTGCTTAATAAAGGTTGAATTCAAATGTTGCAATAAATCTTGACGTAACTATAAATGCTTCCTGATATTGGAAAGTCGATCACTGGGTCAAAGCATTAAAACAAATAACTTATTATGGTGCTAGAAGGTTTGCAAAGCACTGTGCTCATAGCAAATAGGTGAAGTGCTAACAAAAGTCCTATCATCCCATGTTCTAATTAAGAAACTTGAGGATGAGTGGGTATGAATCCAAGAGCACCCCAGTGAATGCCAGACCAAGGACTTGAACCTGCGTCTAATGGTTCCAAGACCATTGATGCCATACTGATTGATACCATCCAATTAGACCTCTGCTTTCTCTGGGATAATGAAGGAAACATTAATGACAGCATTTCCCCAAAAAAGGAAGGACCTGATGTTACCTTGGGTATACTAGTCAAGAAACATCCTTAAGATACTTTGTTGAGAAAATGTGTTTTCATTGTTCACTCCATTTGTGGGCCAATAAATGGGTTCCATAAATGCAGTGGCCTTGACTATCTGGTGAAGAATAGATGAGAAAGGCATAGCCTTTTAGCTCTGATTGACAATATTCATGTGACATTTTAGGAGAAAGGAAGCAAAGTCTAAGACATTATGGACTGTGTGCTTTTTTCTCTCAAAGATCTGTATTATTTGTTGAAACAGCTTTTCCGGCATCCATCCTGAGTTTGAGTGATTTGCTTGCTTCTTGAGTATTATTATTAATACTTAATGAACTAGACATCAGAGCCTGCCCTTTGCTGACCTCAAGATCTTTAATCACCTTTGACTAGTTCTGATGGAGGAGAAAACTTGTTTAAGGTTTAGTTCTGTTGCTTCTCTACCCTATCTGTATCCTCTATGGAGAAATCCTAAATGTTTTGGGTAGATTTTGGATATTGAATCACTTTGGGTTGGGGGATTGTTGAAAAGTTAAGGGTAGTTTGTAGTATTACAGATTTACCATGAAGACTATAGCTAGCTGACCTCAGGGCATGTTTCCCATCCATTCACCCTGGACACCTTGAGATATCTTGCTTCCTTCTCCCCATTCTACTTCTTCCCCTGAGAATAGTCAGATGCATGCTGTTCTTGTTTCTACAAAAGGCATGAGAATGCATGTGCTGTGGCTCCCGCACATCATTTCAATGACTTTTTTTTTTCAAATGCTTTATTAACTTCTGATTTACATCATTCATTTCCGCCAGATTTTGAGTTACAAATTTTCTCCCTGTTTTTCCCCTCCCCACCCCCCAAATAGCAGTCCCACAGGATATCCCCTCCTCCAAACTGCTCTCTCCCATATTTTCTCCCATATCCCTTTTGACTTTTCCAGTGGATCTCTATGCCCCAGTGCCTGTATATCTTATTTCCCAATTACATATAAAATAGTATTGATAATAGTATACACACACACACACAGACACACACACATATATACATACATAATAGAATATTTGATTTTAAAACTTTGGATTCCAGATTCATTCCCTTCCTTCCTTGTCACCCACCCTTACTGGGAAGATAAGCAGTTCAGTATAGGATATACATGTGTGGCTCATGCAAAACAATAACATAGTAGATATATTGTAAAAGACTGACTATATTTCCCTCCCTACTATCCCACCTCCCACTTATTCTATTCTCTACTTTGATCCCGTCTCTTTACAAAAGTGGGTGCTTCCAACTTCCCTCCCCCCAGCCTGCTCTCCCTTCCATCATCCCCCCTCTCATCCCCTTTCCCCCCCTACTTTCCTGTAGGGTTAGATACCCTATTTAGTGTGTATTTCATTCCCTCCTCAAGCTAAATTCAATGGGAATAAGGTTGACCCATTCCCTTTTGCCTTCCTATTCTTCCCCTCCATTGTAACCATTTCCCCTTGCCTCTTCTGTATGAGATAGTTAACCCCATTCTGTCTCTCCCCATCTCCTCTCATTATATTCCTGTCTCACCTCTTAATTTCACCTTTTAAGTATCATCCTTTCCTGTTAAATTGGTCCTGTGCCCTCCATCTATGTATACCTGTAAACATATATACACACATTCACATATGTATTCATATGCCCATATACTCTCATATATAGACATATATATTTTTTTCTATTCCTTTCAACTACTGAGAAAAGTTTCATAAGTTACAATTATTGTTTTTCTATGTAGGAATGTTAATAGTTCAACTTTGATAAGTTCCTTATGATTCCTTTTCCCTGTTTACCTTCTCATGCTTCTCTTGCTTCTTGTATCTGAATGTCAAATTTTCTATTCAACTCTGTTTTTTTCAGCAAGAATGCCTGAAAGTCCTGTATTCCACTGAATGACCATATTTTCCCCTGAAACATGATACTCAGTTTTTCTGGGTAGGTGACTCTTGGTTTTAATCCCAGCTCCATTGCCCTCCGGAATATCATATTCCAAGCCCTTTGATCCCTCAATGTAGAAGCTGCCGGATCCTGGGTTATCCTGATTGTGTCTCCACAGTATTCAAATTGTTTCTTCCTGGCTGCTTGTAATAATTTCTCCTTGATCTGGGAATTTCAGCACCTGGCTATAATATTCCTAGGAGTTTTCTTTTTAGGATCTTTTTCAGGAGATGATTGGTGGATTCTTTCAACCTCTGTTTTGCCCTCTGGTTCTAAAACATCAGGGCAATTTTTTTTGAGGATTTCTTGAAGGATGATTTCTAGGTTCTTTTTTTGATCATGGCTTTCACATAGTTCAATAATTTTTAAATTATCTCTCCTGGATCTATTTTCCAGGTTAGTGGTTTTTCCCATGAGATATTTCACATTGCCTTCTATTTTTTCCATTTGTTTGGATCTGTTTAATAGTATCTTGATTTCTCATAAATTCACTAGCTTCCATTTGCTCCAATCTAATTCTGAAGGAATGATTCCCTTCAGTGAGCTTTTGAGATTCTTTTTCCATCTGGCAAGTTTGGCTTTTTAAGGCATTCTTCTCCTCATTGGCTTTTTGAGCCTCTTTTGTCATTTGAGTTAGTCTATTTTTTAAGGTGTTATTTTCTTCAGTCAGGTTGTTGACTCTTGTTTCATAATTTCTTGCATCATTCTCATTTCTCTTCCAAATCTTTCCTCCACTTCTCTTATTTGATTTTCAAAATCCTTCTTAAGGTCCTCTGTGGCCTGAAACCAGCTTGTATTTTTCTTGGAAGCTTTTGGTGCAGGAGTTCTGACTTCTCTGTCTTCCTCCTGTTCCATGCTTTGATCCTTTTTGTCCTCAAAATAGGAGTGTAAAGTTGGGTTGCTCTGTTTGCTTTGCTTCCTTTGCCTGCTCATGTTACCACTCAATTACTTGACTTTTGGGCTTTTTGCCACAGTAGGACTCTGCTGCCAGCCAGGGGAGCTTCATCCCAAATGCTGGGGTTTTCTCAGCTGCCAAAGGTATTGGTTGGGTGCCCTCTCTGAAGCCTCCACATGCTCTGGTAATCTGGTTGCACTCCCCAGGACCTCTACCCTAGACCGCAATACAGATCCAAGCAGGTTGAAGCAAGAGCAATTACTCCTCAGACTGGTTGCTTGGTCCCCCTACAATCTGCAGGCCAGGAGCTGAAGTAGCCACGTGGTGGGGCTGCATGGGTATGGCTCCTCAGCCGCTTCTCACCCTGGGGGCAAAGGCTGATGCACTCCCAACTACTGGATCCTAAAATCCACACTGCACTGACCTCTCACTTTGTCCTTAGTATCTATGGGTTGATAATTCTGGAAACTGCCACAGCTGCTGGTGATCTGAAGTCGCTCCAGCAGGTGGCTGGTCAGGCTGCCCTGAGGCTAAAATTTCTGGCTTGGGCAGGGCTGGGGTCGGCTCCCAGAGGGCTGCACTGGCTGCTTGCTGCCAGCCCGCCAGGCTGTCCTCAGCAGGAGTTTAGCTTCTCTGTGTTGTTTTGTGGGTTCTGTAGCTCCAAAGTTTGTTCAGAGTAACCTTTTACATGAATTAGAGGAGGTGGAACCCGGAGCCCAGAGGAAGTCCTGTTTCTACTCCACCATCTTGACTCTGCCCCCCTCAATTAGAAATAATTAGTAGGAGGACACTGGCATTCAGGGGGCCCAGGAAAGGCTTCTTATGGAAGATAGCATTTATCTCTGCCTTGAAGGAAACCAGAGCATTCAGAGGTTGAGGTGAGGATAAAGAGAATTGCATGTATGGGGGCCAGACAACAAAAATGCCTGGAGTCGGGAGGTGGGTGGTATTGGTCAAAGGACAGCAAGGAGGTCAGTGTCTCTGGATCCCAGAGGGGGTGGGGCCTAAGAAGACTGAAAAGGTAGGAAAAGGACTAAATTATAAAGGACCTTGAAGGCCAAACAGAGGATTTTATATTTGATCCTAGTGATGATGGAGAACCCCTGGGTTTATTGGATGGAGAAGTGAGTGATATGGTCAGATCTGTGTTTTAGGAAGACCAGTTTGTCAGCAAGAGGAGGATGCGTGGGAGCAGGGAGAGATCAGTCAGAAACAGATATTTCATTGGTTTGGGTGTGAGGGGGTGAGGGTCTGTACCAGGCTTGTGTCTCTTTGAGATGAGAGAAGGGAGCACATGGGAGTGATATTCTGAAGGTAAAATGGACAGGATTTGGCAGCAGATTAGACATGCGGGCCGAGAGAGAGTGAAGAGCTAAGCGTCACACTTAGGTTGTGAACCCCAGTGACTGGCAGGTTGGTGGATGATAGTAATGGAGAAGTCTGGACGTGGAGAGAGTTTTGAGGGGAAAGATAATGAGTTCAGTTTCAAACAAAATGAGTTTCAGATATCTATGGGACATTCAATTTGAGATGTCCAATAGGCAGCTGGAGTCCTGAGTCTGGAGGTTAGGAGAGAGATTAGGGCTGGATAAGTTGATCTGAGAATCATCTACATAGTGGTGGTAATGGAATCTCTGGGAGCTGAGGAGATAACTGAGCAGAATAGCATAGAGAGTGAACAGGAGAGGGCCCGGGATGGACTCCTGCTGCTCTGACTTCAGAGCTGAAGTTCGTTCTGCTGTACTAGGCCTTAACAAATCTCACAGGTAACTTCTTTTTTCTATTTTTAAAAGACATATTTTTCTTTTAATTTGCTCCTTTATTCCTTGTATTTTTCCTGGCCATTGTGTTTGCCTGTCTTTCTTTTATTTCTGTTGTTTCTGGCGTTGGTGTCTGATTTTTGCCTTTCTTTGTGTCTGTCTGTGCTGACTCTCCAAGCTTTAGTCTGTTTCTATTGTCTTTACCTGGCATAATCTTTGATTTGTATGCCTAAGTATCAGAAGCACCTCCTATACGTTTGAAGCCACAGGGAACATCTTTATGAAGATATGATTTTAAAAAATTTATTTATTTTATTCTGAGCTTAAGAAATAAAAAAAGCATTTCTATGACATAGCAGAATAGGAAAAAAAGATGATTGTACATGAAACTGCAGATCTCTTGTGTGCAACCTGCTATTCCTTTTAATTATGTAATAAAGTTATAGTGTAACTTTCTTTTTTCCTTCCCTTTCCCTCACCACACCTTAGAGATGGCTACCATTAGACACAAATATATATAAACCATTCTATATACAAAGATGTGATTGTTGAAGGATCCTTATGTCATTAATTTCTTAGTGAATTTCAAGTTCTTTGACACTGTTCATCTGTCCCAGATGTTGGCCAAATGCCAAATATTCCAGGTGACTTTATGGCAGCATTTGGGAAAATGTTGGTCCCTTATCATTCCCTGCCTCACCCCCAAATCAAAATCTGTTAGAGAGGCATTAGTAATAGAGGGAAGAGCCTTGAATTTGGAGACAACAGAGAATATTGGGTTTGAAGACTATATCTGACAATGGTTTACCATAGTCTGTTGTTCAGTTGTATATGTGCCTCATGACCCCATGTGGGGTTTTCTTGTCAGAAATACTAGAGTGGTTGACCATTTCCTTCTCTAGCTCATTTTGCAGATGAGGAAACTGAGGCAAACAGGATGAAGTGACTTGCCCAGGGTCACACAGCTGGTAAGTGTATGAGGCTGAATTTGAAGTCATGAAGATGAGTCTTCCTGACTCCAGACCTGGCACTCTGTCTACTGCATCACCTAGCAGCTGGATTCACCATAATACTTTGGGCAAATGACCACCTTAGTGATGCTCAGTTTCCTCATCTAGAAAATGGGGAGAATAACAGGTCCCCTCCCACACAGGCTCGTTCTGAGAACAAAAGTGCTAATTATCATTATTATCTTTCCCTATAATGAGGCCATTTGTTTCTGATTTAAAAAATCCTCCAGCCTTCTGGCGACAGCATTGCCTAACATCACAGCTCAGAAGTGAGTTAGGGAACAAAGACATGTTTACTTTCTTCCTCTGAGAATCAGTAATGTGGTCATACTTGCAGAGACAGACAAGTCTGAACCATGGGCAGTACATTATTTTCAAATCTCTGCCTCTCCCAAAGGTCCCTCCAAGTCAAGTTCTTGACGGCTTATTTCAGTCTGAGTGTTTCAGACTCTTGCTGTCTTGGCGGAATGAGAAAAGTTCCATGGAAAAGAACATAATTAATGAAGAGATTAGGAGTGATGAGGTGCACTTTGTCCCTTGGAAATGAGGGCCGCATGGATGTGATCACAGCCCTATTGAAGTAATTTCAACTTAATTTTCTAAGCTAACTTAAGGTAGTTTCACAGTTTCCTATTCAAATTTAATATGTATTTCATACAGCAGAGTCCGCTCCCTTCATTTGCTGGATGATGCTCTGATATGCTCTCCTTTAAGAGTCCATAAAAATAGGGTGCTGAGCCTTAGATAAACCTTTTCATTGGCCCCTTCTGGGAGGACCTTTCCAGACCCAATACCCCTTCCCAAGAGGAGAAGACCGACCAAACATAGTATTTTATGTTCTTACAACTTGGGTTGTTTTGACCAGAAAAAGCAAGCATGGCATTTAATGGGAATAGTTACCAGCTGGAGTCATTGACCAAGCCTCCTAGACATGACTCATGTGCTCTCTCCTCCATGAGATGTTCTCTGAAATCACCCCATTCCCACAACCTGACGGAATCTTGTGCTTCTCTTAGACCCTATAACGGACCTTCTGTACCTCTTCTGGGGATTTCTCATATTTTACATTGCTTTAATTATTTATACCTTCATCTTTCCCATTCCCATAGACTTTAAGATCCCTAATGGCACAGACTTCCCTTTCATTCTTTTGTTACTCACAAGACCTGGAAATAGGCTGTGTGAATGGTTGGCACTCAGTAGGTATTAGGATGACAGGTAGGCTGCTTCCTTACATGGGTAAGAGAAAGGAAGTAAGGCTCCCAGGACTTGGGTGAACCTCCTGTGGTGGGTTTTTGGGAGTGTATGGACAAGATTACATGGGATGGGCAACCATGGATGGCTTGTGATTGGAAGGGAAATTCCATAATTGATGAGATCGTAGATAGATGTAAGCATTGGAAATAACAAGACATCTATTGTCCCAGTCTGGACTGTGCTATAACTCCAAGGGAAAGGTCCTAGCATGCTTGCATGGTTAAGACCAAGCAGATTTTTGTGATATTGCCAAGTCAAGTCAACAGGCATTATTAATCACTTACTATATGCCAAGCACTGTGCTAAGTGTGGAAAGGGGAGGGAGTGATACAGAGAAATCTCTCCTAATTCCTTCAGTCATATTCATTCAAAGAAAAACAAAAATTGTCCCTGCCCTCAAAGACATAAATTGAATTTTATTGAATTGTTCTCAGCATGTCTTTATATTTATTGACACACTGGTGAGTGTGATTAGAATTAGAAGGGACCTCAGAAACCATCTGGGATAGTTAGATGGGAAAAGGAGGAGAAGGGAAGGAAACAAGAACTTATTAAACACCTATTCTGTGTCAGGCATTTCAATAAGCACTTTACAGAAATGATCTCATTTGATCATTGTGTTACATGACACAGAGTACTGGGCTTGGAGTCCTAAAGATCCAAACTCCAATCCTGCCTCACACCAGCGGCCTGATCCGGTGCAATCACTAAGACTCCCTCAGAATCAGTCACCCCATTTTTAAAATGAGGGAGTTGAACTCCATGGGTGCTAAGCTCCCATTTACTGCTATATCAGTGATCCTAGTTCAATCTACCCAGTTTACAGAAGAAGAAACTGATACCCAAGGAAGTTAAGTGACTTAAGAACTATAGTTCTTGTCATGCGAGGGTTTGCATAGGAAAAGAAATGTATTCTTTATGAAATTTTGGTAAAACATGTTGACAAATGAATTCTAGGCTCCTGCCACCTGATTTAATGGAAGAAATATGCTGTATTAATGACATGAACATAAGCCCTTAGGAACTCAATCCCCAAGACTTTCCCGAAAGGAAGAGAAGTGGAATGCATAAAATAAAGAGAATGCAGGGAAATCTCTCCTAATTCCCTCAGTTGTATTCACTCTGTGTTCCAAATTTTTCCCCAACTTTGCATTATTTTCATAGTTGTTGTCATAAACATTCTGAATGCTAAAAATGCACTCTAGAAACCAATAGGAAAGGAAAGCAACACATTCCACCTTCTGTCAGCCATGGAAACTGGGCTTCTTCCTTAGAGGAAAGCAAGCTCCTTTAAAAAAATTATATAATTTGCTTAGTCACACATTTTCAAAGGAAAAAAATATGATAGGCAACGAGTTTTGAATATCCTCTCTCCAGAAGAATATGTCCCTGGCCATATGCATCTTTGCAGCTTGGGCTACAGTAGAATATATTGGGAAGATCGTTGTTTTTTGACTGAGAGGAGCTGCTTTCATATCCCACTTCTGATCCTTACTGCCTGTGTGACCTTGGGTAAGTAACCTAACTTTCCATAGCTTGTTTCCTCATCTATAAAATGTAGATATTGGACCAGATAGACCTTCTGTCTCTAGATGTGTGATCCCATGATAATCATTCGTAGATGATTATCAGCCTTTCAGATTTCCAACCTTTCAGAGTTGGAAAGGACCTCAGTGGCCATCTAGCACAAACTGTTCCCATAAAAGCACCCCAGCCACAGTATACACAAGTGATCCTTCAGCCTTTGCTTGAGGATATTCTGGCAGGCGTTGGGCCAGGCGGGGAGTCCTTTCTTCCTTTGGATTCTTGGAATAGCTAATTCTCTTTCCACTGGACTTCAGTGACGTTAGAAGAGAGTGAGGCTGATGACTTTGTGCACCTCTGCCTCACTTAAATCCAATTCGTGAGCAAGTCCAGACATCACCTGTGACATCATTGGTCCTCCTTGAAAACAAAGGACAAGCAATGACAGCAGTCCTCTCACTGACATCAGACTCTGGAGTATTAGATAAGCTGTGATGGAGGGGAGGAGCAGAGAATTCTATTGCTTGGCCTCAGAGGACAGAGCACAACCCCCCCCCCAAAAAAAAAAAAAACAAAACAACAAAACGACAACAACAAAAACAAAAAACCAGTGGGTGAAAGTTGTAGATTTTGCTTGCTATTAGGAAAAACTGTCTGCTCAGGAAAGTAGTGGGCCTCTTCTTCACTTGAGGTCTTCAATCCAGGACTGAGGAGACTCGGTCATATTCCAGTTGGCATAGATGACCTCTGAGAATTCTTGCAATGAGGCTTCCATGATTAGGGAAAGATACACTTGGTGCTATGTACAAATATTTTTTTCACTTGTGTGAGGAGCGGGGGAGGATTATCTGTAGAAAAGAAGTCAACAGTCTTGAGCACTTCCTCTGGGCCAGGATTATTGATGAATGTTTATATCATCAACTCTAGAGAATCTCTAGACTTCTACAGAAAGTAAGTCTATGAACAAGCATGTATTACGGGCCTGCTATGTTCCAGGCACTGTGCTAGGGACCTGGGATACAAATACAAAGAATGAAACATTCCCGCCTTTCAAGGACATTGTGGGATTGTGCCTCAGTTTATGCAATAGCCATTTTCCTTAAAAAGTGATTCTACATGAGCTTAGCAAGGTCAGTTTTTCTTGAAAGCTAAATCATTGTTTTATTGAACCCCGACATAATTTTTCAGTTACTTTTTCTCATTCATCTTTAGTAGTTATTGGTCTCTGATATTTTTTCTTTAATCCCTGACCTATGTTGAGTTGTAAACAAACACTTAAATGAAGAGAATCAATATTGAAAGAAGCTCTGCTTTGAGTCCTTTACCTTTGAATTTATATTTTTGGGGGCACTGGAAGCCTTAGATGATCTATAACATACACATTAAATCTGGTATTTTTGTTTGAAATACATATCACTTTAGAGTTTCTTCTTTTCGTTTTAAGAGAGGGCCTCTGTGATTTCACCCATGTGGAGTATAGCCGTCTACATTCGCTGCTTCTGTTTCCCACTCACTCCCTTTGGCTTCCAACATCAATACTTAACCGAAACGGCTTTTTTCCAAATTTACAAATGATTGTCCAATTCGCTATTCCTTTTTTCACTCCTAATCCTTCTCAGCCTATTGATTGCATTTGACACAACTGACCACCCTCTCGTCCTTCATGTTGTCTCCTCTCTGGGTTTCCATAACAACCTTCATTTCCTCCTGATCTGCCTCCTTTTGGAGGCCTTTTTCTTAATCTCCTCTTCTGGCTCATTATTCTCCTTCTACCCCCTAACTGGGAGTGTTCCCCAAGGCTAACTCCTTGAGGTTCTTCTCTCTATACTCTCCCGGTAACCACTTCTGCTGCCATGTGTTAAATTATCATCTCTCTCCAAATGATGTCCAACCAAGTCTGGATATATCCAGACCAAGTCTCTCGCATGAGCTTCGGTCTCATATCAAAACATTTGTTTCCTGGACATTTCAAACTGGATTTCCTAGAGATATACCAAGCTCAGCATGTCTATGACTAAACTCATTATTGTTCCACCTTAATTCTCTTCTAAACTTCTTTATTTCTGTAAATGGTACCAGCATCTTTCCTGTCTCTCAGGTCCATAACTTCAGCATTATCCCTGAATCCTCACTCTTCCCCCACCATGGATGTAGTCAGTTACAAAATCTTGCCATTTCTACCTTCATATATCTCACAGCTAGGTAGTGCAGTGGACAGAGCACTGGACTTGGAATCAGGAAGACTCATTGTCCTAGGTTCAAATCTGGCCTTAGACACTTACACCTGTGTGACCCTTGGCAAGTCACTTAGCCCTGTTTGTGCCATTTCTTCACCTGGACAATGAGCTGCAGAAGGAAATGACAAACCAGCTCAGAGGCAAGAAAACCCCAAATGGGGTCACAAAGAATTGGACATGACTAAAAATAACTGAATAACAATGATCTCCTTAGTCTGCTCATATGGCTATCATCTTGTTCATCCACCATTACCGTCTGGCCTAAATAATTGCTACAGCCTCTTAATTGTTTCTCTGCCTAAAATTTCTCCAATTCAATCCATCATTCACATTGCTGCCAAGATGATTTTCCTCAAGTGCAGATCTGGCCATGCCACTCCCTGAACCTGGGACAACCTCCAGTGGCATCCTGATTTTTTTCCCCTAACATAAAAATATGTATGTATGTATATGTGTGTGTGCGCACACATATGTATATATAAATATATTTTTCTTTTTAGTGTTTAAAGGCTTTCACAACTTTGCTTTGATCTAACTTTCCAGCATCTTAGACAGTGCTCCCTCTCCCTTTGTGATCTTGCCACACTGGCCTTTTTCCTGTTCCTTACACAGAGTGCCCCATCTCTCACCTCCATGCTTTTGCTCTGGTTTTCTCCCATATCCAGAATGCCCACTCACCTCCTGGCATTCCTCCCTTCCTTTAGAATACAGCTCAGGCACCATCTTCTGCATGAGGTCCTTCCTGATCCCTTATGCTACTGGTCCTCCCTCCCAGACAACCTTGTTTTTAACTACTTTGCATATATTTATATGCGCTAACTTTACATTTGTGCTTTTTATATTTTACACCTCTTTGTTCTCTTGTCCATTAGGATATAAGCATATAGCTAGTCGAGATTGTGTCATTCTTTGTACTTTCCTTCCTAGTACCTATCAAAGTGCCTGGCACAGAACGGGTACTTTGCAGAGGGTTATTGGTTAATTGGTCAGCTCATTGGATGAAAACTTCCTCCATTGATGCAAATTGATGGTTTGTTTTCAATCTAGTCTTTAAGGGTTAGCTTGGGCCCTAAGAGGTTAAGTGACTTATCTAGGGTCAGTCAATAAGCATTTTTTAGCACTTGCTGTATGTTCCAGGCACTCTGCTGAGATCTAGAGATTCCAACAAATGACAAAAGACAGTTCTCACCTTTAGGAAGCTTACAGTCCAGCTGGGGAAACACCAAACACATGGACAAGAGGAAGGGCTCAACAAATGGCCTCACTTTTTTTCCTCTGTAAAATATGAGAAAAGTTCTCAGTTGAGAGGGTGGTGAGAAGAAGCCATGGGAAGTTTGAGAAGGGATGAAAAGATCTGGGAAAGTTGCTGCAGTGACTGGGAGAGTGAGTTGCAGAGGAAGGTGGAGAAGGATTGCTTAGCATCAGTGAGGGCCCAGTTGAGATTTGTGACACAAATTTGTAGTGGACTGAATCAGAAAGGTTGCGCGATTTTCTCTACTTTTATTCACACAGCGGGTATGTGCCCAAATCAGAATTTGAACACAGGTTTTCCTAATACACTAACCTGTGCTACTGCCAAGAGGTTATATATTTACTTGTCAAGTTTCTTTGTTGTAACAAAATAAAATAGTTGTAGTCAACTTAATAATGTTTACTTAAAAAACAACAAACTTTCTGACAGGGCAAGCTCTCAAATATTCATCTCATTAGTATTAGAAACCTTTAGTCTAGGCAAAATGATTGTATTAAGAAAAATGTTCTATAATGTAACATTAAATGAGATAAATGTTTAGTTGTCAGAAAATTTAAATGAATAATGGTATTCAAGGCATTTGTTTTTCTTGCAATTTGATGTATGAAAATATCTTTTATTTAAAACTTTAAAAAGAAAGCTGGCTCCTTGGAGAGCATTTGGCCTGAGGCACTCTGAAAATCCATACAGGGATGTGTTCAAGAAGTTTCTGGAGTACTGTGCATAACTAAACATTTTCCATTTAACATACCTGAATCTCAGTTTCCTTATTTTTAAAATGAGGTTGGACAGGGCTATGACATTGGAAGAGGTCATGTGATGCATGGAAGTCTGGACTTGATGTCAGATTCAAATGCCACTGCAGACACTTACTATCTATCTGTGTGGTTGTTGTGTGGATCAAGTGAGTTAACATATATGAAGCACTCTGAAAACCTTAATGTGTCATATAAGTGACACTTAGTCAGCTAGTATTTAATTAGTACCTTCTGCAAGCCAGGCATTATGCCAACCCCTGGGGCAAAAAAAAGGCAATCCTCTTGACCCAGAAAAATCCCAGAGAAAAGGAAGGCTTGGCAGGGAGGGTAGAAAAGGGCCAGGTGGTGAAAGACTTTAATGCCAAATGGAGAATTTGATTTTGGATCCTGGAGGTAATAGGGATCTATAGACTATATTGAGTGAGGGAGGTGATGTGTTTGGACATATGCTTTAGGAAAATCAATTTTCTATTAATCTTATTCCATTATCTTAAATAAGATCCTCTATGTAGCAAACCTTTTGATAATTGTGAAGTGCTAGATAAAGACCAACTCTCATTATTTAATGAACCAAACTTTAACCAACCCCTAAAAGAGTTGAAAGCCAACATTGGCTGGTCTTTAATAAAAATTTAAAAATGATATTGGCAAAAAGGATTATGTACTTAAAATAACAATAACAACAAAAACAACCAGTATACACACACACACACACACACATATATATATATATATATAGTACTTTAGAGTTTATAAAGCACTTTATACACTTTAGAGTCAGAGTAAATAAACATTTATTAAACACCTACTATGTTCCAGGCTCTTTGCCAGGCACTGGGGCTACAAAGAAAGGCATAAGCCAGTCCCTCCCTTCAAGGAGCTCACACCCTAATTGTCAAAGACAACATATAAAAATACACTGACAAGGAGAGGGGAGAATGGTACAATCCGACTAGCCAGGTGAGAAATGATCTGAGGAAGTATGAGTTATAGACTTCATTACATCTGACAGGATGATGAGTTCCTGGAGATCATGAAATCTAGGAGAAGAGCCATGTGGGAAATAATGAGGTAAATGTCCTGGGTGCTCTCCTTGAATGGTGGGGGACCTGGGAGGAGCTTTCCAAGGGTCACCCTCCAAAGAGAGGGAAGGAGGGACCCCAAGGGCAGGAAATGCTGGGGAGGAGTAAGTTTCCAAGTCGATTTCAGCTTGCGGAATGATGAGTTATCTCATTTGATCCTTATAATAACCCTTAAAAACAAAAAAAGAATGTGAAATAGGATAGATGAGTTTGGAACGTGGAAATGAGGCCATCCTTTCATTTTCCTTGGTGGGCAATTAACTTAAAAGTGCATATTCAGTAAGCTGCTTATATTTAAATCTAAGTCTATGGAATGACTATATTTAGCACCATATTCCCCTATTGGGAATATGGGGGTGAGGGGAATCTGTCTATAAAATGCCTCTTGTAACTCAGTATAAAACTCAGCCAGTATGATTAATCTTGTTACCCCATGAATAAGGGAGCTTGAAATTCCTGGTTTCTGCTATACTTATAGAAGTTATGAAAGCATATCATCATGGGTTATTGCATCCAGTTGAACTTAGGGGCCATCTAGTCCAATTCCCTCAATTCACACTTGAGGAAACTGAGGCCCACATAGGTCATTTGACTTTTCTGAAGCCATACAGTTAGTTCCTGCTAGCAGTAGGGTTAGAATTCAGGCTTCCGGATCCTTTAATCTACTGTTGTTTCCACTCAGGCTTGTGGCAGTTCTTGTTATAACGTGCAGTAAACAGTCATTGAATGTATCCGGATCCCTTGCGAGTGATGTAGATCCAGTCTTAGTGGCACATGATAATTTTGTTTTTCAAATAAATCAGATTTGAAATTCAAAAGGGAGCTGGCTTTCAGGATGGTAGTACCACCCACTCACACTCAGGTGTTCAGGGGCACTAATTGACTACAGAGCTAAAATTAAGAGGAAAAAAAAATGCCTTGCTGGTGTTTCCCAGAGAGAAGAAGTGTGGTGGCTCAGTGTCTTGCTTTCTGCCACGTGTCCTTTTGGATCTGCCCCTAGATTGGGGGAATTTGGAATGGTGAAGGAATACCTCTGATGACTGAGGATAATGCCATGTCACAATTCCCTGTTATTCCAGGCAGCCCCTCTCAGAAGCATGATAATGAATGTACTGGACTGAACATGGGCTTGATCTAATATGCAATTCCTTAGACTCAGTTTCTTTGACCAAATATGCAATTTCTTTACATTTTAATGTAAACCTCTACTTTCTTCAGGATGGGTACATATCGCTGTTGCTGATACTACTAATACTGCTTACTAACATGATGATAATCATCATTGATGTTTGCTTAATGTTTTAAAGTTTCTAAGGGCTTTATAAATATTGTCTCATCTGATCCTCATAACAACCTTGTAAGATAGGTGTGATGATCATCATTTTACAGATGGAAATACTAAGTTTCAGAGAGGTTATAGTTTGCCTAGGGTCACACCGTCACTTACTATCTGAGACAGGATTTGAATCCACTTGTTCTTAACCCCCAAGTTTAACAATCAATCCACTTTGCTGTCCTGCCTTCTCTTACTAATATTCTAATGGATTTCATTGATTTGGGAGTTCCTTCCATCACGCAGATTGCAAGCTTTTCACGCCTACTCATCCTTTGTGCCTCTTGTCCAAGTCTTCCTCAAAGTTTACCTTGCATTTGTATGAACAGCCAATGGCTTTTTCCAGCAGTATGTCTTTGTTGGACGGCCAGTATGGGTAGATGGTGATCTGGGTCCAGAGTCAAAAAGGAGAAAGTCAATGGACTTGATTGCTTTTGAGAAGTTGCAAAGCTCTGAGACTGAGCCCAAGCTTCCTATGAAAGTAAAGGTCTATCTTTTCAATACTAATATTTTTCCAGCATTGCTCTATGCCAGTATGACTGGGCAAATCCTTCCCTCTGAAGACCTAAAAAGGAGTATTTCACCATCATTTCAGGGAGATTATGAGTCTTGGGATTCAAATTATTCTACTTTTGCAGCTGTATTCTCTAATATGGAAATTTTTTGTGGTTAGGATTGTGTTTTTGTAAATTAATGGGTCACAAAATAGTCACTATTTATAGAAGGACTAGCAATTTTCATTAAAAGAAATACAATTTTGTTAAACCAACAAGATGAAATCCTTTTATCTTTGCAAAACAAAACCTTGCTCTTCCTTTCTACCTATGTGAAGGTGATTAAGACATGATTCCTTGAAATCTAGAGATGCAGAAGGATGTTTATATTCTTGTCACCATTTACGTGAAATAGCACCTCTAGTAAATATTTTTAAAGTGTGAACAAATATCCCAAGGTACATAGCGATACATGATATTACCTTCTTCCATATATAAAGGAAGGAAACAGTAGTTTGGGGGAAAGTTACATTTATTTTCTATTCCATAGGCTCCAGATTCTCTCAACATGGTAAAATGAGAAAAGTGAACTTGTCTTCATTATAGTTATCACAGCTCTTGAGGAATCCTATAGGCAAATCATGCTTGTGTAAGACTAATATTCTATGCTTATCAATCAAGCCAGTAGTAAGTCATGCTTGGGAAAATGAAGGATAAAATGTTAGCAGAAGAGGGCCATCTGATTGCCATGGTCAGCCCATTCATATGACTGAATGTGTCTTAGCTGCATCAATCAATTCATCAACAAGCAATTCTCAAGTGCTGACAATTTCCAAGCACTGTCTCAACGTGGGGTAAGGGAACCTGTGGCATCGAGGACATGTGTGGCCCTCTATGTCCTCAAGTGTGGCTGAGCCCAAGTTTTATAGAATTAACCCTTTTATGAAGGGGATTCATTCTATGAAATTTGGATTAAAGGGCTACACTTGAGGACCTAGAGGACCACAATTGACCTCAGGGCCACAGGTTCCCCAGCACTGGAAAGAAAGGCAAAAACAGTCCCTGCCCTCAAGGAGATTACATTTCTAATAGGGGAGAGAACATGTACATAAATAGGTGGATTTATATGAGGGAATGAAGGGGGAACAAAATTTTATTAAGTACTCACTTTATGTTAGTGCTAAGGTCTTTATCTCACAACAGTCCCTTAGAGGTAGGTGCTGTTATGATCTCAGTTGAGAGAACTGAGTCAGACAGAGATTAAGTGATTTGTCCAGGATTGCACCTCTAGTAAATGTCCAAGGCTAGATTTGAACTTGGGTTTTCCTGATTCCAGGTCCAGTACTCCATGTATCCACTGTGCCACCTAGCATAGGTTCCCAAAGGGGACAATACTGAAAAAAAAAAAAAGACAATTTTGAAAAACTTCATACAAGTTTAATCTGTTGTGTAACAGAGATAAAGTCATAATGATTACATTATTTTTCAAATAAACACACATAATGCAAGTTGTAATGATTGATCAGGGGTTAAGTTCACCTACAGGTCTTAACAAACAAGCGTTGGCAGGTGAACATGTTACCCATTGTCAGGAAGTCCAGTACGGATCGGCAGGAATATATGTGTAATGACTTGTTTACAATATAACACTATATGGTTCTGTGACACAATATTTGCATCATCAGGATTTCAGTGCAGGAAAAAACCCACAAATTTATAATAAATCATTAAATTTAAGATTCTTCATTTTTAAATCATTTTTTAAATGACTCAAATTTTTTAAAAACTGTTAAAGCGTTAAAGAAAGTAGATTTACAGGGGGGCACTGAGTATTTTTTAAAAGGGGGTGGTAGGCCTCATAAGTTTGGGGACGTGTGATCTAGAGGAAAGATAACCTTAGAGAAGAAAGCCCTATTATCTAAGAGGACGAGGAAAGACCTTCTCTAAGAAGTGCTGAGTCTTAAAGGATGCCAGTTTCTAAGAGTCACATGTTAGAAGAGATAATATTCTGATACGAAGGACCACAAACAAAGGACATAAAGACAAGAGATGTAATGTCCTGTGGGAGGCACGGCAAGTAGGCCGATATGGTGGATTGTAGAGTAGAGTAGAAAGGCATCACATTTTAAATGACTAGGAATATAGGAAGGGCAAAATTGTAAAGCCTTTTCAGTGCCAAAGAGAGGAGTTTATGTCTGATCATATTGGTAATAGGGAACCACTGGAGTTTATTGAGTTGAGGGGTAACATGGTAAGACCTACATTTTAGGAAAGTCACTTTGGCAGCTGAGTAGAAGATGGTTTGAAGTCAGGGAGAGCCTTGAGGAAAGGAGTCCCACTGAGAGGTTATGGTCATAGTATAGAGGAGAGGTGATAAAAGGGGACAGCCGTGTGAGTGGAGAGAAGGGAACATGGCTGAGAATGCATAGGAAGAAACATTAAGATTTGGCCTCAGAATAGAGAGATGAGCTCAGAGTAAGGATGTGAGAAGGAAATCTTGGTTGTGAAACTGGAAGACTGACAATTTGTAATGCCCTCCACAATACTTGGAAAGTTCAGAAGACAGGACAGTGTTGGGAGAAAGTCCTGTAGACTTGTTGCCATTGAGACGCCCTATTGTGGATAAATTGGGTCTGCTCTGGCATTTAGCATAAGAGGATCAGAAGGCTAGAATTAGTTGTTCTAGTTCTTCATGTGTGTCTAGATACAGACAAGTGAAGACTGAGCAGATACTTAAGCAGAGATAAGAAGTCTCAGGATGCTGCGCAGTATGTTTCACGCTTTCATGAAGCTAAGTATATTTTCTGCTAAGTACCAGAGGTTTGATGGGTTGATGGCTGATATGGGGTGGGGGGGTGGGGGGATTCTCTCTCTCTCTCTCTCTCTCTCTCTGTCTCCTTCCCTCCCTCTCTCCCTCTCTCCTTCCCCATCTCTCTCCCCTACCATCTATATCTATCTATATCTCTATCTGTCTGTCTGTGTATCTCTCCATCTATCCATTAATGTCCACAGAGCTTCCTATGTCTGATTGGGATAGTGAAAAGCAATGGGAATTATGCTGGGCTTGGTACCAAGAAGGCCTCAGTTTCAGGCCAGCCTCTTGGCTTACTCTCTGTGTGACCACGAGCAAGGCATCTCATCTCTTTGTGCCTCAGTTTCCTTATATGTGAAGCAGGGAGATGACTGCATGTGTAAGACACTCTGAGGCAGACGGAGGGCACAGTTTGCTGAATTCAGAATGAGGAGAACTCAACTTCCAATCCTGCCTCAGACACTCATTAATTGTGTGACTCAGGGCAATTTACTTATTGCCTCAGGTTCCTCATCTGCAAAATGGGAATATTAATAGCACCTCTTTCCCAGAGTTGTTAAAAAGATAAAAGAAAATAAAATATGGAAAGTATTTTGCTAAGCTTTAAGTGCTATTCAAATGGAAGATATTGTTATCAGTGTTATTTATTCCCCCTGAACAAGGCCTTATCTCTCACCCTGATCACAGTCACATGTGTGCTACACGGACAGGTATACTGACCACAATACTAGGTTGACTTTCTCCTCTTCCCACTAAAAAGATGTCTTTTGAGAATGGATGGGCTTTAAAAACTTGATGGTCTCTGTGCCTCTGTTCAAGGCACTGAATGTCACCACCCTCCCTTTTTTGTGAGCTTATATTTTTATGATTGATATGTTATATTATGCACGTATGACTAATGATTCTATCTAAATGCTGGCTGTTGTTATCATCCTAAATACCATGTATTTTTAACCACTCTTTTCAGGCATAAGTCAGCGATGACTTGTCTAGGACATCTTTGCCAATTCAGATGAAATTTGCCTTCCTTCCTCCAACCTTATTGTATAGGCCGTCCTTATTTGTTTGCCTGCGATTCCCTGGTGAGCAATTGTATAACAGGCATTTAAGTGCTGTCCTTTCTAGGAAGCTTCCCATGAGCCCCTCTCCCTCTCCCTTAGCCTCCAGTGTCTCCACCTCCCTCCCAATTCCTTCATATTTATGTTGCATTATTTCTGCATCGTTTTTATATGCTTGTGTGTGTGTGTTTCTGCCTGATAGAATAAGACCATATCTCCATCAGTCAGTAAGCATTTATTAAGTGTCTGTTGTGTACCAGGAACTGGCAAAAGACAGTCCCTGCCCTCAAGGATCTTACACTCTAACAGGGAAACAACATACAAAAGTATCTGCCAACAAGCTATATGCGGGGTAAATAGGAATTATTAAGGGAGGGAAGGCGCTGGTATTAAAAGGTTTGGGAAGGACTTGCTGGAGAAGATGGACTTCTAGTTGAGACTTAAAGGGCGTCAGAAGAGGAGAGGAAGAGAAAGGAGAGGGGACTGCCAGGGACAATGCCTGGAGCTGAGAGATGGAGTGTCTTTTGGGTGGAGGAGGAAGGAGGCCGGTGTCCTTGGATGGAAAAGTACATGGAAGGAAGTAATGTCCGAGAAGACTGGAAAGGTAGGAGGGGCTGGGCTGGGTGAGGAAGGGCTTTGAAGGCCAAGCAGAGGATTTTGTATTGGATCCTGGAGGTGATGAGAGCCCCTGGAGTTTACTGAGTAGGAGAATCACTTGCTGCCTAAATGGAGGATGGAACCACTGGAGCTGGAAGGGACCTCCTAAGACCCTGTTGGCCAACCCCTTCATTTTACAGCTTAGAAAACGGAGCTTGAAGGGCTCAGAGTGACTTAGCTGAGATCACCCAGAGAGGGAGTTAGCCTCCCAGCAGGGATCTGAACCCAGGTGGTTTCCAGATCCAGCAGTCTTTCTACTCTCCTACACTGCCTTCCAAATGTAAGCCAGCTTCTTAAGGGCAGATGTCTTCATTTTTGCTGGTGTGTCCCTGGCACCTATGAGTGGATAAGAGGCCTGGTCTCAAAGCCAAGAAGAGCAGGCTTCAAATCCCAGCCTGGGACACGTGCTAGCTGTGTGGTCTTGAGCGGTTGGAGAATCTCCCGGGGCTCTGGGCAATGTTCTAAAATCCAGGTTCCTACCTTTTTAATATTATGAACCTTGTTGGCATTCTGGTGAGCCCTATGGACACAAGGTGATGTTTTTAATGGTTAAATTAATATTCAAAGCATTATAAAAGAGAGTATATTGAAAAGCAGTTATACACATATGCATGTATGTATTTGTGCATTGTATACATGTATACACACGCACAGGTGTGAGTATATAGGTATAATGTATATATTTACAGATACATACATGATGTGCTCATGACATTATGTGTAGGTATATGTTGTACATGTATGTATACACACACTCATATATACATGCACATACGTATTTCATGGATATATTAGGAACCCCTGCTTGAAGGCCCCAAGTTGCAGAGGAGGTGCTGACCTGTAACAGTAAAAGAGTTTTCTTGCATTTCTCTTGTCTTTCCCCTTTACCTAGGACCTGGAACAATCCGTGGCATACAGTAAGCACTTCATTAATTCTCACTGATTCATAGGTAGTTATGCTGCCCTCTTTTCTAGGAGGGAACCTCCAAGCAGTTCAAGACTGTGTCTTAATTATCATTCTCTCACCCCTCAGTGCAGAGCACGGTGTTTTGCATAAAGTGGCATTAATAAACGATTGATGAATGAAGGCTTGAACTGAGTGTTTGAAGCTGGCATGACCTAGGAAAATTTGAATCCATTATTGTCCTGATCAGTAGCCCAAATATGCAGCAACATTTGCTGGTTCTGCTGTTTCTCCTCTCCGTACCCTGAGAAATAAGACACTCAGTTTTTTTTAAAGAATCCCTTCCAGATGACACCCTACATCATAAAGAAAAAGGACATTAAATATATTAAAGAGAACAAGGCTTGAAATATATTTTATAGGTACCTTAATTACATTTAGTTAAATCCATCAGTATGATAATGTGCTCAAATGCTTATGGGAGTTTGTTCCTTCAGTGGACAGCGAGCAATCCCATGGGATATTTGTTTCAGAAGGTTCTATAGTGTGCTTCTCAGCTTCCATTTCTGCTCAAGTCTTGGAAGGGCAGAGTTGGAGACTTTTTTTCCCCCAAAATATGAAAGATTAGATCAAGATCAGTCTATATGTTGCCTGTGTTTCTTCATCTAGAAAAGTTCATCAAAGAAATCAGATACTTGAGTCTCTATTTTGCAGAACTAAAAATACTATTTATTGTTAGGCAGGAAAATTTTCATTGAATCTCACAGGCTTGATTTTTCCCCCATTAAGAAATATTCCTAAGAAAGTTTTCTTTGTCAAGACAGACTTTTAAAAGAATGATCTTAAAATATGTTAGCTTTAAATAGCCCTGAGCTTGAGATTGGTGACTAAGGATGCCTTAAATTCACCACTTCTATTTAAATTGAGTCATTACTTCAAACATGAATTTCCTTCTGAACAAGGCAAGAAAAAAATACCATTCTGTTGATATGGGCCATCTGGATTTAAAATATTGAGGAGGTTTTTTCCTTCCTCCCTGCTTTGATTTTAAAATGACTGGAGGATTTGAAGAATTTCACTGATACCAAACAACAGGTTCACAATTTAGACATGAATGCTTTGGGGGGCTATAAATCATACCACAAACAGGATGATATGTGCGTTGGGAGAGGTGGGGCTCAGAGGGTCCATATGTAAAGTTTCGGAGCCTTCTGGAAAGTATTCACATTGAATATCATTTTTCCCCACCTGGATGAATCTGAATAGATGGTTTTCTGTATGAGACTATATCCTTTCAGTCATATATGTGATTCAAGGTATAGTAAATACAAAATCCCATTGTGGTGACTGCAACCTGCACTGGTAGAGAGAGATTCTTCACACTACAAGTCCCTAGACCAATCAAACAACAGATCCAGTTCCTAGCCTCAAGCCTTGATGAATGCCTTGCACATGTGCCATGATGGCTCCTCATAGAGAATTCTGGTTCATAGGATGTCAGAGGAATTTGTTTACCTGTGCCCTAGAAATGTTAGGATGATTTCTTATTTTCAGATATATATGGTATGCTTACTCTGTTCAAGCTTTTAGAAAGAGAATAACTTTAAAGTATATTTTCATAGATGGACTTTGGTATGGTGTCAACAAGCATACCTGTCTCACTTTCTGGAGCTTATGGTAATTATAAAAAAAAAAAAAACAAAAAACACATTTGCCAGCAGAATATTATGGTTTCACTGATCCATTCCAATCAAAGAAATATTACATGGGAGACTATTATAGCATTGTGCTATTGTTCCTGAGGTCAATTTAGTTGGTAAATTATAGTGAGATAAAAAGGAGATAGTAAGGAAATTCAGGGAGTAAGGAAGTTAAGTAAAATTCTTAGACATGGAGGAAGAGAAGAGCCCAAGGACAACATTCTTAGTGATTAGTCTTGTGTTTTGAAAATGGGACTTTGGGAAATTGACAATTACTTCTGAAATTGCTGCCCAAGTGAAGAATCGCTGACAATTCTTTTTTTTTTTTTTAAAGCAATCAGGGTTAAGTAACTTGCTCAAGGTTACACAGCCAGTTATTTCTGGGTGTGGTGCTAAGTATCTGAGGCTGGATTTGATCCCCAGGTCATCCCGACATTGGAGACGGTGCTCTTACTTGCTGAGAATAAGAATTAAGTGCTCTGGGAGCCAACCCTGCCCCACTTGAGCCGGAGGTCTTAGCCCCAGGGCAGTCTGACCAGCCACTGGCTGGAGGGACTTCAGATTACCAGCAGCTGTGGTGGTTTCCATAATTATCAACACATAGATGCTAAGGACAAAGTGAGAGGTCAGTACAGTGTGGACTTTGGGATCTAGTAATTTGGGAGTTCTGTGGGCCTTTGCCCTTGGGGTGAGAAGCTGCTGAGGCACTGTGGCACATCTGTGGCCACATGGCAGCTTCAGCTCCTGGCCTGCAGATTGTAGAGGGATCAAGCGACCAGTCTGAGGGATAATCTCTCTTGCTTTAACCTGCTTAGATCTGGATTGCGGTCTAGGGTGGATGTCCTGGGGTGTGTGACCAGCTTTCCAGAGCATGTGGTGGCTTCAGAGAGGGCATCCAACTAATACCTTAGGCAGCTGAGAAAACCCCAGCATTTGGAATGAAGCTCCCCTGTCTGGTAGCAGAGCCCCACTGTGGCAAAAAGCTCAAAAGTCAAGCAATTGAGTGGCAACATGAGCAGGCAAAGGAAGCAAAGCAAGCAGAGCAATCCAACTTTACACTCCTGTTTTGGGGACAAAAAGGACCAAAGCATGGAACAGAAGGAAGACAGTGAAGTTAGAACTCCTGCAACAAAATATTCCAAGAAAAATACGAGGTGGTTACAGGCCATAGAGGACCTTAAGAAGGATTTCGAAAAGCAATTAAGAGAAGTGGAGGAAAAATTGGGAAGAGAAATGAGAATGATGCAAGAAAATTATAAAATGAGAGTCTACAACCTGCCTGAAGAAAATAAAACCTTAAAAAATAGACTAACTCACATGGCAAAAGAGGCTCAAAAAAGGCAATGAGGAGAAGAAAACATCCCAGTCTCAAAAACTTTCATTCTACATATATGTATATATGTCACCAAAGTCCTTGGTATTGTCAAATATTCAACAGCAGAAACTGATAGATTTTGTCAGTAAAAATTACACTAATAAACAGCACTGTCTGCTTTGCTGCTTCCCTCCATTGACCATAGGACTTTTACATCTGCCTTCAGGTGAAATCTTCCATATTGTTTCCTCTTTTAGAATGTGAGCTTATTGAGGGCAGAGATTGTTTGACTTTTCCATTTCTTTCCCCAAGTGCTTAATACAGTGTTTTGCACATAGTAAGCACTTAATAAATGTTTTATTCATCTATATGTATATGAATACACATAATGTATAGATACTCATATATATAAATCTTCCTTGGGGCATAATAATATTCAATTACATTCATCAAACTGTAATTTGTTCAACTAATACATAATTAATGTTCAACCACTTTGTTTATGTACTATAAAAAGTTCCATCCACTATCTAATAGCTTCTAACTTTAGCTAATTATTCCTTCCTAGTAAGCTTTTCAAGGATTGCAGGGACTGCTAGTGCCCACTATATTTGTCACCCCATGACAAAACCCTATTGGTCCTGACCTGGCTACACCTCTTTCTCATAAGTATTTTATTTGTCTCTGTACTTGCTCTCCTGTCAGATTATAGACCCTCAAGGGTACGAATCATGTCTATTTTGTTATATACTATAAACATCTTAGATAGAGCTATGCTCTCATATTTAATGATGTCCTCAACTGAAGAGTTTTATTGGGGAGAAAATGAACTGTATTACTATATAAACACTATATGGATGTTAGTGGTTAGTGTTATTATTAGTTTTAAAGTAATGGCAAATTACCTTATGAATCAATCTGCAAGAGTTCATTATTCCCTACTATGTGCAGACCCCCAGTAGACTAGGTCCTGGGGATACAAAAGAAAAAGAATGAAGTCCTTGTGCTTCAGGATCTCACATTCTGTAAGGGGAGAAAATGTAGGTGTGTGTATGTATATGTCTACATATATACAAATATCCATATACACGTATATGTGTATATGCACAGATATACATATAGTTGACTATACATACATGTATGTACATAGGGTTGTACACACATATACATATGCACATATGCATATATGAATGAGAAAAAATGGATTTAGAAAGTAATACAAGGTAATTACATACAAGGTATGTAGTTGGAGGGAAGATATTTGCACCCAAAGAAATAAGGGAAGACTTCTTGTAGAAGGTGTGCCTGAGCTGAGGAAAGAAAGAAAGAAAGGAAGAAAGAAAGAAAGAAAGAAAGAAAGAAAGAAAGAAAGAAAGAAAGAAAGAAAGAAAGAAAGAAAGAAAGAAAGAAAGAAAGAAAGAAAGAAAGGAGAGAGAGGAGAGAGGGAGGAAGCGAGGAAGGAAGGAAGGAAGGAAGGAAGGAAAGAAGGAAGGAAGGAAGGAAGGAAGGAAGGAAGGAAGGAAGGAAGGAACGAAGGAAGGAAGGAAGGCTTCTTAGAGGCAGAGATGGTGAGGGTATGCATTTCAGAGGAAAACCAGTACAGAGACATAGAGATTGGTGATGGGGTGCTTTGTATGAAAAACAGAGACAAGGTCAGTTTGTCTGGACCATAGAGTGTGGAAAAGGGAGTAATGTAGAATGAGGCTCCAAGGTTGTAAAGGGCTTTAAAAACCAAACAGAGAAGATTATATTTTATTCTAAAAGCAGGAGGAAGCCACTAGCTTTTATTGAGCTCAGGAGTGACATGATTGGATCTACTCTTTAGGAAAATCATTTTGGCAGCTGCTTGGAGGATAGATTGGGATGGGAAGAGACTTGAAGTAGGGAGAAGATTGAGCAGGATATTAAAATAGTTTAAATGAGGTTTATATGAGAAGCGGGAAGACATTGGATGTGAGAGATGCTGTGGAGGTAGAAATGTCAAGATTTATCTACTGACTGAATATGAGGGGTGAGAAAGAGGAGTTGAGGGTAATGCTGAGCTTATGAACCTGAGGGGTTGACAGGATGTTGTGCCCCAAGTAGAAAAGAGAATGTTCAGTCAAGGAGTTTGGGGTGGGGGGAGGTACTAAGTTCTGTTTTGGATGTTAAAGTCTGAAGTGTTTCTAAGACATTCAGATTGAGATGTCCAGTAGTCAGGTGGTGATGAGAGAGTGGAGCTTGGGGAAGAGATCTGCCTAGATCATTAACCACGTGGAGCAGATGAGATCACCCACAGAGAGAACAGAGAAGTCAGAACCTGTGTTATACCTACATTTACGTGATGGGCCAGTAAAGGAGAGTGAGAAGAAGGACTCAACAGGGAGGAGGAGATCCAAAGGAAAGTAACATTGTGAAAACCCTGCAAGAGGAGCAGAGAGTAAAACATGGTCAACCATCTTAAAAAAAGGTTTTAGAAATAAAAATGATGGAGACTAAGAAAAAAGCAAAACAGACCCATCAGATTTATTAATTAAGAAAACATTGGTGATTTTTGAGAGGTCAGTTTCAGTTGAGATGATACAGGAAGTCATTGCAGAGATGGAGGAATGAGTGAGAAGAGAAGAATTAGGGTCAGTTCAGTACAGCATGAGAAGTGAGGATATATTCTGTGTGACTCCCCTCATTTCCAGTCTCTTGGGTCCCGAGGAAATATCTCCTTCCTTGTACAGTAGACACAGCCCACTTGTGGTTTTGTGATCACCTGGGAAATTCATGCTTTAGAATGTTGAGCTTTGGTCTAACATCAAAGGCATTGGGAATTTCCACGTGTTCTATAAACGAAATGTCTTATTATTGTTGTAGTTACCATCATCATCATTCTTGTCACCACCATCATTATTTAACAATGAGAGCTGTCCTCAAAATGGCATTTGCTCCCTCCTGAAGTCCTGGGCTCCCCTTCTCTGGGAACATTTATGACTGAGCCTGGACACAAGAATGTAAACTCCTAGATGGTTTGTATCTACCTCGAAGAGTGCCTGGCATGTCTTGGGTACTTACTTATTAAACCTTATTGATTGGAATTGGATAACCATCCATCTTAAAATGATGAAAATGATAAAAAAGGGATTTCTGCATTGAGTAGGAGGTAGGAGTAAATGACTTGTCAGATTCCTTCCATTTCTAAGATTCTGCCATTTTTTGTCAGCTAGGTGGTGTAGACGGAGTGCTATCCCGGAAGTCGTGAATACTTGAGTTCAGATCCTTCCTCAGATACAAGTCTTTTAATTTTCTATCAGCCTCCCTTTCTTTATCTGTAAGATCAAGCTCCTCACAGGTTTGTCAGATGAGATAAGGAACTGTTAAGGCCCTTCAACGTCCATACAAATGAGGCTGAGATGGAAGCGCTTTGTGAAGGTAGCTCTTATTATTCCTAAAAGGCCACTTCGTGCCCATTCCTAGAGACCCCAGACCCCTCAGCTGGCAGAGCCGGACTCCCTGTTCACCAGTATTGGAATTTTCCAGTCTTTTTTCTTTTCAAGTCCAACTGAAAGGATAATAACAATGAACAGCATTAAGATTCCCCTGGCGTGACGCAGAAAACGGACCCATCAAAGCTTATTGTCTTTGGCACCACGGAAGTTTGACTTTTAGTAACTGCTGCTAGTATTCCCCCTAAAATAAAATAATCATTTGAAAAAAGTTTTATTTAAAGAACTGAAAAAGATGGGTTTCTAGCAACACTGCAGAACTTTCACTCTTTTTAAAGCATAAGTCTAGGGAAGTTAGGTGGCAGAGGGGATAGAGCTCCAGGCCTAGAGTCCCCAAGACTCATCTTCTTAGGTTCAAATCGGACTTCTAACACTTAGTATCTGTGTGACCCTGGGCAAGTCACTGCACCCTGTTGGCCTCAGTTTCCTCATCTATAAAATGAGTTGGAAAAAGAAATGGAAGACAAAAGGGGTCACTAAGAGTAGTATATGAATGAAAAACAACTTGACAGCAATACTCAGCATAAGCTTAGGTCATTTTTTTGCTCCAGAGGCTTTGGTGGCTTTGCGCAGGCTGGTCCCCATGCATGGAAGGCCTTCTTACTCACTCCTACCTGGTCGAGCCTCCGGTTCTTTTTTTTACTCAACTCAGGTGCCAACTCCTTCATGTAGGAAAAATAAAAAGACCTTTCTTCGTCTTCCCTGTGGTTACTGTTCCTCTCCCACCCACAACTAAATTACTTTGAATTCACTTACTATGTGTTTGATAGTATTGTTTTTTCTCTAGGCACATGTTGTAGAATGTAAGTTCCTTGAAGGTAGGGCCTGTTGTTATTTTTGTCTTAGTTCCCCCCCAGTGCTTAGCGCGCAGTAGGTGCTGTATACACGCTTGTTGAATTGAAGTGAATCTTCTTAGAGAGTTCAGTGGGTTTTGTGAAAAAGTTACTGGGGATTTAAAGGATGTCACAACAGTCTCTAGAGATAAATCAGTTTATTGATTGTGGATCTAAGTGGTCTTTCCTTCTTCAAAGAATGATGATGCTTAGGGTTCAGAAATCCGGGTTCAAGCTATGAGATCCATAGAACTGGGAACACTCAGATGAAGAAGCACAGGAATCCTAACAGGGTGATTATTTATTTTATTTTTTGGGGGAGCTTGCTCAGGCATAGAAAAGTTAAACTGCTCATGACTTCATGTAATTGCATCATTAGGTACACAACCCTGTTTTTTTGTCATTTGGATCATTGGAGAGCAGAGTGTCAAAACCTCTCTAATGACTTTTCATTCTAGTTGAACGTTTCCGGAAGGAATTGTGGGAGTTTCTCTTTCACCTCTAAGAAGACATTTAAACTTTGTTTCTGTTCGTTATCAATCATGCAAACTTTAGAGGAATGACATTTTTCCTTTTTTTCCTCCCTTCTATTTTCCATCCTTATTTAAAAATGAAGTTCAGAAATGTATCTTCTGAACATTCATATGCTTCAAGTAGCTTTCTCTAATTCCTATTGGTCTTTTCCTCAGATTGTATTACAAATATAAAAGTGTAGACTGAGCTGGGAGAGACTTGAGGTGTCATTTAACCCAACCCCCTCAGTTTACAGAGGAGGAACAGAGGCCCATGGAGGGCAAATTGCTTGCCAAATGGCTAATGGTAAAATAAGGATTGAAATAAATTTACCAGCATTCATTAAATGCATTCATCACTGGGGACATAAAAAGAAAATTGAAATGGGCCCTGCCTTCAAGGAACTTATGGTCTGTTGGGGAGACATATACCCACAAAATAATTACACAATAATTTGGTGAGGACTTTGGAATAAGGAATCCCCTCGTGCAGAAGGAGGCATTTGAGGAGAGTTTTGGAAGATACTAGGAATTCTAACGTGGGCTCTTTTCTAAACCCAGTGCTCAGTGAGGAAGCTTTCGGAATAAGCCCATGGAAAGGTGATAAGGATCTGAGCTAGTGTGGCAGCTCTGTAAGTGAAAACTAGGGAGCAGATGCCAAATTGTTATGGAGGGCAAATCCATAAAATGGGGCCAAACATTGGATGTGGGGCAGGGGTGCAGAAGGGGGAAGGGGCCAGGAAAGAGTTGAGGCTGGCATGGAGCCTGAGAGTGGGGCTGACAGTGAGGATGGTGACCCTGTATTGGATGTCCTTTCCACTGTCTCCTGTTGCCTCCTAGGAGCAATCCTGTTTAAGACTGCTATTTACTTGAACAAGAAAATGTCATTAATTCCAATCCCATTAATCAGAAATTTGTCACAATTCACGGGGACTTAGCTGAACATTACATGTCTACTATCTAGGAAGAAAAAGTCTACTCAGCAGAAACAAGTGTAAACAAGTGTAAAAACAAGTGTAAACAAGATTTCAAAGAGATCCTCCATCCTACTTAGGATGAAAAACTGTTCCGAAGCATTCTCACTTAGTTTAGAAGCACCTATTGACATTCATGGGAGAAGCAACTTGTTTTATTGGAAAGAACACTGACATTCCAGTTTAGAAGTGCTAGGTTTGACCCAATAGTGAGTGAGCCAAGGAGGGAAGGCAAGTGATGTCTATGCCCTCCATTTCCTCATTTCAAAAATGGGGGATTTGGATTCAGTTGTTTCTAAAGTCCCTTCTGGCTCTGATCAGTGACCCTAGGTTACCAAGCCCCTTGTCTTTTGACCTGCTAATTGAGACAGTCAAATGGGATAATGTATATGAAAAAACTTTTCAGTGGAAGAATGTTAAAGTCCAGCTACTCTGGAACTCCCATTTATTCACCCTCTAGTAGAATGTAAACTTCCTCAGGGCAGGGACAGTTCCTCAGGAAAATATTTGCATCTCTTCTGTACTTATTCTGTGTCTCTTCTGCAGTTGGATCTTAGATGGAAGGCATTGTCTCCTCCTGAAGAACGTAAGCTCCTTGAGGGCAGTGAATAGTTTTCATTTTTGTCTTTTTGTCCAGACAAACCAATCCTAGAATGGTTCCTAGAGTATAGTAATCCCTCAATCAATGCTTCTTAGTTGATCATTTAAAAAAAAAAAATTAGTCCCCAACAGCTAATATGATGCCTTATGGATTATAGACATTTCATAAATACCAATTGAAATGTTTCATAAATAGAATTTGTCAAGTGTTGGGCCAGTTGCCATGTTTTGTTGATCTGCCTAACTCCTAATAGAAGGTAATTCATCTAGAATTGCTTCTATTTACTTGGCATATATTTAGTATGGGTATATGTTGCTTTCTGCTGATAGAATGTAAGCTCTTTGAAGGCAAGCACTGTTTTGTTTTTGCCACAGCTAGAATGCTGCCTGCATAGTAGGAGCTTTTTGTTGTTTGTCCTAAATACATTAATTAATTAATTAGTGATGATGGAGACTACTCCTGCTAGGCCCAGTGCTAAGCACTTTACAGATATTATCTCTCTTGATCTTCACAACCCTGGGAGGTGTGTGCTATTATTATCCCCATTTTACAGGTAAGGTGACTAAGGTTAATGAATTGCCAAGGTTTCAGTCAATAAGCATTTATTAATCACCTAGTATGTGCCAGTCACCATGATAAAATGCCAGAGTTACAAACACAGGCAAATAACTGTCTTAGCCCTCACAGATCTCACAGCTACATAGGGAATAACAGGAAATAAAAAAGGATTGTCACCTGCACTAAAAAGTGTTCTGCTAGCCCAACGTTTCTCCAACTTTGGGGCTCCATATTCCTTTACAACCTTAGAAAATATTGAGGAGACCCCCTCAAAAAAGAGAGCCTTTGTTTATGTGAGTTCACTCTTTCAATCATTACCATGTTAGAAAATAAAAATAATACATTTAAAAACTATTAATTCACATAAAATAATAGTAAACACATTAATATAAAATAATTTTGCCCATTACATGGTCATTATGTAAACCCGCTACATATTAATATAAACATAATTGTAATATATTTTTATGAAAAATTACTATTTTACTGACAAAAAAAATCAGTGCAAAGGGGGACATTGTTTTGTATATTTTTTTTCAAATCTCGTTAATAACTGGTTTCATAAAAGATAGCTGGATTTTCATGCCTTTTTCCATATTCAGTCTGATTTGATAAGGTTTTTTTGGTTGAAGTATATGGAGAAAATCTGGCCTCACATAGATATGTGGGTGCAAAAAAAGGAATAGTTTGATAGGCAAATAACATCTTAGTATTATTATGAAAACAGAAATCTGACCACAGGTCTTCACAAGGTTGTACTGTTGGGGACTCCTTCTCTCTTTAAATTGTCTGCCGAATTCAGGAGACTCTTGAAGATGGTAGAAGGCTCCAGCATCCTGTCATCTCTAGACATTCTCCTGTATCCTTGGTGAGTGGAGATGATCTAGCCATCTTTACCCTTCACAGATCCTAGGAAGAGGCCCGTAGGTTCTCATTGTATATAGTTTGGAGCCAGTGGCCCAGTCCTACCAATCTAACTGCCTTATTGTTCCACTAAATAAAAAATTTGTTTTTATTCTTCAACTTTTGCATAAAATATTTAAAATCTTTCTCCTAGTGATTTGGAAATATTGTCAGTGAAATTCTAATTAAAAATTTTTGTGTTTTTTTTTTTACAGTATTTCGACACAGTTTTATGAATTTATATTTATTGTTCTTTCATTTTGTCTTCTGCTGTCTCCTCTTGAGGCCCTTAGTTAAACGCTTATGTGATTTAGAGTCAGAAAGTCATTTCATTCTGTATCACATCCCGATGGCTGCAGCATTTTTTTTTTCCTAGCGTCTATTCCTCAACAAGAAAAAGAGCTGAGCAAAACTAATGAGGAAACTTAAAAAAAAAAATTCTCCCATCATGCTCTGGTGCTCTATGCAAATAACAAAAGTAGTGCTGACTGCAAGAGCCTGCAAAGTCTGATGTCCTCTGTCCTGTTTCCCCTTAACAACAATTCTCAGCCAGGTCTTTCTCTGATCTGTTTGTGTGTATTTCTTTAGATGAAAAACCCCAATGATCTTAAGAAACAAGTAGAACAATGTACACGCTCTGGCCTCATTTTCCTATTACCATGGTTATCTAGGAATCTCTTGACAGCCTTATTTATAAGGATGTTTAAAAACAATTTTCTTCATATCCTAAGAAAATTACTTTAGGCTTCTGATTAATTGTTGCTTCACTACCATTAAATTCCAAGGTATTTAAAGTCATCTAATGCACTTTTCATTTTGTCTTCTAATATCTTTCATTGTACAAAAGAGTACAAATATATCCATTTTGGCTATAAATTATGGTAAGCAGTTAATTTATGAAAAAAATTATTTGCATATAAATGTCATTTTTGTAACTCATGAGAAATTTAGTCCAAAAATAGGAATTACTAAGTGGAAATGAGCCTTTTCATTTTCATTTCACCAAAATGTATATGCTGTTTTGGATATACATACACACAGACATATATCTAAATATGTGCATGTGTGTATACATATATACACATGCATACACATGTGGGCATATATAAACAGTATGCATGTGTATATATGTGTGTGCATGTTTGTGTGTGTAGACGGTTTGGTTTTTCAGTTTCTCTAACCAAAACAGTCTATGTGTTTGTACATATGTGTGCATTGTGTACATACATACATACTGTTTTGGTTAGAGAAAATTAAAAGATTGGTTTCCATTTAGTAATTTCATATATATTTCATATATTTTATCTGAAATTTCATATTTCATATATTTTATATATACACACACAATGTACGTATGCGCACACACGTGCTTTTTCAGGTTGGGTTGTTTTCTGGGCTTTAACTTTCTTCACTCTCAGGATTCACACATCATGGTTAAACGGCATTCTTCTATTGTTCTTCCTCTTTCCTTCTTTTGATCCTTTTCTTATGTCTGAACTACAGATGTTCCTCACAGTTCTGTTTCTCATCGGTCTTCTTCCCTCCTCTATCTCTTCTCTTTCCCTTGGAGATCTCATCACTTTCATATCTTTTATTGTTTCCTCCTTGAAAATGACTCGGGATATGCTTGTCCATGTTCACACTTTCTCTCCTCAGCCCCAGTATTCTCTCTGTTTATTGGATGGAATCGGTGTATGGAGGTATCAGTGTCCCCTCAAATTCAACATTTCGGACTGACCTGATCATCTTTTCTCCTTGTCCCATACAAGCCTGTGATGGCTCTGTCACCCTCTTTGTCAGCTTCATCAGACTTGACACTTGGGAGCCATTCTTGAGCTCTCCCTATGCCTTGTCCCCAGTATCTAATAACCATTTGCTAAGCCCTAGTAATTCTGTGTCCATAATATTCCTCTTTTCTTCTGGTCTCTTCTAATCACATTCTGGTTTCGAACCTCATTATTCTAGGCTAGACTATTTTAATACTTTTTTCCCCCTTTTTTTTTGGCAGGGGGAAGGCTGGGCAATTGGGGTTAAGTGACTTGCCCAAAGTCACACGGCTAGTAAGTGTTAAGTAGCAGGGGTCAGACTTGAGCTCAGGTCCTCCTGATTCCAAGGCCGGTGCTTTATTCACTGCGCCACCTGGCTGCCCCATTTTAATACTTTCTACTTGGGCTCTAATCCAGGTGTTCTTCACTCTTTCTGTCATCTTTCCTCCCCCTTGACAGTCTGGTAAAGCCAATATGCCCCTTCTCATAATAATGATTTTAAGTGCATAACATCAGGGCAGTGAGGTGGCTTAGCGAATAGAACACCGGCCCTGGAGTCAGGAGGACCTGAGTTCAAGTCCAACCTCAGATACCTAACACTTACTAGCTGTGTGACCTTGGGCACGTCACTTAACCCCAATTGCCCTGTCCCCTCTCCTCCAAAAAAGGAAAATAAACAATAAATGCATAACATAAAATGCATAGGATTACAAAGGAAACCAATTATATTGAAGTAAAGATATATTCTTTCCCTATGCAAATTCACTGACCCCCTGAAATCTCTCCATGGACCCCTTTTGGCATCTCATCTTCTCAGCTAGATTGTACACTTGAGGACAAAGACTAGATGACCTGAATCTCCTTTCATCCCTAAATCCATAACTCTGTGGCCTCATTGCCACTCAATGCCTAGTCAGTGGCATCTATGGTCATGCCAAGTACTAATGGCAACACAAGGAATATTTGTTGATGTATTGAGTATGTCATTTTGGAAGGTTTGACACAGAAAATTTTTATATTCCTAATTTCTTAGGAAACATAGTTGGGGTATCCCTCCTCAAATACCAGTGCTGTAGGAAAAAAAAATGGGGAAAGGCATCTTTCCATACATTCGATACTATAGTACTCTAGTGTGAGGCATCTGGGAGCTCTTCAACTTGGGTATACCTTTCAAAGGTAGAGATCAAAACCCAGCCCATGCCTGCCTATCCTGTGTGACTTCTATCTGTGCCTTCCCATAAGCTCAGCTCAGGTGATCTGCCCCATGCATCGGGAACTTCCTTAAATTCTCTTTATGTTACATGGAAGATGTTGCTTGTTCTGCTGTGTTCCCTTTATGTCATTTTGTGGCTGATACACACCCACACCCACACACACACACACACACACACACACACACCCACACGCACACTCACGCACACCCCCCCCCACACACGCACACCCACACACAATTTCCTTTTCATACATCCAATCTTCTGTTATATCCCAAACATTCCCCATGTAGTCAACGATCTTAGTACAGTTCTAGGACCAAAGAATCATAGCTCTTATGGCCTTCACTGGTTAATTCTACTAAATCGCTCAAGGTCTCAGTACTTCCAAGGAGCTGGGACTTGTGTGTGGTGACTTCTTCCTCTCACTGATAGTGTTTGGAGGCTTCATGAGTTTCTGTGGTCAAGGTCATTTATCACTTCACGGAGGCATGGCAGGCTTCACCTAGCTTGGCTGGTCTGCCAAGACTACATATGCAAGTACATTGCTGGGCCCACACTCAAAGCTTTCCCCACCTTGTAGGACCCAACATCATCTGTCCTCTAGCAGCATAGGTGGCAAAGTGGATTAGATATTGGACTAGGAGTCAGGAAGACCTGAGTTCAAATCCTACCTTAAACATTTTCAAACTGTGTGATCCAGGATGAGTCTGTGTTTTCTCAGTCTTACTTTACTCATCTGTAAAATGGGTTGAATGACAGCACCTGCTTCCCAGGTATGTTGTGATAATCAGGTGAACAGTCATGTAAAGTGCTTCTTTTAAACCTTACATGCTGTATTACTATTACTGCTACTACTGTTACCAATTATTATGAATAATTATTAATAATGAATGATAATTATAAAATGATACTTATGATAATAATCATTGCTAGCATAACCTCCCAACAGTCAGAATCATCTCAATTCCATGATAAGGCGGTGACTAAAGGGGCCATTTGACCTTGTGGCCTAGGTAGAATCTCTTAGGAGTTTGTAGAGGTAATATGGTGAGACGGATAGAGGGCCAGATCTGGAGTCAGAAAGTCTGGGCATCAAAACCCACGTTTGACATTTACTGTTTGTCTAGCTCTGGGAAAACCATTGGACTTCTCTTGGAGTCTGGTCTGCTTCCCTTCCTTTGATGGAGACAGCCTTCCCAAAAGGAGGGAGCTCCCCATGTTGATGAAATCACAGAATCAGAAGTGTATTTACATGCGTTCACATAGAGAAGTGGGATATACCAACTGTGGGCTTTCCTGCAGAATCATTAGGAATCAAAGTGTAGTGGGGTGGAGAGACTTTGGAGTCAGGGGAGTTAGTTAGGTTCAGTCTCAGCTTGGTCACATACTAGCGCAGTGAGCTTGGACAGTGGGAAAGGAAAGGACATAAGCATTTATTAAGCACCTACTGTGTGCCAGACACTCTGCTGCAATTATTATCTCATTTGGTCTTCACGACAGCCCTGCACAGTAAGTACTGTCATCTCCATTTTACAATTGAGGAAACTGAGGCAGGCAAGCCGATTTGTCCCCGGTCACTGAGCTAGAAAGCATGTGAAGCTCCCTTTGGACAGAGGTCTTCCTGACTCCAGGCCCGGCACCCTCTCCCTTGTGCCACTTCGCTTACCCTCACCTTGGGCAAGTTACGCAGCTGCTCAGCTTCCGTTTCCTCGTGGCCTCGCTGTTGTGAGAAAAGCATCCATCCCAACCAGCACTCCTAACTGTGAGTCATTCAATGTCCTGGTCAAACTAGGGAAATCAGCCAGATTCTGGATAAAGAGTTAATAAATAAAAGTTAATAAATATTAACTTTTATTAAGTTAATAAATTATAATAAATAAAGAGTTAATAACATAAAAATATGTCAGGCTCTGTCAGAGTAACCTCCAAGGCCAGAGACCCTCTGGGGTAATCAGAAGTATAATTAGAATGACCAGGCTTGGTCCAGAGAAGAGATGAGAACATAGACTTTCTCCCTTCTTTGCAGAAGTGGGGGCCTATGGGTGTGGAGTGTCACGGAGCTCATCAGCCTCAGCCTTAGTTTGGCTGAATTGCTTTGTTCTCTCTTTCAGTCTTTGTTAGAAGAGATGGGTCTCTGGGCAGAGAGGGAGAGGGGGACTACATTTGGAACTGAAATTGTCAGAGAATCAAAAGGCATCAATGACATGTAAAAACTTTTTTTTAATTAACAAGAAAAAGAAGAGTTAAAAATAAGGAGGAATGGCAGCTGAAGACTTCCTTCTTATAACTAATTGATTTTGGAGCTAAGAGGGACCTCTTCATTTAGCTAATCTAGCCCCATTTCAATTCATAATCCTATTACTCAATTACTGTCTCCATCTAATCAGACAATCAGAAATTTAGAGCTAAAGGCCGGCTCCATCAAGGCCAACCCCCTCTTTTACATACAAGGAAACTGAGGCCAAGAGATGTGAAATAACTTACCCAAGGTCTCACAGATAGTATGTATCAAGACTCAGGATTTGAACCCAGAACCAAAGCCACCAACATTTTTCACTTTATTCACTTATTTTCTACTCTTTGTGACTCCGTTTGGGCTGTTCTTGGCAGAGTTGACAGAGTGGTTGCCCATCTCCTTCTCCAGCTCATTTGACAGAGGAGGAAACTGAGGAAAACAGAGTTAAGTGACTTGCCCAAGGTCACATAGCTAGTAAGGGTCTGAGGCTGGATTTGACTTCAGACCTGAGCTCTGTGCGCTGTGGTGCCACCTAGCAGGCCCATTTTCACTGTACCATCTTGCATTCTCACAGTCTCTTCCAGTGTGCAATCTGACAATTTCCTAGCCTGCCTACTGATGATGGGTTCCTGACCACGCCTCTTAATCATCTTAGAAGAATGCCATGCTACATGACTGCCCAGGGATGCGTCCCACCCCCCCCCCCAAGCGGGGAGGTCATCACCCCTAGAGACCTAAGGGCCATATTTATTCAAAATGCCTGACTACAGGGGGACCTCATTTCATTCATATCCCTATCTGTGCTGCAGTAAGGACCTCGGCTAAAAGGCAGCATCCTTTAGACAATGTGTCCATTTTACTATCCTGATCTTTTTGCTCAGACAGGTGCCAATTAGGCAACTGCAGAGGTTGGGATTCCGACAGCATTTTTCTCATCTCCTCTCCCTAAGACTCGAAAGGGGGCGGGCGTCTTTGTCACAATTTTTTTTTTATTACTGTATTAGATGAAACCATTCTTCAGTGCACTGTCTGTATACTATCAAATATTTATTTAGAGCTCCTCAAATACAGAAAACTGCAAAATTGATTTATGGTTATTTGAACTGTCTTTCAGGGCTGTAGACAAATTGCAGAGGGTACATGACTTGTCTGCCTTCCATCAGATGACCCTGGAAGAAATGATGAGTCTGGTTTTGTTTGAAGCAAAATAGATACATTATCAAGTCTTAGGGTTTTGAGGGCTCCCTCTCCCATCCCCCCACCCCCACTGATTCTTTATCTGGTTTGTTGAGAAATTAAGTGATTAATATTAAGTCTTAGTTATAAATTCCATGGTGAGGGGGGAGAGGAAACAAAACCAAACAAACCCATCACCTTTCTCAAAATAATAGACCTCACTCCATATTAAAATATTCAACCTGCTCTTCTAAAGCCTATGAAATATTTAAGCTTCCTAACTTCTCTCTCCTCTAGCAACTCTGAAATACCACTTTTGCACGTATGAATGTGGCAACAGAATTGTGTAAATGTCAAAATGAATTTCTTTCCACTCTCATTTTCAAGTTCTCGGTGGAAAGCGCCCAGGGCTCCCTGCCACATTCACAAATCCCCCAAATTAAACCAAGATGGTAAACCCGGGCCAGAAATCCAGTCCCTTCTGTTTCCTTGATCAAATGGGGAAATGGAAATTCAATTCCATTCAGCAAACATTTATTTAGCACCTACTGTGTGCCAGACCCCATTCTAGCTGCTAGAAGACCCAAAGATGACAAAGAAATTGTCTCTGAAGTTGAGGAGCTTATGTATGACTGGAAGGGTATAAGATGTGCACAGATAAAATAAACTAGATAGAAAATTAATTTGAAGAGGGCTAGAGAATTAACTTAATGTTCAAGACAAATAAAATTCATTTAAAAATTGTTGATCTGGAGAAAAGATTTATTACCAAGTTTGCTGGAATCCATCCTAGGGAATAATAAAAACTTCATGAGTGAGGTTTTTTTTCCCCTCCCTCTTCCTTTGAGTTTTCTGCTGTACGCATAAAAATGTATCCACAGCTTCTTCCCCCCTCCCACTTTCAACACCCCAGTTTTCACCCTTCTTAGCCTCATTCTTGATTATTGTGAACATCCCCAAGTGGGTCTCTCCACATCTAATATCTGCCAGCCCATTCCTCCACACCCCCACCATGGTCAAACCAATCTTCCTGATTTATGGGTATGATCCTGCTACTGCCCTTGTCAAAGCCCTTCCCTAGCTCTCCGTTACCTATTGAGAAGGGTCAGTCTCCTCTGAGTGGCATTCAGGGCCAACCACAGTCTGCCATTACTCTCCCTTTGCTGCTCTGTCTCCTCATCCTACACCCCAGCTACCCTTTGTTCACGCCTAGCTCACCATCTTTCAGACTCACGCATCCTTGCCTCCCTTTTTTACTTTTGCTCATCTGACTTGCATTTACTAGAGCCCTCCCCTTACCCTCTTCTCTGTTCCCTGCTATGGATGACTGGATTTCTCCAGTATCACCAAAGCTCCAAATTCTACCCCCCACCCATTTTTTTAATTTAAAATTTTTTTCTCATCTCCTCAATCAATAATGACTTTCTCCCTGTTGGGCGTCACACGTTTCTTTTTTTTTTTTAATTTTTCATCTTTTATACACTTAAAGAAGGAAATAAGCTTCTATTAAGCACCTACTGTATACCAAATACTGTATTAAACATTTTACAAAATCTCCTTTGAACCTCACAACAACCCTGGAGGGAAGATGCTATTATTATCCCCATTTTACAGTTGAGGAAACTAAGGCAGAAGTGAAGATTACCCAGGGTCACACAGCTAGTAAGTATGTGAGGCTGGATGGCATAGTCTGTAGTCTAGTTTCTTTTATTTGTGGTATATCCTCACTTTAGACCTGAAGCTTCATGAAGGCAGATTGCTGTGTCTTATCTGCTATACTGTGATCTTTGTGTCTTCTTCAGAGAATTTTAGTTATTTACATGTTATTTCTCCCATTAGACCATGAGCTTCTGCAGAACATGGACTATCTTTAGCCTTTCCTTGAATCCCTAGGGCTTAGCACATTATCTGGCAATTAGTAGGTGCTCAATAAATGTTTATTGACTTATTACTAAAATACTCTGTATACAGTTAGCACTAAATATATGTTTTAAGATTTTTGTTGGATTAAATTGACACCTTACAATAATTTCTAAGCTTATTGGCTCCATGTTTTATTTTTCAATCAACCAAGTATTTATTAAGTGCTTAGAATTTTATATGTCCAAAATGTTCTAGGTAGAAGGAAAGCAAAAACAGTTCCTGTCTTCAAGGAGCTTACAGTCTAAAGAGGGAGACAGCATGTATATAAACAGGCACATGTGATGTATAGAGCAGAGGGAAGGGAACCACCAAGGGGAAGCCACCAGCAGTGTGGGGAATGTTCGAGTGATGTCTTGTAGGAAGCCATGCCCTCTAGTTGGAGCGAGAGCATTCCAGGCACGGGGGAACAGCCAGTGCCAAGGCTCAAAGATGGAAGATGGAGTGTTGGATGTGATGAACAGAAGGGGGCCAATAAAATAATGGGGAGTGTGGAGAGAGGAGTAATTCACATGAAGACCATAAAGATGGAAAGAGCTGCAAAGAAGTTGCGAAGAGTCTTCCATTCTTTCTCCTCTCGTGAAATTCTTCAGGTATTTCCTTAAATCTTCTGCTCGTGTGTGTAATGCGTGTGAGGATGTGAGCTATGTGAATGGCTCTTGCTTTTACTTAGCTCCCTGCTATTCTGACTTCATGTGTGGCCCCTTTGTCTAGGCACACATGTCCTTGTGGCATCTTTGCCACCATTTTTTGAGGGCATGTCATTGTTGGTGATAAGCTACAGCCTACTTATCCCCACTGTGTACCTTTGTGTCACCCTCTGGGGTTTTGCAGCACAGTATCTGGCATATACCAAGTACTCAATAAATGTTTATTGACTTTTTCTAATTGTAATTTCCCCAGAATTTTCATTCCCATGTCTTAGTCATAAACTTATGGGAACATTATTGGTGATAAAGAAATGTTTTGTTTGGAGGTGGGGCAGGGGCAGGGGTGGTGGAAGAGATTTTGGAATCATTAAAAATCCTGCCCAGTCTCCAAACTAAAATTCAACATGATCTTGGATTGACCCTCTGAAAGTCAAGAATGAATATTGTGAGGAGGATACATTGAGATTCAAACAACTAACTTAGAAATAACATTATTTGTAGATATATATGTGTACATACATAGATGTATGTATATATCTGTATGCACATGCATGTTGTATGTGTATATGTGTGCACACATATAGGCATGCACACATGTTATATGTGTATGCACATACATGTTGTATTACACAGTACATGTACATACATGGTGTATTTATGTGTGCATGCCTATACATCTGTATACATCTGTGTGTATGCATATGCATGTTGTATATATACATACATGTATGCATATGTATCTGTGTATGCATATACATATTATATGTATATTGTGTGTATGCATATATCTGTGTATGCATATACATGTTGTGTGTATATGTATATTTAATTTATATATATATATATAGATCAGGGCATTCCTACAGTAACTATGCCATATACTCTGAGGCCCAATCAACTGACCTAGAAATGAAATTTTGAAATTTCTGGGCATTCTTGAAAGAGCAGGACCATTAGCTGCATGACCTTGGGTGAATCACTTAACTTCTCTGTGGCTTTAGAGCCTTCTCTGTTAAGTTGTGATCATACCTGCATCCTGCCCCTCCCCTAACTCTTCAGGTTGGTGGAAAGGTATAAGAAGATCAAAGGGGTGGAAGCCTGTTATGCTGAAGAGGCCAGAGGTGGAGGCAGGAGGTGACTATGTTGCAGAAGAAAGTCATGTCTGGTGCTTGACTTTGGCTTGTAGTCAAAGGCTCCGTGTTCCAAAGGAATGTTCTACAAAGTGTACACTGTTGAAATGAAAGCTTTTATCAAAGCATTCTCTTTAGAGATCTGAGAAACAGTTCAATTCCAAATGGGGGTCAAATGTAAATCTAAAAAATTATTGAGCACTAAAATGTATAATTTAAGGAAGTTTTGCACTTGTTTCCTGGGGATCTTTCAGGCCGCAGTCAATGACCCCATCTGTAGTGGCCTATGTGAAATATTTTTGGAAGCGAGGAATTTGAAGATTTCTGCCTGGTTATTTCTTCTTTCCTAAAACTTCTGAAATCTGGCTTCCCTGTGATCTTGAGCACTGGCTGGTAGCGTAATGGATAGAATACTAGACTTGGAATCTGGAAGATCTGTGTTCAAGTTCTACCTCAAACAATAACAGCTGTGTGACCCGGGCAAATCACTTAACCGCGCTTTGCCTTAGTTTTCCCAGAAAGATCTAATGGCCCCAGACTCCACAGGGTTATTCTGAGGATCAAATGATATAATGCATGTAGGGAGCTTTGCAAACTTTAAAATTTTAAAGTATATACACACACACATATACATATAGTATATACATAATATATACATATGCTGCTATAATTATTGTTATCATGAGAATGGGGGTGGGGTTGTGTCAGTGAGACTTCAGCAAAAGCTTAAAGTCTTCAGAGGATAAAAGACAGATTTTGAAAGGTTAGAGACAAAAGACTTTAGATTCAAAATGGACATCTCCCTTCTTTGAAATGGTGGGAGACTAGAATACTTTGATGTCATATGAAGAGGCCAGAAAGACAACGGAAGCTTCTGTGACACCGATCACATTAATGCTAGTCACTCATCAAAATGAGATTCTCAGAAGTGTATGGGATGTGAAAATGACCAAACTGAAACTTAGCTCCCTTTGGAGCATGGAGTGGCTTATGGGAAGGGATTGCTTTTGATCCAGGAAGAATTTGATGATAGGAGATGTGAGCTTTCCCTTATCATGACATACATAGTCCTGAGAGCTCAAGCTCTGAGGGGGTTTATGGGAAGATGCTCCTGAAGATCATAAGCTAAGGGTCATTGCTCTGGCTGAAAAATATGTCTTTAATTCATTTGGTAAACATTTATTAAGTGCCTACTGTGTGCTAGACACTTTGCTTTATTGGTAAAGATGCAAAAAGAGGTAAAAGAGAGTCTCCACCCACAAGATGCTTACAAGCTAATGGTTTGTGATACTCCACCTAGTTAGAGAACAGCACTGCCTAGCAGCCCAACAAGTGGCCGATGTAACTGCCCACCAGAAAGCAAGCCCATGAGACCAGTGAATCAACCCATCCACCAGAGATGCCATGCCCTGAAAAGAGACCAGCAGCCAAGTTTGACACTTAGCCAGTGCTCACTAGCTGCCCAGCCAAGGCCATCCACAGCAGAGCCTTGTGGGGAGCCAGCATGACCCCCAAGTCTGACACAGTGCAGCAGCCAACAAAGATGCCGCACCCCAAGTGTAGCAGAAACAACCAGCATAGCCCAGTTTAACGGAGGAATCTCTGATAGTGAACTTCTTAAGAACCCTCTGGAGAGAAAAAAGGACATTGAGGAATTGCTGTTCTGTAGGTGTGAGTTACCTTGTCCATGTATGTTCCTTACTATACTTTATGTTTGTGCCCTCTCTCCCTCCTTCCCTTATTGTGGGTAAATATGTCCCTGGTGTTGGAGAGCTTTGTTTATTAGCTGATTGTTAAAGAGAAGCACACTGGTGGGGGCTTATGAGCTGGTGTTTAGGAAGATAGCTACCCACAGGATCACTCCTCAAATGCTGGGGTTAGTAACAGCCACCTTTCTGGGAATGCAACCTGCCAGTGGCAGTGTGGGTTAGGTCCTAGGGTCATTACACCATTATTATCTTCAATTCACTTTGAACAGGCATTCATTATGTACCAGACCATTTTCTAGGGGATACAAAAAAAATGGATGCAAGAGTTAAGAGTTGTCTCTGACCTTATTTCCAGCATCACTGTTTTGTAGATGCTTTCTCACCTCTCTCTCTGAGAGACCGTATATTGCTTAAGCAAAAAGACTGTGTCTTATTCCTTCCTAGTAAAGATTGGAGAGAACAGGATGGATTTGAGAGATGTTACTGAACTAGGATCAATAAGAACAAGATCTAATTAATAGTGAGTTTTCTAATTAACCAGAATCCATTTGTTGAGGCCTCTGTGCTTAGCCCTATGTATATATAGAGAAGGGCAAGGCATAATCCTGCTCTCAGGGAGCTTACAAACCAGCTTGAGGGAAAATTAAGACATAAAACAAGACTTCTTTTTATTGTATATTGTTCATCAGTCAAATGGCATGTGAGTCACAAAGGACAGGGAGATGAGGGAGGCCTGGAACAGGGGTCTGCGAGGGTGCTGTGGACATAGCAGCACTTGAGTTTGGTCTTGGCAGAATTATATAAGAATTATGATGATAATTATGTAAGAATTATAATGATAATCATGATGCAGAATTATCACTGGCAGAAGGGAATAGGATGGAGTTCCAGTCAGATGAAATCCAAGTGCATGGAGGCTGTAGGAATAAGCCTGGGGTGTCTGTAGGACAAGAAGAGAGATCTTCTGACTGTCACGGAGGGTGCCTGTTGGAGAGTAGTGGGAGAGACATTTGGATGGATAGGACAGAACCAGCTTCTAGAAGACTTCAGAAGCTCAGCAGAGGGTTAGAGGCTGATGCTTCTGTCCGAGGTATGGGTACAACATTGGTGTCCTTTGACTGGGCCTGAGGGTGTTAGGGCAGAGAGGCTCCTACTGATGCTTGTGGGATTCTCTTGGATTCTTATGATCCCTCAGGAAATCCTAAGGTCAAAAGTTCTCTCTGTTTACTAGTCATAATCATAATTGCTGGCATTTATGTAGCGCTGCAAGGTCCATAAAGCTCTTTACCAATAGCTTCTCATCTCCTCACAACAACCCTGCGAGGCAGGTACTATTGTTATCCCCTTTTTACAGGTAGGGAAACTGAGGCAGACAGAGGTCAAGTGATTTGCCCAGGGTCCCACAGCTAATAAGCATCTGAGGCTGGATTTGAACTCAAATCTTTCTGACTCCAAGTTCAGCATTTTATCCACTGTACCACCTAGCTGTTCTAATAGAGATGGAGGAAAGTGAAGGGAAAAGGAATAAATATTTAAATCGAGGCTAATGCATGCCAGTGATTGAGCTAAATACTTTATAAATATCTCATTTGATCTTTATAACAAACCTGTGAAGTTTTACAGTTAGGAAAACTGAGACAAACAGGTAAGTGACTTGCCCAAGGTCACACAGCTAGGAAGTGTCTGAGGCTGGATTTGAACTCAAATCTTCCTGACTCCAGATTTAGCACTCTATCCGCTGTGCTACCAGCTGCACTTTCTAGGCCAAGGATCAGAGTGTCACAGATTTATAGCTGGAAGGGACCTCAGAGGACATCTAGTCCTCTTTTTACAGATGAAGAAACTGAGGCAAACAGGATTAAATTATTTGCCCAGGGTTACAGCTAGGAAGTGTCCAAGGAGGGACTTGAATCCTGTTTCTCCTGACTCTGAGTCCAAAGTTTTATCTGCTGTACCACACTGACTCTTGATGCCATCTTTGATGCTGGAGGGCATGAGTAGTACCCTAAGTACCAGTTTATCCCTCTGATCAGTTTTTCCAAAAGCTGCGTCATGAGCCCCATAATGCACCAGGGTGACTCAGTAAGATGAAAGCTGGAGGCTCAGCTCAAGGACTTTATACCTGTGCCCAGTGGTTGGCTGAACATTCTAGGAAAGCAAAGTGTCTTCCGTAACTGACAGGAGGTGGCAGGGGGCTAGGGTTGGGATCTTAGAAAACAGTGATGATTGCCCAGAAGAAGCCCATCTGTTCATCCGTCCTAAGCCCACACACTCAGTACCCAAGTGACATTAGCAGCTGCTCGAGTGAGACGTACCAGGAGCAGAGGCTGCTTGGAATTTCCCCTGAAATACTCTGCTTTGCCCCGTTTGGAGCTTGGGGGCTATTGAAATGGACTAATCAGTGCAGCTGTGGGGCCAGGATGTTTGTCTCTGATTATCATTTTGTTAACTTTTTGAAAACAGACCATGGGGATAGCTGGGCCTCCCAGCATCTGCTGCATGTGATTATCTGAGCTCTCAAGTTTTCTCTAGCCCCAGGCCTTTATTATTTGCTGTCCTTCTTGACCATTCATCCCACAGTCTGGATTGCTCCTTGAAGCAGAGACTGTCCAATTTTTGTCTTTTGTTTTCCTAGTGCCTAGCCTGTCATCATCACTCATCATCATCAAGCCAACATTTATATAGAACTTTAATATTTGTGGAATGCTCTGCTCACAGCAACCATGTGAAGTAGATGCCACTATTATTCCCATTCTATAGGTGAGAAGTTAATAGGTTAGAGTCTATAGGTTAGAGGTTAAGTGACTTACCCAGGGTTACACAGCTAGTTTAGTATCTGAGGAAAGATTTGAATCCAAGTCTAACTGACTTTATGTTCAGCACTCTCTCCCACTCTGCCTCCCTTGACTAAACTATCTTATAGGTCTGAGCAGAAAAGGAAAGAAGGAAAATGGCACTGATGCTGGCTTCAAAGACCTGTGTTCAAATCATGCTTTTAATTTTTACTATGTCAGACAATTCAATAAACTACCTGGGGCTGTTTCCTTCCCTATAAGATGAGGGACTAGATGGTCTTGAAAGAGAGAGAGAGAGAGAGAGAGAGAGAGAGATCATAAATTAAACCAATTTCTAAGGAACTTCCATCTCCAAAAACATTAAATATTACTGTATTCAGCAAATTACTGACTTAATGGGTGAAGCCTGTTTGCACTTTTGCAGGAACTGAAAAGTATAAAGGTTCATCTTGTCAATTCTGTAGCAATTTGCTTGCCGGACATACATTTAGGAAGACTTGGTTTAGGATCCCACTTCAGACACTTGGTGTCTATGTGACTCTGGATCTTTCACTTAAATTCTCCAAGGTTTAGTTAATAAGGATAAAGAGCCATTGCAAGGTTCCAGTGAGAGAATATATGTAAAGCACTTTGTAAATCTGCCATTAAAATGTAAGTTATTATTAAAAGAGCAAGCTCCAACAGTCAGCCATTCAGCAAGCATTTATTAAGCACCAACTTTGTGCCCAGCACTGTGCTAGATATTCATCCACACTTTTAAACTGTTTTAAGACTTTTATCATTCTTTAGTCATTTTCTGACTTTATTCACGACAGAACTAAATGTACTTCGGGTCCTAGGAGTGAATTTATTAGTCAAAAGAGCCTGAATGTTTCAGTTAAAAATCAACAGAGGGAATTCAATGGAGAACCCTTGCATTCTGCTCTGAGATGACCTCTTGTGTTCCGCGATCAACCCTTTAAATATCTTCTGCAGTTTTAAAGCATATAAGCTGCTCGGAAAAACTCTTATAATTTGCACAATTGAACTCGTCCCCATGGCCAGTTCTCTGCCATATTGCTAAACTAAGAAAATGCAAAAACAAAAACCAAAAACAAAAAGAAGCAGGTGCCTGAAACAATCCCTCCCCTCCAGGAACTTACATTCTACAAGAGTGGGGATAAATAAATACAAAGGATACACAAAATCATACTGAACTAGCATCTGTTCAATTAGATAATTAATGACTGTTTTTGATTAACTGGATATTTTGTAACTTTCCTTGACCTGTAACTGTGTCACTTTTCTCGTTTTCTAAATCGAGACAAGATGTGCTAGAAAAAAACTGTAAAGACTTTGCTTAATGACTCCAATCTGAAGATTTCTCCTTTGGGGAATACCCCCTTGGCTTCTCTGTCTTTGGATTCTTTTAACAGAGAAATCACAGGGCTGGGAAAGGAAAACAAGTGAGAAGAAGAGGCACAGGCACGCTCTTACCACATTGCTGCCGGCTCTGTGAAGGAGGCTTCCGGGGCAGGTGTCATTGGTCTTAGTAATGTGGACGACTCCGAGCTCTCCAACCGCGGTCGTGCTGGGAAGGGGCTGGGCTTTTTTCAGATTGAAGGCAGCTTGTTAGTTCTCATTGCTTTTTTCAGAGCCTGAGTACCTGCCACTGAACAATGTCAGTCTTAAAAGACTGTGCTAAGAAATTTGCCATGAGCTCGATTTGAAACTCTAGAACACGATAAGCCAAATGCTTCTAGAAAGAGGTTTTGATGAAGACGGCCCTGACCGTGCAGTGTAATGAGGGTCCGGCTCACTCAGCCGATGCAATCCCTCCACGTGGAGCACACTGGAGAGCGGGCCTCTGAGAGATTATGATCGTGTGGAAAGGAAGCGCAGTGAAATTGTGAGCAGACATTTCAAAACTGGTTCCAGTTGGCTTAGCAACTGGTAAATGAGAAGCTCTTTGATTAGCTAAAGAGGCCCTAATTGGTTTTCTCCATCCTCCTTTGCCAATCTCTGTTTCGTTGGGTGACTACACTTACAGCATCTTTGTCAGAATCCACGGTGTAAAGGGAGAGATGAGGAAACTGAGGCTCATGGGGATGTCATGTGTGACAGAAATTTGGGTCCCAAATTTGACTCTAGATTCAAGACTTTCCCCTGTACCTCTCTCTTACTCACTTCACCATTTAATCCATTTGGTATTAACTACCAAACATGAATCAGACTTTGAAACCTTGTCCAATGTACTGTGTGGGAGGCAGTGTTGGTAGTGGACGGACCACTAGATTTGGAGTCTGAAAGACCTGGTCCAAGTCCCACTTCAGACCCTTACTAGCTATTAACCTGAGTAAGTCACGTTTCCTCTCTAGTGAGGGATTTGGATTTGATGGTATCCAGGGTCCCTTTCAGTTTTAAAATATTCATTAGGGATTTATTTTTGTTAAACTAACTGATAATAGTTTTGTCTGTTTTCTTATCTAATGTAGTAAAGTCTATGGCTTATAGCTGTCTGTCATCTGCCTGCAAGCTTTCTGCTCTGCCTGGGGTTATAAAGGTTTTTGAAGCCCAGGATGGAGCTGCCAACCTTTTCCATGACCTCCAGAGCTTTTTTTTTCTGATCCTGAATGTAGGAAATGTTTCTTAATCACAAAGGTGAATCAGGCACTTGAGCTATGGTGAGGAAAATAAGGCTTTGTGAGAAAGCATACGGCTTTTGAAAACATCTGACCTTTAAGAGTGACTGGGATGAAAAACAGTGCAAAATGACAGAGCGGAATGAAGGTACTTGGAGAGGAGAGCAGGGTAGAGAGATCTGAACGGAGAAGTTGCTGTTAGTCCTAAATGTTTGAATTAAACTGTTGGAAGGAAATAGAATATAATTCTGTTGGACTTGTCTCAGTTTTAAAGCTAGACACTGTACATGAGACCTGGATCCAGGACTTCTAATAATAGTGAGATTTTTAAGGCAATAATTAGATTTATGGACAATGATGTACGTGAATAGTGTGAGGGGTCTTTATATTGAATAAATGTATTCAGTATAGCTGGTGTGTTTTGTGTACTTAGTGACAGAGAGATGGATGGACAGATGGACAAATGATTAGGTAGATGGAGGGATGGATAGATAGATGATAGATGGAAAGCTAGATAGACAGATATGACAAAGTAGCTAGCTTCCGTGCTGGCCGAAGCAGACGGGCAAGGCTTGGAGACAATCCAGTTCACTTCCCTATCAATCATTTGTGGATGGTAGCTATTGATTAAGAACATCAGCGACCTGGGTGATGGGATTTGGGGATTCACGGTCCTCTCATTCTTTATTCACCTTTGACTGAGTTTGCAGGAAAGCAAAATTTCTTGAGTTCTAGAAGATACCCCCTTATACCCCATTGGTGAGTGACTTGCCTGGCATACTGTTATACCTGTACCCAACCATACTTTACTTCATTCCTGGGCCATCTTCTCATCAACTGCCTTACAGACCCATGATTACTCTCTATCCCACCTCCCTTCTGGAATTGGAACTATAATCAAATCAATTTACTTCTGGGCACACCACTCCTTTATGTGTGCTATTGCTTCCTGTTAGACTGTAAGCTCCTTGAAGACAGAGACTGGCATCCCTTTTGTATTTATCTTTTTCATCTAGCATAGTGTTTTGCACCTCAAAATGCTTTATAAAAAATATTCATCTACTTAAAGTTGCGACAAATGCTTTTTAAAAAATTATTCAGGGGTGGCTAGGTGGCACGGTGAGTAAAGCGCCGACCCAGCAGTCAGGAGGCCCCGAGTTGGGTTCCGACCTAAGACACTTAACACCCACACAAAAATACTGGCTGTGTAACCTTGGGCAAGTTACTTAACCCCAATTGCCCTCCAAAAGGCAAAAAAAAAAAAAATTATTCATTCATTTAATTATTTAAAATTGGGGCAAAATTAATGTAACCTTTTTTTTTTCCTTATCTTCAGCAGTCTGATGAAACCCATGAACCACTTATCAGAACGATATATTTAAATACATAAAAGATTTTGAAGATTAAATTTTTACTGTTAAGGAAATCCAGTTTGCTTTTGTGGACAGGTGAAAGCTCTCCAGGCCAAAGCCCACACTTTGCATCACTTTGGCATCCAAAGTGAATATATATCTCTCTGCTCCCTGCTGTAGCTGTCTTAGGCTGTAGCTAATCTGCCTACTTCTATTCACAGTCCAGCTTTCCCTAAAGTAGATGCATGTTTAAAGCTTTATACCATTTATGAAACTCACAGACCAAGAAATTATTCCCAGTCTGCTAGCAAGAGCCGTCTGACACCAGGCGACCCTCCCATATCGAAAGATTCTGAAGAGAGGAGGGGAAAAGAGAGCTCTGCTGATTTAAAAACAAAACACAACCAGGAGAAGCCGATACATTAATTATAAAGACTGAATTATTATTGGGGGAACAGATGACAATGGAGAAGGCAGCCCCCAAAGCTTCTGTTGGTTGTTCATTCATCATTAAGAGGAAAGCCAGCCCCAAGAATATCTTTCCTTCCCCCCCCCCACTGGTTTTGAAGCTTCAGATTCCCCGCATCCTTACCCATGTAAATGAGATGTTTACTTTGCTATTTTGTTAAGTATTTGCTTTGCTCTTTATAAAACAAATTAGTGATTCAAACTTGGGTTTTTATTGCACTTATGGAGAGACAACATCAAGGATATTGGAGAAGTACCCCCTTACTGAAATATGTGAGTACTTTCATTAAAGAAAAAACTCTCTGGGATAACTTAAGAGTCATTTGTTGTAGGTGAAGAGCTACATTTGCATTAAGAATTAAGGATGCTTTGAAAAGGGATAGAATTTATTTGGACTTTGCAAATAGATCCTGAGGGGAGCTTGGGGAGGCCACTCTGACCCTTAGGAAGTCTACATTTCAAAACTAATCATAGAAGAAAACAAGTCAATGTGGAATTTTTGTGCTTGCCCAGGCTTTGTTGGAGATTGCCTGAGAAGTGATGATGTTTTGATTCCTTTCTTTCCTCTTCCACTCCCAGCAGTACCATTGATTAAGGCCAGACATTGCTTTTAAACTGTGTACTGTGTAAATTCTTTCTTCCTTTCTTTCCTTGAATGCCCACAGGCCAAGAATACTATTGTGTATTTGAAAAAAAAAATAAATTCATGCATTTTCTGGTAGTGTCAAATAAACTGCAAAAGAAAATTTGAGATGCACAGAGGAGGAAATTGTAAAAAAAAAAAATCTAGGGAGATAATGGATTCTTTCAGAGTGACACCCAAAAAATGAAAACTGAATGGAAAAAATAGAAAGTTAAGAAAGCGCTTTCAGTTAACAGTCCAGAACAATATAATGCAGCCATGTTTAAAAAATAATTAACAGGAAAATTGCCATGGTAAATTGAAGATAAATTATCATTCCTTTCAGCATCTCCTGGTACAAAGCAGGTATTTATCTAAAGTAACACAAGTTTAGCTCTGTCAAAGCATTAAAGGGGAGATGGTTTTAAAAGGCAGTTTTCCTTTGCTGAATTTCTTAAAACCTGAAGCCTAGACAAGCTAATGGATATATCAAAGACTATTTTAAGCCGTGGAGAAATGTGATGCTATTGTTTTGCTGAAGGTCTCAAAGGGAGGTGGGTGCTGGGTGGAGTAAGACCCTGTGTCCCAGACTGAAGTATGTAGATATCTAAGGGTGGTCCCTTCTCTAAAGGGGGCTGTCCTTTCCCATACCCATTCCACCCACAACCCAAATGGCCAGCGAGGGAGAAAACTTTTTACACCGAAAATAAAAGAAAACATTGGTTAAATACACACCAGTAGAAAGTTCAGTTTGTGGCCTTTTTGAAAAGAACTTTATAGAGCTCCTTTCAGATTCGCTGTCAGTTAAGATTTGAAAGAGATAATATTGATCGTGTAAATACCAAGAGAGAAAAGGTGTGAGGGGACTGTGAAGGATCCAGGAAGAGAAATCTGGGTAGTAATAAGGCAAATGCATGCAGCATCTCGACTGGAGATGAGCCAGAAGACAGCCTGCCTCAGAAACATGTGCTTGTGAATTCTTTGTGTACCCTTCTCCAGTTTTCTTTAGCTAACTTTTCCTTTCCTTTTAACCTTCAAATACAGAAAGCATATGGGTGGCATAGTGCTGCTAGTAGGTGGTAGAAATTAAAGTGGCTGATCATTCACTTCAGTGACATGTTAATTTTTTCCTGTCACTGAAATCTACCAGTCACAGAATTATACGCCATATCAGGTAGAAGCCATTGTTTCTCAAGGTGCTGTGACCCATCACAAACATCTTACTGCAGAAAGGAAAAGAATCTATTTTTACAAAGAGAGACCAAGGCTAGTGTTCTTCTGCAACCTTTATCAGGACATAACTGTCACCTCCATTCTTCCCAAGCCTTAGTGTTGGAAGAAAAAAAAATCACCATTTTTATCACATTTTACCCATTTTCTATTTAACTTTTTTAAAAAATTGATTTCTTTGTTTTTGTATCAGTTCATTTTAGAATATATTGCCCATTCGTCCAGAGAGCTTCCCCGTGTCCCATCTTATTTTATTTTATTTTTAAAATCTCAGCAAAAGCAATACCTGACCACTTTTGGTGGCATGGACAACATCCCACACCCATATTCCTCCACTTACATAAAGAAAGGAAGGAATTCTAGTCACTAATTTTACCAAGACTGTACCTACTAAACAGCTCCTATTTCTGTTCTTTCTTAACCATGCAATCTTGAGCAGATCATTGGGGCCTCAGTTTCCTCACTTGTAAAATGTGAAGGTTGGGTAAAATGATCTCTAAATGCCTTAAATAAATGTGCTACATAGGAATAGTGTAAGTACATGATAGGTAGCCTGGGGGAATAGATCTGCAGAGTCAGTCTCAGAGTCAGGAAAACTTGGGTTCAAGTCTATCTGACACATACTAGCTTGGAAAAGTTACCTAGGTGGCATGGTAGATAACCCTGGATTTGGTGTCATTCAGATATGGGTTCAAATCCTGCCTCAGAAAGTTGCTATCTGTGTGAACCTACACAAGTAATTTAATTAATCGAAGCCTCAGTCTTTTTCTCTGTAAATTGGGGGTGTTTAAACCACCTACCATATAATGATTACACATGTGAAACACTTTGCAAACCTTAAAATGCTACATAAATGCTTTCTATTATTACTGTTATTGTCATTGCTGTTAGTTAACCTGTCAGAGCCCTTAGGCAGCTCCCTGTGCATAGAAAGTGTCCATCAGTTGATAATCTGCATTTGTATATTTTTCTCTTGAGAAGTTGTGTCTGTATAAGGGAGTTTACCAGTATTTGTCTAACTCTCCCTGAGAGGGAAGGGAGATCTGGAGATGGTGAGGTTAGAGAAGGTGAAAGCTGAGGGGGAAAGGGGTCCTGAGTTGACTTGCAGTATGGTTCCTGCATCAGGGAGAGCCATGACAGCATATGAAGGTAAGGAGACTGTTACAAGCCCCTGCCACAGCCTCCAAACCCAAGAAGATTCAGATGTATTGATTTGTGCAGAGGGAATGAGAGATGAAGGAAGTTGAATATTGCGATTGTTCAGATTGAGAGTGCGGGAGAGGCACCAGGAGAGGGAGTCAGAGTCCCCATCCTCAAATTCTATTTCTGTCACTTATTACCTGTGGAAGCTTGGGCCTCAGTTTCCTCATCTGCAGAATGACAGTGTTGGACTAGATAGTCTTCATCTATAAATCTATGATCAGAAAAGAAGGTAGCTGAATGATACAGGCCCACCAGAAACCAATGAAGAATTTCAGTGTGGCTGTCCTTCCCGTCTCCCCTTTCCTTCTTAAAAGACTGAGTATCCATCTTAAAGCTTGTAACCTTTTTCTTTAAATTCTTTTTGCATTCTGCCTGCCCAGTCTGTAAGTCATTTTAAAATAAAACAGTTCAAGGAGTGAGTGCTGGTAAATATTTAACAACTGTCTCTCCAAAAACAGCCCAGCATACTTTTAAGTTGAATTTACATTATTAACATTTTCTCCATCCCTTTCTTAAGTCTAGACAATCAACAAAACAAATCAAGCCCTGATTTGTAGTGCTTGCCAGTTTCTGAGATTTAAATGCTCCATTGAAATTTTACTAATTGGTTAACTCAATTCATTACTGGTCTGTATTTATTTAATTTATTCAAAGGCAGTCCTGGGAGAAGTGATACTTAGCTACCTAAAAGGGGATGGTAGGGGTGGGGAGTGGAAGAGGGAAAGGAAGAGTGAAAAGGAAAAAGATAAAGACAGTGACAGAGAAAGAGACACAGACTCAGAGACATACACATATTCTTTCCTTAGTAGATGTTACTCCTTCCACCTAGGGACTCGAGCCTAGCCGAGAAGGGGCTTTTTTTTTTTTTTTTTTTGGCTTTTTGGAGGGCAATTGGGGTTGTGACTTGCCCAAAGTCACATGGCTACTTTTTGTGTTAAGTGTCTGAGGCCAAACTTGAAACCAGGTTCTCCTGATTCCAGGTCTGGTGCTCTATCCATTGCGCCACCTAGCCGCCCCTCAAGGAGGGCTTTTTAAAAAAATATTTAAAAATTTTTAAACATCATTGAACTCTTGTAAAATCAAACATCAAAATAAATATGGCCTGCCATAGAGGAGATTCTCTTTAAGATTCGTGAGCCTACTGTGTGGTGAAAGGAGCAGACGTGGTTACAGGTAGCAAGGGGAAGTTCGGCTTGGAAACAGTGACCTCCAGGAGCTCATTTCTACATTGTTCTCCTATTAGGCAGTTGTGAGAACCCCAAGCCCCACTCTCTCTATTGCCTGGGAGGATTAGAGGCTGGTGATTAAAGTGACTAGACGACTTGAGGAGAGGACTTGGGAAAGAAAGACTCCCTCCCTGACAGGATCAACCACCTGTGAAGACGGCTAGGTTTCCTCTTCAGCCCTAGTTCTCTATTGCTAGAGTCCTGTGCAATTTGGTTGATTGGTCATCGATCTGGGCCTCTGTTCTCATCACTGGAAATTTGCTTTGTCGAATTAGCCCCTCTGGCACGTTGAGCATTGAGATTTGCTCAGGATCACTCAGCAAGAATATGTCATGAACAGGATTTGAATTCAGGCCTTCCTAACTCCCAAACCTGACCTCTTTCATATCATACAGAGAGCGAGGGCTGATGTTTGTAACATTCACATAGTGAATTCACAAAGAATTCTCAGTGCTCTGTCTCATCTGAGTGATATCACTGCCTGGTAAAGGAGATATCACGACTAGAATTGTCTTCTTTTGTAGATGAGGAAAGCAAAGCCCAGATGAGGTCAGTGATTGGCTCAGCCCACGCAGCTACTAAGTGTGAGTGGGGACATCCAAACAAGAGAATTTTTACCCCAAGTCCAACATGCCTGGTTGCCCCTGTACCAAGCAAAGGATCAGGCAGGCGCATATTAATTGTAATATAACCAATAACAGCAGAGATGATTCTGGTCCCATTTTCCTTTTCCTCAGTGACTTATTTTCCCATTCTCTCTCCCCTTGACTCTCCAGTTTGTGTCTTCAGTTCACTAACATACTTAATGAATAGGAAGGAAGTAACAGCATGGTTCAGGGACATGGTTAGTACTAGGTTAGTAGCCAGAGCTGTATGAGTAAAGGAAGCATGAATTGGACAAGTTTCCTAATGGAATCCAACCACTCCAGGTAAAAGCTTAAGGTCATCAACGATTCCACTACCATACTTGAAACCAAGATAAAAGTACATCCAGGAAATGGAAACATAAAAAAGCAAATTAAGTTTGTGTTATGTGCAGACTATAATGATCAGGAGACAATCAATTAAGAAGATAAAAAAGCAGCATTTTTAGCTCTTGTGATTTATTGGGTAAAATTAAAATAGCATCATGGGAAGACAGCTTGAGACAATCACAATCTCATCCCCAAGACATAGGAAATTAGGAATCAGAGCAATGTGGGATAGACTTTTGGGATGTGATATAGAGGATTTAGAAATCTAAGAAAGAAAGAAATGTAAGAAGAAAACTTCAAGAAAAGGGAAGGAAAATTAAATTTGGAATTATAATGTGGTACAGCAGTGGAGCAGATATTTCTTTCTGTTGGGCGTAATACATCTGACAACTTGCCAGCCCTTCAATGGAGCTGAGATCCATTGTGGGTATCTCTCCAGGATTTGTGTAAGTTGTTGGAAATACAAATATAAAAGTTCAACAGTTGCCTTTCCTTTCTGGAAAGAGCTCACATTCCAGTAGGGGAAGCAACATTTATAAAGCTGTGCTGGCCAGAGAGTTGGGGTCTCAGAAATCACAGAACCCTGAACGAAGCCAGAGGACAGTGGATTGTGTCACTTTGCTCAATAGCATTGATTTTATTGATTGGATAACTCTTCCTGTGCAAGAGATTGTTTTTATTATCGTTGTTTGCCCTTTGTTCTTAGAGAGGACCATGACATCTTGGAAGTGATGCCATGACATGCAAGGGATGAAGCAAGATAGGAGTGTGGTTGGCAAGGAAGATGGCAAGAGCCCCAGGTCATCTCTGATCCCATTAGATTGTTGTTGAATGGAATCCAAAGCATAGTCTGGGGCCAGTGGGGTGTAGCTTCACAGCTCAGTTTGTCTACTCTTGCTCAAGACATCTTAGCCCCAGGAAAGAGTCCCAGAATTGAATGGATTAGCTATGGGGTAGAGCTCTAGAGATTCTCTCTGAAAGGTGGCAATTCAAGATGAGGAGAAGGTGAAGGAGTCAGGCAGACAGCAAGATTTTAGAGGGCATTGGGAGTTAGACACAGAACACAACTAGAAGCATCTAGGTGGGATTGTGGATGGAGAAATGCATTTGACGTCAGGATGACCTCAGTTTGAATTTTGCCTCAGAAATTTATTGGTTGTGTAGCCCTGGATAGGTCAGTTTACTAACCTCTCCTCAGTTTTTTATCTGTAAAATGGGGATAACAATAGCCCTTACATTGTGTGCATCAAAAAGATAATGTGTGTAAAGTGCTTTATAAACCTTAAAATACCTTATAAATCTATTTATTATGATTGTTACAATTACAGAACAAGCAGCCTGTAGGGGATGGATAGATTGAGGGGAGTTATCACACTGATGAGACCACAGATTTGTTATGGGATCAAAGATCCAGAGGGGGAAGGATCTTTAGAGGCCAACTCCCTCATTGTCATCCTGTCCCGTGGCACCATTGCTTCAGTGGTAGTCTACATTAGAATACATAAGGACCCTCATTGTCTCCATTATGGCCTTGGTCCTTGGACCAGCCCCTTCCCAGGTCCTGCATGCTTCTCCTCTGTGACTCGGATCAGGCTGGCTTTCCACTTGTGTCTCAGCTCATTTTGATCTTAGAGCCCATGAAAACCCCCCAGATCTTTTTTTTTTTAATTTGGACCATTTGTTGCCTATCCCTGCAGGCTTCCTGTATCCTGCACTTGTGCATTTAGCAGATATTGCTAACTCAAAATGTTTTATGTTTCTATAACTCTTAACTCAAGTATTGATCAGTACATATTAGCTTGCAGGGCTCCCATCCCGGCATCGCTGATTTTTAAGTTTATGATTGATGAAAGGAGTCAATAGGAGCCTTTTCAGACACTTAAAGCAAAGGATTAGACAATTTGTTGTAACTAATCCCTCCTGGCCGAGTCATCATCGTAAACAAGACCAGTAATGTACTTTTAAACATATTCTTTGCATATGGAATCAAGTAGGAGCCCGATACTTGGAACACTCAAACACAGTAATAAGCTCAGCTCCTAAGAGGCACTTATCAACCGTGATGAATAATATGGACTCAAGAAAAACACATAGCTTGGAGTCTGCCTGCCATTTACCTCAGAAAGTTTGGTGTTACAAGAAGGATATTTACCTTTTTCAGTGGATTGACTGAAAGAATTCAAGCGTAATTGATTAAGTTTTCCCACCCTTCTGTTAACAAAGAATGGAATGACTATGACATTGTGGATGGAGGTATGGAGCTAGGAAGATCTGGGTTCAAATCCCACCTCAGAAAGAAACTTGTGAGCCATGTGGCTCTGGACAAGTCATGTCCCATTCCTGACCTTTTGGTTCCTCTTCTGTGAAATAGGGATGAAACAGCACTTGTAACTTATCTCAAAAAGTCATTGAAGGACCAAATGAGATAATGTACTAAAGTACATCACACAATTAAGATGCTGTCTGTATGATGTTTGTGATGATTTTCCTATGGGTTGATGGGGCAAGGTGATACAGTGGGTAAATCACTGGTGTTAAAGGTTGAGTTTGAATCCCACCTAATCTGCCAGTCACTTAACCTTCTTGGGTCTCAGTTTCTTTAACTGTAAAAAGGGCTCAGATGGTCAGTCAGCAAACATATCTTAAGCATGTACTATGTGCCAGGCACTGAGGTAACACAGTGGGGGTACCCTGCCCTCAGGTAGCTCACAATCTAAGGGGAAGACAACAACAACAAAAATATGTACAAACATGCCATCTACAGAATAAAACAGCAAATAATTAAAAGAGGGAAGGTAATAGAATTAAGAAAGACTTAGGAGTCCCTTTCACTTATGGCTCTTTGATACTGTATGTATGACCTTGGGCAAGTCACTTTACTTCACATATCTTCAGTTTCCCCATTTGTAAAATGAGGGGCGTGGACTAGGACTAGGTGGTCTCAAGTTCTGTCCTGCTCTAGCTCTGTGGTCCTGATGGCATGATCAGCTGGGTGAAATCATACAGGGCTTCACGTTTCCTGTGGAAATACTGTAACTAGAATTTTTTAAAAATTAAGTTAACTTAAATTCACATTTATTATGCATATTACTATGCATAAGGCATTCTGGGAATTAAAAGGCAGGAAAGTAAAAGTCTCTGCCCTGAAGAAATAGATGTTCTACTTGTGTTTATAATAATTTCTTAAAGATTTAACACATGCCCTGTGGTCTGGGATGGTCTGGGGTGGGGTATGTGGTAAATGCTCTTGGAGTCCAGAGAATCCAGGGATCAGTGTGAGTGTGGGCTGGGATTTTTGAGGAAGGGATTATGAAGGCTGTGCGAATTGGGCTGAAGGATGGGGCCATGGCAGGCCGGCAGAAGAAGAAAAGGCATTCCAGGTGGTGAGGGGGATGGGGAACAGCCTGGGCAAAGACTTGGGGTTGGGAAAGAGCACAGAACAGCTTGTTTATTATATCAGGACCAAACTAATTCAAAGTCACGTATAAACAAAGCAGTGAATTGAAGAACAAAGCTCTTGAAATTTTAAAGGTGAACTGTGATGAACCAAAGTAAGAGAAAGCCTAGGGTTGTCGGGGTCAGAAGAGCTGAGTTCCGATCTTGACTGTCATTTGCTAGCTGTGTAACTTCGGGTGAGGATCTGAGCCTCTCTGGGCCTCACTGTCCTCATTACTAAAATGAGGGGGCAAGACCGGATGACTTGTAACGTCTCTTCCAGTCCTGAAGATGTGATCCAACAGCCATTTCTTCCCCCCAAATACTGGCTTACATGAAGTAAAGGTAAAAATGCTGACTGATGAGGTGAATTCCTTGTGAATTCCTTTGCAATTTACAAATCAGTTAGATAATAATAATAGCAATAATTATTTATTAGTATTAAGGTTTGCAAAGAGCTTTATGATATTACCTTGTTTGATCCTCACAGCCACCTGGGAGGTCAATGCTATTATTATCCCCATTTTACAGATGGGAAAGCTGAAGCAAACAGGGTTAAATGACTTGCCCAGGGTCACAAATCTAAGGATACTTAACTCTCTGTGTGGCCCTGGGCAGACCATTTGACTTCTGCCTGCCTCAGTTTCCTCATCTGTAAATTGAAAATAATAATAGCACCTCCTTTGTAAGGTAATTATAAGGAGTAAATGGAGCATATGTAAGATGCTTTGCAAACCTTAACATGCTATATTAATACTAGCTACTGTTGTTATTAGAAGGTGTGCCGTACATCCAGTATTGTTACCATATGTTAAAGCAATTGTGGATAGCCAGTAAGTCACATCCTTCTCTGTATTTTTAGTCCGTAACTATGATTTTATTGTATGGGGAATTTCCAGTGTGTAAATTCCCTTCTGCCTGTGCAGATGGACAACTTGCCTACAATGAATCGTCTGAGAGAATTGGCTCAGATATTGCCTGGCTAAGTGAATGGCCCAGCCATCTCACTGGGTGGTGCTATTCAGGATAATAGTGACTGACATTCATCTGGCTCTTTATAGTGTTTAAAATGCCTTTCAGATGTTAACTCATTTGATCCTGGCGACAACCAGGTCAAGTGGGTACCATGGGCATTATATTTTATTATTTAATTTGTTATATTAATAATGATTTTATTATATAAATTAAATCATGATTATATATAATTACATATTATTATATTACATAATGATGCTGTTATATAGATGTTGTACTGCCTTACTGAGGTTGAGCTCTCTGAGGACACGGACCCTGGCATGTAGTAGGTGCTGAATAAATGTTTGTTGATGACACGATCATCATCCGTATTTTACATATTAAGAACTGAAGCTTTGGTGGATTTAGTGGCTTGACTCAGTCACAGCTATGAAAGGTGGAGCTAATCCTGCACTAACATATCCCTTGACTCTAATGTCATGGCTCCTTCTGCTGCTGGACCACCCTGCTTTTCTAATCCAATTGATTCAAACACCAGGGTTGTGTTATTGTTTACTTGATACCTTCAGTAAAGAATCTTTTTAAAGTAATTTTATCACCAGGATTCTGCTAAAATGATTTCTCAAATGAAGGGTTCTGCCACTGCTATCAGTCAGATAACCATTTGTTTATATGGTTCATTTAGGACTCAATCGTAGAATCATCAGCTTTGAGCTAAAAGGACCTTACAGGTGATTTAATCCAACTCACTTATTTATTATTTGTGGGGAGGCAAATGGGGATAAAGTGACTTGCTCGGAGCCACATAGCTGGCAAGTGTCTGAAGCCAGATTCGAACTCAGGTCCTCCTGACTCCAGGGCCAGTGCTCTACCCACTGTAACTCCCTTATTTTAGAGAGGAGGAAATTGTAGCCCAGAGAAATTATGGTACTCACCCAGTGTCCCGTAAGTACTGGCCTGGGAATAATTTGAGCCATGTTCCTGAGTACTGCCTTGGGGCATCCTTTGCCTTGTTTCTTTAGACCACTGAACATCTCCTTGAGATCAAGGACTCTGACTTTTTGTCTTTGTGTCATAGTGCCTGGTACATAGTAAGTTTTTAATAAGGCTTGTTGATTGATTCAATTGTAACTAGTATTTGCATCTAACTTTTTATGTATCTGTATTTTAATTTCTTGACTATATTGTAAACTCCTTAGGGACAGGAACCAAGGAGCCTTCATTCCACAGTCGGAAACAATATATGTGATAAATGTACATGTTGTGGCCGTTGTTTTTTGGTTGTTGTTTGTCTTCATTCTCAGACAGTGACATCAGGGAGGTGGTGCCCTGACATGCAAGTGAACTGGATTTAAATGAGGAAGGGCTGTGCAAAATCATCGGCCTCATTCTCTCCTCAGGAGCTATCTGGGTCCAATGGCTAGATACCTATCAGGAATAGTACAAGATAACTCACTCTCCCACTGGAAATCATTTTGAAATAAATCACTAGTGATATTAGGAAAATCTTTGGGTTAGGGGGTAGTATCTGAGTGATGTCTTGAGGGAAATTAAGGATTCCTTAAGGCAGATGTGAGGAGGGAGACCATTCCAGACTTGGAAGACAACTGTGTGGAGGCTGGAGATGGTCCATCGTTGGGGAGGTGGTCATTTTGGCTCAAGAGTGCTTGCAGGGGAACAATGTACAACAAGCCTGGGAAGGTAGGACTGGGAGTCAGATTGTGCAGGGACTTAAATGCCAAATCCTCCTGGCTTCTAGATTCAGCCAGTCAGCCTTTCCCTCGTTCATGCCTTAAACATTTGAACTTATCACTGTTCTATTACAGTTCGTGATATAATGCTTAATCTGTGATCTCTCTTGGAGAAGTTTGCAGAGGCAAAGTGGTGTGTATGGTCTGTAATGGATATGGAAGGTTACTGAAAACCGCTTCCAGGATGTGGAAAGAGATATCTGTGAGGCTGCTTTATAGGTCATGCTTATATCTTAGACTAGGGGAAAGGTAGAGATTTAGCAATGTGCTGCTAAATTGATGTTACTAAACAATGCAGGATGGGACAGTGGCCATTCATCTGCTCCGACGGAATGGCTTCTGCCTTCGTTTTTGTGTCATCTAGATTTTTTATGTTGGGGGGAAACTCACAGTTGCATATTTTTTGTGCCAGTTACTGTTCATAATTTAGCTGTAGCCATTTGTATGCCATGGCCTTGCCCGGTGTTCCCCTTTATTTCAGGACCACATCTCCCAATTCATTCCCATCAGGTAGCTACTCAGATCAGCTACCAACTTGTACTGGGGAGGACAGGCTGTGAATATTTTGCATTCATCTCACTCCATGGATCCATGGTCCTTTCATGCCCATGCTTCAATCTCCTGGACAGCTGAGTTCAGTTAGAGTTGTCCCCATCTGCCCAATAGCTTCTGAGAAATGGTTTTAATTTACCCCTTGCCTATCATCTGTTTTCAAATTATTTGCTTCACTATTAGACAAAGGTAGGACTAGAATGCCTTTTTGATTTATTCATATATGAAGGGGGAGGGAAGGAGAAAAAGAGACAGCGGGAGAGGGAGGGAGAGGGAAAGGGAGAAGGAAGGGAGGAGGAGGAGGGGGGAAGAGAGAGAGAGGGTAAAAGAAAAGGAAAACAAAAGAAAAGATGGAGGATGAACAATTTCAGAACCAAGGACCCGTTGGTTATGAGGGAAGTTTTGATCACCTGAAAAGCAATTAGGAAAGTAAAGTAACCTCGTTGTTGGCAGTGAAGCTTGCTGGGTGGTTGGACTTCACTGTGCCACGTTTTCCTTCCTTCTTTTTTCTGGACCACCTAGTTTGTCTTAAGTATTGTTCAGAGGTCCTCTGTATAAAGAAGCACAAAGATACTTATCCCCTGCTGCTGCTGCAACTACGTTTGATGAAGGAAAAAGAGACCATGTGCCTAAATGATCGTCTCCCTGCACCCCTCAAGGGGCTACAACATGGTAGTTGTGGGCGTTTTCTTTCACAGTTTCTTTTTGTTTTTGTTGTTTAAATTCTTGGGGGTCATTCACATTGAAAATGTGACCAAAAAGAGAAATACTTTAGCAGCCATATATCTTTAGTTCAGGAAGTAAACCAGAACAGAAAAAAACGACGACAAAAACAAACAATCAAAAAACAGTTTTTCATCCTCTAGTCCCATTTTGTTATTTTTCCTTCTTGGCAATCTGTGCTGATGGAATTATAGGAATAGAGATTAAGGCTGGAAGGGACCTGAGAGGCCACCCCATTTTACAGATGAGGAAAGAGGCACCAAGGGGTAGTTCCCCCCAGGGGAGCCACAGCTACTTAAGAGGGAGTTTGGATCTCAAGTCTCTCTGACACCAAGCCCGTCTCCCTTTCCACTGTGCCACCCCACCTCTGTGTCCCACTGCCCCTCACTGTGGCTCATTTATTATTACCCAGCCTTTCCCTTCTTTTGCAAACCTTCACTGAGGGTATATGTATTCCTATGGACTTCCCTCAAGCAATTCAATTCAACCTTACAAACATTGATTAAGCCCCTACTTTGTGGCAAGCACTGAAGACACAAAGACCAAAACAAAACAACCTCTTCTTTCAGCTTTCCCCCCTTGCTACTAGAGGGACAAACTCTTTTGATTCCAGTGCCTTCCATCTATAGGTAGCTTGTTTGTATTTATTTATTTGAATGCCTCCTTCCTTAGATTGTGAGCTCCTTGAGGACAGGGACTGTCTTTTGCCTCTTTTTGAGTCCTCAGGGTTTAGCATAGAGCCTAGAACATAGTAGGCACTTAATGAAAATTTGATTGATTGATTTACCCAACAAATACCCGGATTAAGAAAAAAAACTACAATGCTTATACAAAGAATACAAAGCAACATGATGAGGTCTGAATGGTGACTATGACTAGGGATCAGGAACAGCCTTTTGTAGGGAGTGGCTCCTGAACTGTGCTTTGGAGTGAACTAGTAAATCCAAGAGTCCCAGGTGGGAAGCAAGTGCATTTCAGGGAAGGGGGACCAACTGCATAAAACCATGGAGACAGAAGAGGGGCTGTTATATGCAGGTTAAAGCCAGGCAGCCACCTTAATGAGAGTGAAGAGTAGGAGAGGTTCTGATCAGTAAAGGCTGCTACTGACCATTTCTCTGATCCTTTTCAACAATAAGTAGCCAGTCCTAGGAAAGCTCTGCTCAGCCCTGAACTTGTGAGGTAGACCCATATCATGACAGACTGTGGGAAATTCTAAGTTCTCTATGGTTCTCCCAAAGCTGACTACTCTCTGTAACTTAGATATGTACCTTTTGTGGACGGCAGCCCTCGTATTGTTAGTGTAAGAGTGAGGATTGCATGGATTTATCTGATTTAACTCTTGGTTTAGTGCCTGTATTTCACAAACAAACCAAAATGCTACCATTTTCTCTTCTTGCTGAATTTCATATGTATGTAACAGGGGCTCAAGCCTGTTTGCATAATAATCTCCTCATTTGTAGATATCAATTATTCAATTCCCCATGCCTGTTGGTGAGAGCTTGAGAGAAGAGAGATCCTAGACTTCTGGCTTCCAGCTTTGAGAGGACATAAGATCCTTGAAGGAGAGAAAGATTCTGGGAAGAAGTCAACATGTAGAGGAGCCAGCACTTAGATCATGTCCCTATCCCCATGCAACATCAGAGAGACTTTAGGGAATTTATCTGGAATTCTCTCTTGATTTGAGCTGATATCTCACTTGCGGGGGGGGGGGGGGGGGGAGGGGAGGAGACTCATTCACTTCGTGTATTTTCTGGTACATTCTCATCTGTATATCTTCTGTGATTTCTGTTTATTGTTGCTTTAGATAAATAGGTTTCTTTGTTATTTGTTATGTGTGGTATTTGTATAACTGACATTTGATGGGAAGGGAGTAAACCTTAAATATTTATTGGAGTACTCCTTCCCCATTAAGGAATAGTGATTGGGATCATAGCTTGGACCTAAAATTTATTTTCCCTAGACTAACAATACTTGGGAGGGGTGTATGTGTGTGTGTCTACAAATAGATGTAATTCTAGCCCAACTCTCTCTCTCTCTCTCTCTCTCTCTCTCTCTCTCTCTCTCTCTCTC
>NW_027185761.1:54662571-54664444 GCF_028583685.1 Petaurus breviceps papuanus
CTCTCTCTCTCTCTCTCTCTCTCTCTCTCTCTCTCTCTCTCTCTCTCTCTCTCTCTCTCTCTCTCTCTCTCCCCCCTCCCTCCCTCTCTCACTCATCATTGTGGCTAGCCTCATAATCTCAATCTCCTGCTTCCCTTACGACTGTAATCTAAATCTCCTTTGGAGAAGGAGGGGCAGAGGCGACTCCAGGATATTCATCCATACCTCCCTGGACAGGCCATATCTAGATAGACACATATGACCTACACAGGTAAAACATACACAGAGACAATATAATATAACACAATACAATATAATATAGTACTATTATTGTACACCTTGAACAATCGTATTTGTACAGCATAATGTTCTTTGTTCTTATATACAAAAACAAAAGAAATTATAGATATAGATGTGATGTGTGTGTGGTTTTGTGTGTGTGTGTATAGGATATGTATATATACAAATCCTATACACACACACACACACACACACACACATATCTCAGCTCTAAGACCTTCTTCCTCCCAGACTGTAGTGACACTTGACTACTCTAAAAGAATGCTCCAAACACAGGAATTCTTAGGAATGCAGTTCAGGTGCTTAGACTCAAATCTCCCCAACAATTGTTTTCCCTGGTAGACGACAAGATCAAATGAAATGGCATATGGAAAATGCTTATCAGACTTTAATGCACTATATAAATGTGATGTTGATGATGGTGATGATGATGATGATGATGATGCAGCATCCCCTTCTTGAAGGGTCATGCTGGACTCCTCATCTAGTAACTTATCCTTTTTTTACCACACTATGCTTAGCTGGAACCTTCAGCCCTGCCCACCTTACATTAGCACAGTGCTTGACACATAATAGGTGGTTAATAAATGTTAATTGATTGATTATCTGGCTCATTGGTCAAGCTATGTAGGACTCAAATCACTTCTCACAGCTTATACATTTCTAGTGGAAGAGTGATTTTATTCCAGGACAGACTGTAGCACAGAGAGACTTCCCCTATACCTGCTGTTCCCTTCTTCCTGTCCTTAAACTCCCTGCCCCAAAGTCACATGCTCGTCATGTCCTAGGCTACTTCCAGCCCCAGGATAGGTTCCCCACTCACTTTCCCATACTTGAGGACATTCCCACTTTTGGAAGCCTTCGAGCACGGGTCTGATGGGCACCCATGGCTCATTCCCTCTTCCTTCCTTGCCCTTGTGGCACATGGACTGTTGAGGGGCTCACAGGATTCTCACTTAGGTAGATTGCAGGCATAAGAACCGGTTAGGAGACTGAGGTGAAAGTCCAGGAAGAAGTGATGGGGGCCTGAATCAGAGTGCTGCTCCTGTGGTTCCAGAGAAGAGGGCAGGTGTTTGAGATGTTGTGGCTGTAGGACGGGTGATATGCTCTAGCAATTCTTTGACCTCGGAACCAGTACAACCATTTTGTCTGTTTTCTGTCCTCTCTCCGTTAGACTTGTAAGACAAGGACTGACTATGTCTTATCTCCTGTGTTTAGCACTCTATCTTGCACATTGTAATTGTTGCATAGGTTCTCAGAGTGGGTGATACTGCCCCTTGGAGGGTGCTGGAACAATGCAGGGGGGGGCGGGGCAGTGGTAGCCTTGGGTGCAACTGGGGGCACTGAATAAAAATAATGAAGAAGAGAAGAAAATTCTGAAAAACCACTCATACATGTCTCATCTGCTGTATAACAGAGTTAAAGTCGTAGTGATTAATTTTTTTTTCTAAATAAACACACAAAATGCACATTATAACCAATAAGTAGTCGAGTTTACCAGCAGGTCTTAACAAGCAAGTCTTGGTAGGTGAGCCGTTGTGCCTTGTCAGGAAGTCCAACATATATTGGCAGGAATCTGTGTGTGTAATGACTT
>NW_027185761.1:54669444-54726019 GCF_028583685.1 Petaurus breviceps papuanus
AAAAAAATGACAAATCTTGGGGGCATTCTTTATAAAGGGCAAGAACTAGAATTCATATACATTTTCACTTATGTCATCCCATTTGATTCTCACAACAATCCTGAGAGGTAAGTACTATGCTTATCTTCATTCAACAGAGGAGGAAGCTGAGTTTGGAGGAGGTGAAGTGTCCAAGGCAGGATTTAAAGTCACATCTTCCTGACTTCTAGTTCAATGTTCTGCCCACTGTACCACCTAGTAGAAGTAAGCTCTGAAGCTAGTAGTAGTCAGAGAGATTAAAAGACTGTTCAGAGAAGCCAAGGAAGGAGGAAATCTCACAAAGAAATATGGTTCGCCAAGAATCATAGTATCTTTGAATTAGGGCTTAAAGGGAACTTGGGCTGTCTCATCCAACCTCCCTAATTTTTAGGTAAGGAAATGGAAGCCTAGAGAGATGAAATGGGTTCTCTAAGATGTCACAGACTATGAGTTGCATTTCGAGAAGAAAAAGGAGAAAGCATGTTTTCTTGGTGGTTCATAGATTGGCTGACCATGTGTAATAGAGCAAGAGGGTCACCTATAGGAAGTATAAAAAATAGCCAAAGTTCTGTCATATGAAAACTCAAAAAGAGGCTGGTCTTGCTCAGGCTAGTTATGGTACCTTTGCTTAACAATCTCTCCTATTTATGGGGTAAGTTGTGTTTGCTTAGCTACATGATCATACTATGTCTTTCCACTCAATTCATTAAACATCTATTAACCACCTACTATGTGTCAGGTATTGTACTCAATTCAGTGGATCCCTCAAAAGGCAAAAGACAGTCTTGCATTATAAAAAATCCAGATTGGATCAGTGTCTGCTATTCCCTCCGTACCTCAGCCCATGCTGAAGCACAGATGTGGCTCCTATAAAGAAATGAAAACCTCTTCTCAAATATCTATGCAAGCCAACATTAATCACAAATGAGGGTTAGTGACCACTAGATATTCATTGTATTGAGGCGAAATCAATGGGGAACAATGACTAAGCAACAGTTCACAGACAGAGGAAGAAGCTGACCCAGATAGCATCAGTTTTTCTTTCCCTTCCCCTTGCAGAAAGGGAGGAAGAAAGTCAGAACAGTGTGAGGTGGGCGATTAATGTGGGGCTGCTTCCTCATTCAAAGTGAAGACTGGGGAGAGAGAGGTGTTGGACTCAGTGTGTTTCTTGTCTCCCCAGCTGGCCTTCCCTGCTCTCCAGAATCTCCCAGGCAGCCCACAGGTCAAATTCTTCAGTTGCTTGACAACGATCCTTTCAGAGTCCTTTTCCATATGGGAGCTACAAGGGAGGAGGAAGGGCAACGCAAGCCAGGGCATGTTCTTTTGACATCCCACATTGGTCCCATACCTCCTTGTGGATCCCAAGATAAAGGGTGAAATCTCCTCTTTCAATATCTTCTGTATAACACTCCTACCCATCAGTTCCTGAAAGAAATCACAGATGTGAACTGGGACTATGACAAATCCCCTGTTCTTTTAGACCCACAATTCTGAGTCATCAACTTTAAATGGAAAAAAAAATTCCATTTTAGAAGCAATCAGCACCTTTTATTAGTGTGAGGAACTTCTGGTATAGAAACTCCCTCCACTGATGCCATTTAGCAGCTTGTCTGAGAGGTGCCTTTAGAGAATGACATGGGGACATCTTGGAGACTGTGACCTGATGCTTAATACATGTTTATGGAATTGAATCTCCCTCCCAGTCATAACTTAAAAAAGTCATTCCCTCTAAACGATATGGTACGCTATGGAAGAACGATGTCATAGGTAAGCTTCATCCCAGTGCAAATTGCCATGATTGTTATGTAACCCTACATAGAGGCAGGCAGGAAAATCATCCCAGTAAATACAGTAGAACAAAAATGAAGTTTCTTTTCTCAGGTGAAAAATGAGACTGGGAAATTTTGGTCTGAGTGGCTCTTCATTCATATTTCTTCCCATTAGGATTGAAGGCCATTTTTATTGTTATTGAACACACCCCACCAGGGAGAGACATGCCAACTTCAAACTCAGTTACTGTCACTGCCTGTCTTGTCATTTACCCTTAAATGTATGCAAATCCCAATTGACTGCCCTTCGATGCAAACATTGGATGTTATATAAAAAAAAAAAAACAACAATCAGATATTGATTTTTTTTAGGTAGAACGAGCTAAGTTGTGTGAGAGCCTCCTGAAAGATGTTAGGACAATCATGAAGGCAGGTGACTTGAAAGTAACCCTCTTATTCCATGAGATCTACACACTGACACTTGCTTGACTGTGCCTTGGGAAACGCAATTGATTGTTTTGTTTTTTCATTTTTTTTTTAGTTGTAGAGCTAATAGATAACAAACCTGTTGGCCTCCTTCTCCTCATCAGTGATTTATCTTTACAGAATCATTAGCAAGGCTTAAAGCCAAATTTTTTTCCATTCATAGTTAATTCTTCCCTTCCCTGAGTCCCATATTGGGCATGTATTTTGTAGTCCCTTTTAGCTTGACACAGTCAGACTTAGCCTTCACTGTTCACCCATCACCATCAAAGTGAGGCACTTTTTACCACAACCTGCTATGCCTCCAGTGGTACAAAATGCAAATTAGGCACAAAAGAGATGAGTAGAAAAGCTTTCAAAAGAATGCCAACTGTTAGTCACATTAGCCTCACCCTTGATGTCCAGACAAAGAAAATACCTTCAAAAGTTAGCTGAAAGTGACCATGAAGAAAAGCGTTTTTGGATTTGAGGCGTGAACTCAGACATGCAAAATGGCAAAACTGGCCACAGAGAAGTGTGCCCAAAGCAGATGGCAGAACCAAATTGTGGGATTTGAGGAGCAGAACAGCAGAAATCAAAAGTAGCAAGTAAAGCACCCACTAATTCTGGAGTCAGAGAAAAAGGGTTCAGATTCCACTTCTGTCACTAATACTGTGACCTGAACAAGTCACTTACTGTCCCTGAGCCTCAGTTTCCCCTTCTGTAAAATGAAGGGTCTTGCTAGACGGCTTCTGAGGTATCTTTCCACTCCATAATTTATTTTGGAGGGTATGAGTGGGGGAAAAAATTTAAACAAAAGAAATTCTTTGACCCGTCCCACTTGGACTACCTTGCAAGAGAGCATTAACCAAACAATGTTCAATTCAGTATCGGTTCTGAGCTCAAAAAATGTAATGATTGTCTTAAGGCACACAGGTTAGCTGCCTTTTTCAGTATTAATTGCACCAAGAGGGCCATTTGTGCCATGTTAAGATCTGAAACTTGCATCTTTATTTGTGGAACAAGTGCATATATTTATCATTATATCTGTCCTTTGAAAGTAGGCCCAGGGATATTTGAATCTGGGAAATGACCACATGGGAATTTGTAAAATGCTCAGTAGATTTTTGTGGTGTTTAACTGAGACCTTGTGAAAGGAGACAAACATGTAAATGAAGTCAACTTGCTCAGACCTCTGGGATCCATTACAGCCCAGAGATACTCTTAACAGATAATTAGCCAGGGCTGTTAATCAAGTTTAACAGGTGTTGAGTAATGAACTGAGACAGGGCATCTGCTGTGACCGGCTTCTTTCTCTAATCTGGTTAGGCAAGCCTAATGCCAATTGGAGACCAGAATGCTTTGAAATGAGATTTGCCATCATACTTTCCAATGCCACCATCCGTCTTGTAGTCGTTGAAGAATGGTGACATTCATGTTCACAAGAACACATAAGGAATCTGTCCAAAATTCCCAAAGTGAAGAGTGTTAATGAATTTAGATTTCTCACTTTTTTTTTCATGTCAGTTTCTTTCCTTTAAAAAAAAAAGTGAAATCTTACCTTTTTCAACAATTTACCATGGAGGGACAAACCCACTTAAAAATGTAATTGTATCTTAAAAAAAAATGTCCTTCATTTCTTAGTTTATTCTTCTCCCCTCCCTGGAGTGTCAACCATAGTTACAAAGAAGAAAAAAAAGGGCGACCAAACCAGTCCGTCAAGTTAGGTGCCACATAGAGTGGAAGGAGCATTAGAATCAAAGGATCCAAGTTCAAATGATGCGTATTATCTACATGACATTGAATGAGCCACTGAGGCTCCCTGACTTTCAGATTCCCATATGCAGAATGAGGGGTTTGAACTACGCAGCCTCTGGGGTCCCTTCATGTCCAGATTTATGATCTTTTGTGGTCAATTAAGTCTGATAGTAAGAAGAAAATTTCACAGCTATAGTTCCCCATCTTTGCAAATAAATTATATCAATATCTGGGCGGGGGGGGAGACAGACAGAGAGACAGAGAGGGGAGGGGAGGGAGTGAAGGAATGAAGAAGAGAGGGAGGGAGGAAGGAAGAGAGAGAGGGAGAGAGAGAGAGAGAGAGAGAGACAGAGAGAGAGACAGAGAGAGAGAGAGAGAGACAGAGAGACAGAGACAGAGAGAGACAGAGAGAGAGATACAGAGAGGGGAGGGGAGGGAGTGAAGGAATGAAGAAGAGAGGGAGGGAGGAAGGAAGAGAGAGAGAGGGGGAGAGAGAGAGACAGAGAGACAGAGACAGAGAGAGACAGAGAGAGAGAGACAGAGAGGGGAGGGGAGGGAGTGAAGGAACGAAGAAGAGAGGGAGGGAGGAAGGAAGAGAGAGAGAGGGAGAGAGAGAGAGAGAGAGAGAGAGAGAGAGAGAGAGAGAGAGAGAGAGAGAGAGAGAGAGAGAGAAGATAAATACAAAAAAATAATGTAATGCTCTCAACCACAACGTATTTGTAAGGTAATATTTAAGGATGAGCAGTTTTCAAATGGTAAAGCAAACACGAAGAGACAATATTGTGGATTCTCTTTTGAAGGGGATAAAAAGCACACAGAGAAAGGCGGAGTGATGCCCTGAATGCAAATCATGTCAATTTCATATTCTTAGATTTTTAAACCGTGTTTTAAACCAGTGGTCATTCTATAAACAACTGGATTAAATTAGGAAGTATAAAAAAGCAAAATCAGCAGATATCTTAATAGCCAAAGCTCTGAAGATGGAAGAACAAAATCCATGAGCCCGGTTTAAGTACCAAATCCCAAATGCTGGAGATGTACAAATACGACAATGGTTATATTGTTATACTTGGGTTCATTTCTAGTAATCCCAATTGCAGCATGTGTTGAATTTTCCAATTTTGAACACTAGTTCCATGGTTCTGGCAAAATTACAAGGACATTTACAAATAAAGCGCTGCAAATTGAAAAACAAAGCTCTCAAATTTAAATGAAAATTCAATGAATGGAAACGATCTCCCCCAATACTGGATTCTGTTAGTCAGTGGCAAAATGGAAATTGCTGTGAGACATCCTGCCAGGTATGGTATAGGGTCCATTATTGCTCCCAATTACAGAAAGCAGTCACATCCCTGGGAATAAGTAAGTTATTTGATATTCTAACATGTTTGAGATCATCCATATGTCATTTGGAACTATTATTAATTGGCATTTAAAATAATTGTAAAGCATAGAAAGCCTTCCAAAAGCTTCTGCAGAGGGAGGCTAGCAGAGCCCAGAAAACAGTATACGCAGTAAATGCAGCAGTGTAGATGGAAAGGACAAAACAAATGAAAGGAAATGCTGAAAAATTACAAAGAACAAGCATGACATGATCTGAACAAAGTGATATGAAAAGAGACCTCCCCTCACTCCCTTGCAGAGGGGAGAGCTCCACCTCTATATGGAGCATTGCCTATGAGTTCAGATTTCTTTCATGTATAGAAAATTATTTTGTTTGTTCTTTTTAAAAAATGTTTTTCTTTAAAATAAAATTATTTTGGTTAAATGAAATAGCTCTCCAGCAAAGGAGAGAGCCAGTGAGACTCTTAAGAATATAGAGAAGCAATTAGACAATTTAAATACAAAAGATAGCAACAAAATGTATTTTTAAATAAATTTAAAAGATTTTCATCCAAGGACTTTTCATCTAATTCATTTGGAATTCTTTCTGGTGCTATCATTTGTGCCTGTATGAATCACTAAAAGTAAGAAGTATGTATCAGATTTGATGAGACTTGGGAGATTCCACATCAAGTCTCAGACAGTAGACCTCTCATTAAATATCTGGGCATTGGTGGGTGGGGGAGGAAGAAGGGGGTGCAGTGGAACTATCTTGGAACTAGTAGGAGACTATAGTGAGATTTATGGTCTTGCCTTTTTAGTGTGATGCCAATAAAATGTAAAAAGTCATTAGCAGGAGAACGCTGTGTATGAAATGGAGATTTTTGTAGGCTTCTATTTATGAGACTAATGAGTTAGAAACTCATGAGATGGATGGATGTTCAGTGGATTCTATGATTCAGAGCAAGAAGGAATTTTAAATCATCTAGTCTGGCTGCCTCACTTTACAAAAGAGGAAAGAGTCTTAGAAATATTAAGTGACTTTGTCAAGATTACACAAGGAAGCAAGTGGGAGAGCTAGGATTCTAATCTAAGTCTAGTGACCCTGAATCCAAATGTGAAGGTCATACAATGGATCGATGCTGGCCTTGGAGTCGGGAAGACCAGAGTTCAAATCCTACTTCAGACACTTATTTTCTGTGTGACTCTGGGCAAATCATTTAGGCAACTAGGTAGGTGATGCCTTGAACTTGGAGTCAGGAAGTTGTTGTTCTAGTCATGTGCAATTCTTTTTGAGGCCATTTTGGAGTTTTCTTGCAAAGATACTGGAGTGGTTTGCCATTTCCTTCTCCAGCTCATTTTACAGATGAGGAATTGGGGTAAACCAAGTTAAGTGACTTGCCCAGGGTCACACACAGTAAGGAGTGAGGAAGACCTGAATTCAAATCCTGCTTCAGATACTGTATTAGTTGGGATACCTTGGGCAAGTAACTTAACCTTCTTTCATTTCAGTTTCCTGTATCTGGAAATAATAATAGCACCTATTTCCCTGGATTTTTATGAAGATCAAATGAGATAATAGATATAAAATACTTTGCATACCTTAAATTACCATATGAATGTTAGCTATTTTTTTCTACTTCCCTGTGCCTCAGTTTCCTCACTAATAAAATAAAGGGACTGGACTTGATCATGCACAAGGTCCTTTGCAACTCCCTACTCCTCTTGCCCACTAGCTTTAGCTTCTTAACCCTGATCTGCCTTTTTTTCCCCATCCTCATCTCTGCTTTTTGGGGAACAAAGTATGCCCTGATTGTAGGCTGATACTGAGTATAAAGATTCCAAGGTGAGACAACTATGTAGTAAGAGAGATGACTCCTCTAGTATTGCTACTGTTTTTGAGGAACAGATAACTCGCAAGTGTTGACAATAAGTGAGGCTGTATTCCCTCAGAATGTTCACTTTGTACAGTGGATATTCTAAGTGTGTGTTTGTAAGCAATCCCAAGGCACCATCATGCTGAGCAAAAGGTCTGCTTCCAATAACTTGGAAGTTCAAATCCCTCCTAGATTTCAGCAGATCAGGTGGCTGCATCTCAAATATGTCCATGGTGAAACATTTATGTTTTAATATTATACCAATATGACAGGCTTTTCAACAGCCTTTTTGTAACTACCATCTGGCATAATTTTTTTCCTGACCTCATCTGAAACAGGATTTCTAGTTATTACCTTGCCAATCACAAAGCAGATCAACAACCTTGCTGTGATTTTCGGCATGTGCAAATAAACAGTGTTCAGCTGGAAATGCCCAATCCTGAAAGATCAACCACTATGGCAACCGTAGTCAGCCCAGAAATAAAATACACATTGTTATTGGATGTGGCCATATGACCATCACAACTTTAGGAGCACTTTCCCCTGCTTCTCTTCTTTCTTCAATATAATGTCATGACTCAATGGATGATTTGCTTTGTTGGGAGAGAGGAAAATATGTCCATACCTATATCTACACATACACACACATGTACATAAACACATATGCATGTATATCTCTATATCCTTTTTAAAAAAATCCCTTTTACTTGGGGATTGACAAATGCCAACTTGAAATTAGGACATCTTTCCTTCCTGAGAGAAGGCAGACTGTTGTATTCAAAAGAGTTTTTTGGATTAATAACTACTTAAAAGATTTTTTTCACGTATGGCAACAACACAGATGTTAACTGCTCTGAAATTGCTCTAAAAAAACCCTCAAAACTAATAAAAAATCCTTGGTCGCTGTCCTTGACCTAAGGTAAGACAGAGAGAACTCATACATATATATGTTCAGTTCATTTCAGTTTATCTCAATAATCATTTGTAAATTCAAGCACTATATTGAGGTCTGGGGATATGAAGATGTAGGGTATGCATTTGTTTCCCCATGAAAGTTAAATGTATGTTTGCATGGGCTGTCTAAATAAAAGGAAGGAGTGAATAGATGTTTCTGGAATCTTGCCCATTCTCTATACAAGACTTTGATCCTATCTGGAAGGCCATAGGATATTGGGGCTACAAGGCTGGCCTATCTTCAGAAAGCAGTTTAGACCTAAATATATCTGCTATCTTAAATATTATTAATCTAGAGAAATGATTTTTAGGTTCAAGTTCCTTCCCTGGTTGGTATCCCTTAAAATAAGAAGGAATGCAGCATATCTCTAAAGGCTTAGTTCCTTCCCACAAAATACAAATTACACAAAAGACCACCACAAATAGTGAATAGCAAATAAATCTATTTATCCAAGGAGGGAGCAAACATAAATCAGAGCAGTTATGCAGATTAGAGTAAAGCAGGCAGTACACAGAGTGAATGAGCTCTCCCAATGTCATTTTTTAAATTGTTGTTCATTCATTTCATTCACATCCAGTTCTTTGCAACCTCATTTGGGATTTTCTTGACAAAGATAATGGAGTGGTTTGTCATTTCCTTTCCCAGATCATTTTACTGTTGAGGAAACTGAGACAATGGGGTTAAGTGACTTGCCCAGGGTCACATAGCTAGTAAGTGTCTGAGGCCAGATATGAATTTAGGTCTTTCTAAGGCCTGGCCTGGTGACCTATCCACTGCAGTGCCACCTAGCTGCACCCTGCCAAGGCAATAAGATAATTTAGTTCAGGTGCAAGAGTCCCCAATTTCAACCAAGGAGAAATTCCCCAGAGTCTCAAGAGAGGCTAGCTAGAAATCAGGGACATGTTGAATCTGCTAATTTTCAAAGGTCTGCTTAATTCCAAAGTTTTTTTTTCCCTCTCTCTCTCCTGGTTTCTCCCCCAAGGAGAATCTGCAACCAGGTATATCTTCTTTTGAAACAGGGAGAAAAAATGTTTCTCTCATCTCAAACTCTTTCTAATTCCACCCCTCATACGTTTATATAGCAATAAATATATATGTATATATCTTTTTGTGTATTGTTATTTCTCATGATATATTCTGTACATTGTACGTGATCTATATCATGACCTATATTATATCTTTACCTCTCTTTCTATTTTCTTATAGCATCCTTTCCACCAATGAACAATCTTATACATATGATCCAGGCATGAACCCTAGGTTACAAAAGCAATAATTAAACAAGTCTTACCCTCAAGGAAATTAAATTCTGTTGGGTTAGGGGTCATAACATACATAATGATAAATAAAGACAAAGTAATTTTAGGGGTAAAGGGGAACCTTAATAAAAGAAAGAATCAGGAAAGGCACCCTGTAAAAGGTGATACAAGTGGAACACGGAAGGGAATTAAGGGTGACAAAAGATGGTTGTGAGGAGGGGATAAGGGACAGCCCTGGCAAAGGAATGTAGAACAGAGAGAGAACATTGCGTATGGGAAACATCATATGGGCTGTTTTGCCTGGTCTATAGCTTACATAGAGGAGAATAATGTTGAATCAGCCTGGAAAAGGTGGGCAGGGCTAGAGACTGAAGGGCTTGAAATTCCAAAACTCCTATAGATAATATGTGCATACTTGTATATATCTGTATATAAGTGTTATTTGGATTTAAGTGCCTACCATGTTCCAGGCACTGTGCTAAGTGCTGGGGATATAAAAAGAAGCCAAAGACAGTCCCTGTCTTCAAGAAGATTACAGTCTAATGGGGGAAATTATATGTAAGCAAATATGTACAAAATAATTAATATGTAGAATTAATTGGGAATAATTAACATGGAAAAGTATTAGAATTATGAAGGGTTCAGGAAGGCTTCCAGTAAAAGACGGGATTTTAGTTGGGGAGGAAGCCAGAGAGGTCAGTAATTGGAGCAAAGGAGGGAGAGCATTCCAGGCATGGGGGACAGACACAGAAAAGACCTGCAGCTGATATGGAGGGTCTTATTTGTGGAATAGCCAGGAGATCAGTGTCACCAGATCTAAGAGTATGAGAAAGGGAATAAGGTGTATGGAGACTGGAAAAGTAGAAAAGGGCTAGGTTTCGAAGGGCTTTGAATGCAAAACAGAGCATTTCATATTCAGTCCTGGAGGAAGTAAGGAACCAGTAGAGTCTAGGGGATAATATGATGAGATCTGTGCTTTTAGGAAAATCACTTTAGTGGCTGAATGGAGGATGGATCAGAGAGGGGAGAGACTTGAGGCAGGCAGTCCTGGCAGTAGACTATTACAGTAGTTCAGGTATGAGGTGATGGCGGCATACACCAGAGAAGGGGCAGTGTCAGAGAAGGGGGTGAGATATAGTAGGAAGGAAATGAAGGATAGGAGAATACATTCCCTCCTTTCCATGTACCCTCTGCCACCCCCTGGTAGATCTTCATCTTGGATGGATTTTCATTCCATCACTCCTTCCTGCTTTCCATCCTTCTGCCCTCCCTCCCTCTTTTTTCTTTCCTTTCTTCCTATCTCTCTTCCTTCTTCCCTCCTTCCTTCTTTCCTCCTTCCCTTCCTCTATTTCCTCCCTCCCTCTTTTTCCTCCCTTCCTCCCTCCCTTCCTTCCTTCCTTCCATCCTTCCTTCCTTCCTTTCTTCCTTCCTTCCTTTCTTCCTACCTTCCTTCCTTGTCAGCCCACATGATATCTACACACAAATGCACTGCTTTCATGTTCCCCTAAGACTTGACATGGTTCTGCATCTTCTTGTCTCATCATCTCTCTCTGGATGTGGTTCAGCTTGTCCATAGCCTCCCTACCACATCCACTTCAGAGCACAATACAGTATTCCACATGTCTTCAACCCATGATAGTGCACACTCCTGCAGGACAATAGCCAAACATTTTCTGCATACAAAACTTTTACTAACGAAGCCCAAAATCACAGTAATTTTTTAGTTCCCATGTCACACTCCCACTGCTGACTTTTAATAAGTTTGCTCTCCTCAAAGGTCCCCAGGGCTTTTTCCTATCAACTGTTGCAAAGACAGGGTTCCCTCCCCTTCTCCTTGTGTTTCTGATGATTTGGAAGTGTAAAACACCACACTTACTCCTATGAAGTTTTCTATTATTAGATTTATCGCCCATCATCCTGACTATAGCATGTTAGTTGTTCTCTTGACTTTTTGTCAGCCACAAATCTAATGAATGTGCCAGGTGCACATGATAAAAATATTGAAATGACCAGGACGAAGAACTGATATTGTGATTCACTACTAGAAACCTCTGCGGCTACACTGATCTTCATCACCATCCACGTCTAGTGGTTCAGCCATTTCCGAATCCCTCTTCCTAGAGCTGAGCCCCATCCCTCCATTAGCTACAGAAGGATGTCAGGACAGACTTTGTCAGATGACTCGCTGAAATTCAGCTTATTCATGATCCCCTTAAATGAGGCACCCAGGAATGAACCCACAACGTTTTAAGTTTTGTCGAACCTGACCAGATAGTAGTGGAAGCATTGCCTTCCTTGTTCTTTATATTATGCTTCTATTAATCTAGACTGAACATTTACATTCATATTTGATAACCACATAACAATGTTGACATATATTAAGCTTAGATTAAACCAAAACTCTTATGTCATTTTCCTCATAAAGTGCTGACACACCAAGTCTTCACCAATTTGTACATGTTCAGTTGAGTTTTTCAACCCAGCTCTATGGCTTTACATTTATTCCTATAAAATTTAACCTGATTTGTTTGAGCCTATCATTTCAAATTTTGGTAATCTCTTGGAATGTGGGTTTTGCCATCTAGAACATTAAATGTATTTCAGAATTCTGTATCACATGTACATCTTGCAAGGATACCTTCCAGTCGTTCAAGAGAGAAGATAATAAGGGCAAAGTGCTTAGCAAATCTTAAAGTGGAACTGATAACCATATACTCATTCTCCATGACTTTCAATTGACTACTTGTACCTCACAGTGTCAATTATGTGATAATATTATTGTTCTCCCAGGTCCTTGATGAAAATATTGGATGGGAGCATCCTAGAACAGAGCCCTCTGTAAATCATGAGAGGCCACCCCTCTAGGTTGACCTTGATCCATTAATTTACACCCTTAGGACCTGTCATTGAACTTCAAAGTCATGGAGAATAAAGCTACTATTGACAAGTTCATGTTTCTCTATCTTGTCCGTAAAGGTGTCCTGGGAAACTCAGGCAAATGTCCTGCTAAAATCCAGACACATTAACAGGGGACATTATGTAGCACTTTGAATCTACATAGTATTTTATGTACATTACCTTCTTTGAGCCTCCCAATATTACTCTGAGGTAGGTTCTATATATGACACCTATGGAAACAGAAGCTGAGATTTTTCAATGACCTGCCCTTGTCACTAGCTATTGATGTGGTCATGTGGAATTCAAACCCAGGTCTTTCAAAATGCAGATCCAGGGTGTTTTCTCCAGTATGTCATAATTCTTGTCAGTGTCTATAGTATTTTCCCCAATCTACCAACCTACTAATGCTAATAAAATAGATAAAAATGTGTATGTGTGCACGCATAATCTATATTAAATGAAAAGATCCTGACCTGTGGATTGAAAGTTGGAGGGCGTGAATAGGGAATGATAAGAAGACTAGAGTCTCTGTGTGGCCATTAAAAATAGCATTTGAAAAATTAATTTGGGGGTGCTGAGATTTTTCAATACTACATGGTGGCATAACTGTTAAATTATATATCTCTCTCCTTTCCCCCTATTTTTACATAAATAATGGACATATTGTTTACCCTACAGGTACCAATTCATCTCTGCTCTATGAAGTAAAATTCCTGAGGAAAACATTTATTATGCACATGAGGTAGTCATGTTTTAAAGATTAATATCTAGTTATGTTAATTCTTTTCCAAAGCACAAAAAGTGATTAGAGCCCATTATATATTTATCACTTGCCTATTTTAATATTTTAAATCACAGCTTGGTGTCCTGTGATCTATCAGAAGACCTCATGAAGATGCACACATAATTGCATGATGGGTAAAAAATTAACAGGTGTCACTGTGTAAATAACGTGTCCATTCTTGCCTGGCTGTCTGTCTTTCCTTTTCCATTTTTGATGATTTCCATCTCTCTCCTAATACTATGTCTAACCCCAGAGAGAGTAACAATTATCTACAAATTATCTGCCATCTTGTACCATCTGGATAACAATTCATTGATTTCTATGGTTCTGCTCAGCAGCAGAGATGCCTCCTCTAACTGGCAAAGAAGCCTAAAACCAGCTTTCTTCCTTTATTTTTTCTTCCTCTTGATAAAGTGCTTTAAAGTTAATATCAAATTTTCAAATGTTTTACCCCAGTGATATGGTTTAACCTAGTTACATGGCATTTCAGTGAGACTTTTACCTTGCATTTGGAATTAACCCACCTTCTGCTTTTGTTCCTTTACATTTGACTTTTCACATAAACCTTGACTTGTCTGAGTCTCTGTGTGAGACATCTCAACATTTTTATCTGAAAGCTGCCTCTGCTGAGTCGTGTTACCCATCACTCTCCCCTGTGTCTTAAATAGGTAGTGTTGAATACCATTTTGGAATTTGTTGAGCTGTAATTGGACAACTAGGTGGTAAAGTGGATAAATTACTGGGCCTAGAGTCAGAAACTTTGAACCCTTCTTGAGTTCAAATCTGACCTTAGACACATTGTCTGCATGACCCTGGGCAAGTCACTTAACCCTGTTTGCCTCAGTTTCCTCTTCTGGAGAAGAAAATGGCAAACCACTCCAGTGTCTTTGCCAAGAAAACTCCAAATGGAGTCACAGTGAGACATGACTGAAATGATTGAAAAACAACAATTAAAAACATGGTAAATCTTGGTTCTACTCTTCCCTAAAGGTATTCGGGGAGAGCACTGAAATCAGTGTATAACTGCAGAGAACTGTGTGATTGAATGGGGCATCATAGGATATCAGAGTCAAAGAGGACCTTGCACATCACTGGGCCCAACCCACTGAAGCCCAGAGGGATTAATTAACTTTCTCAAAAGACCACAGGGTCATAGGCTCAAACCTACACGGGACCACTCTCATTTTACAGATGAGAAAACTGTTTGTCAGGAAGGTTTATGTGACTCTCCCAAGGTCACATAGCTCATCATAATTGGTAAACTTGACCCAGGATAAGAGACATTGTTTTCTTAAGATCACATTGGCTTCTAAACAAAACCAACTAAAAATAACAAAACCCACGTGTTTGTTTGTTCTGCTCTTGGTGTCACTTCCTTTAAGAGGAATTCACCTTATAGTACTCAGTTCTAAATATGTCGAAACTGCACCAGATACAGAGACAATTAGCTAGTGCAGTGAGAAAAGTGTTGGGTTTAGAGGTAAAGGACCTAGATTCAAGTCTCCTTGGTTTGCTGTTTGCTCCCTATGCGATTTCTGATACATGCCTTTGGCAAGGATCAATGTTTCAGTTTCTTTACTTATACAATGGAGACATTGTACGAGATGACCTCAGCCCTTCATACTCTGAGTAGAACATCCCGTGATCCTTGATATATCATTCTGTGTCACTTCATTCACTTCACTGTAACTTTTGAAAGGAAACTAGGTAAATTTGGCCTTCACAGTTATTCTACCCTATCTGGGCAAGCCCCATTAAAAGCTTACCACTAAAGCTTCTGCAAGCTTCCATTAGGCTCTCCAGCGGCCATCACAGCAGCATGAATACTAGTGATTGAGAAGAGGCCAAAAGAGTTGCATATGAAATGAATGTGATAAAGGACTTTTTTTTTAAAGGAAGATAACTAGGGGTGGAGGGCAGTATCTTATTTAGAAGCAAAGGAAAATTAAAAATGCAAATGGTCCTGAAGAATTGGATAAAAAGATAGTATACAGACATTCAACCCACCCAAAGATCGTAATGTGAGGGGAAGGTTATAGCTCTTTGGCAGGAATACTTGATGAGAGGGACATAGTCAATGGTATGTTACAGTAGTATCTTCTCATCAAGTCAAAGAACTTGTAAAATATAGGGTCCATGTCAACCACCAATCAGCAAGCATTAATTAAATACCTTCTTTGTCCCCAACACTCTGCTAGCTTGGGAATCACTACTTTGTTACCTTCACCTTCTCTTATTTAATGTTTCCCTATGTTTTTTTTTTCCATATATCTTTCAACAATAGCAACAACAACAAAAATGTAACATGGGCCCCCAGGGTAATTCAATATGCTAGTCTTCATATTTTTCAGTTATTTGCTGTGTAAGGTTTTGTTAGAGAATTTTAGAGTGAACCATTAAGATGCTCATGTACTTCTAAGTGGGGACCAGTGTTCTATGTCCATGCACATGTTGGTCTTCATCAGTAAGAGGTGGCTTTGTCCCTTTCCAGTTCTACTCGCTTTGGTAATATAATCCTATTGAAATGTTGTGGGCCACCTTGCAGAAAGAGCTGGCCTCAAAATCCAGAAGACTTAGATTTGAATCCTGGTTTTTCAACATACTGGCTGTATGACCCTGGCAAAAATCACCTCACTTTTCAGTTTCCAATGTGACTATAAGTTAGAGATGAAAATATCTCCAGTGCTTTACAAATATTGTCTCATATGATACTCACAACAACCTTGGAAGGTAGGAACTGTTTCTCCATTTTACAATGAGGAAAGTGAGGCAAACAGAAGTTAAGGGAATTGCTCAGGGTCAGGTCTTCTGAATTACAGGCCCAGCTTTCTATTCAATGCACCACGTAGCTGTCCACAGACAAGTTGTCAATCTGTGTAGTTGGAGTTCCCAAACCACATTGTAATCCCTGCCCCCACTGATAAAATCATAGGTCTGACCCAAAAGAGAACAGGGAAGAAATGAAATTCTTAGCAGTTCATTTACATGCCAAGCACATAAAATAGATCAAAGTTGGATTAAGCCTCGGAAGAGCTAAGATGCACTTGATCAGATGCCTTCCTAAATAATCCTCCCAAGGCAGCCCAAGAAAAGAGGCTTCAGGGAGTGGCTGCCATTGATCCCTGGAAGCTCCCTTAGCTAGGTTAGGGCAAAATGTAACTCTGACCTACCACAGCTTCTCCCAGCCAAGCAAAGGGTTGTGCTTGATTATACCAAAGGCCGCAGCCTCTTCTGGTCGCTAACTTCCAATGGCCATGGAGGAATTCAGTATTTTGACAAATCGGCTGAGACTATTTTAATCTGCCAGATAAGATTCCTTTTGATTCAGATTTCTCTTTTTAGCATCTGCATCTATTTTAGCTTCTATTCTTGATACTTTAAGTGTTCAGTTTCATATAAAAATAGTTTTACCCTTTATTTCTGTATATGTACATTTGCTTTTCTCTGTTAAAAAATGAATGGGCCATTGGTAGGGGTTGAGTGAGGCAGCTAGATTGCTTGAGTTCTGGGCCTGGAGTCAGGAAGATCTGAGTTCAAATGTGACCTCAGATACTAACTATATGACCCTGGGCAAGTCACTTTTTAACTCCGTTTCCTCATCTGTAAAATGATCTGGGGAAGAAAATGGCAAACCACCCCCGTGTCTTTGCCAAGAAAACCCCGCGGACAGTACTGGCTTGCTACGGTCCACAGGGTCATGAAGAGTTGGAAATGACTGACTATGTGAACAACAGGTTGATTAGAAAAGGTCAGGAAGAGTTGCTTTGAAAACATTCCTGAGCTACTTCCTTAACATCAGCGATATACATAGCAAAAAATGCTCGCTTAATTGAAATTATAATATTGTTATTCATGACAGCATTTTTACATAGCTCCTTTAGGTCTGTGAAGCTCACTGAAGATAGAATAAATGAATGAGAATTTATAAATGTGCAAGGCTAGAAATGCAAGCACAAAAGTGAGGCCGTGTCCACCCTGGAAGGGATGCACAGATTTCCTCAGTATCATCTTGTGAGAGTATGTGCTGCCCTTCTAAGATGAGGGCATTCACATGGATCGGGGGGGTGCCAAGATACTTAGATTTGCCTAGAATCTCTAGGATAAACCTGCTATTTCACAGTGTGTAGATTCCTTCTGTAGTTACTTGTTCTGATACTTACTCTTCCTGACTTCATCTTCCTGATCTGTATTTCTACTTCCTTACTCACCGATCAGTTGCTGAGGTAGAGAGATGGAGCGCCAATTCAGCAACTTCACTATCATCACCAGTGGGAACAGGTCATCCTACAGACTCAGCAGATTTGTTCGAATTCATATTTATTTGTTGTTTTGTTTTCACCTAATGGACAAATGCTCTTATGAAGGGTCCCTGGCCAAGTCTGCGGAAACTTATTTCCCCCTCTCTGTCTTTTCCCAATTTTGAAAAATTATACTGCTTGTAACCTTCCATACTTTTCCTCCCTAATGAGTTTATATGCTAATGGGCTATTGCCTTTGATGGCCTGTCATTCTTCTTGTCAAAGTGATCAGTTATTTCCTGGTGGAAGAAGTTTCCGGACTCTTTTAGACTCCTTATTGTGATGATTCTTTTCAATCAGTTGAATTCCTATAAAAATGACGATTGAGTTAATGTCCTTACTGTTGTCTCTTTTCCATTTTCCAAAGTCAACAGTTTATTTTACTAGGTCAGATTTGTGTCTAAAAATACTTTGTCCTTTTTTCTCTTATGATATTTATCTTAACCTTTGAGCTAATCAGTTCATGGCTTGACTGCACAGAGTCTGAAATGACGACTACGTTAGTAATCAGTCTTTACTTATCTTTTATAATATAGCAAACATTTATTTTTGTAATATTCGGTGTTGACCACCTATAGAATTCTGACTCTCCTTTTTTGTTTCTTAAACTTTTATTAATGATTTATTTATTTTTAATTCACTAGCATTTTTTTAGTGTTACCGCTCTATGCAATCTCCCCTTGGTATCAAGGAAAAACAACTCAACAAAACCAGCACAGTTCGATTCAATTCAGTGCAATAACTGTCTGACAGTAGAGGCAGTGCATGCTAGCCCCCCACCTCTGTACAAGAAGAGAGAAGAGTGTCCTCACTCGCTCAAAAAGAAAGTATTCATGTTACCTAGATACAAAACTTCTACATAATCCACAAGTCTTCAGGCTTTGTCATTCTTGATTGCCAAACACACGTTCTAGCATGTTTTGGGGGGTACTTCCCTGTGCTCACCTTCTCATTCAAGTCACCAAATATCAAGGTACACAGACTTAGTTTAACCATGGGATAACATTGCTAAGTGCTATTAGCATCAGAAGCTGGGCTCAGTGTACACTCATGATGGTGGTTTGCATGTGCCTCTCTAGACAGAGTGCTGAGTCCAGGCCATCTCTTTATGGTTTGAGTCTCTCTCTAAGTTCTGCCTCTCTCCTGGCCAGTGGTGACTCATTGTTAGGGAGGAAATATGGATTTGTGGATCTTGCCAAACAGAAATAGCTCTGAGCTTCCTACCTACTTCTTGAACTTGATATATCAGTTGGATTTAATCCCATGAATTAATTCTCTATAATAATTATAGTTACTATTTGCATTATCCCTACTATGTGTCAGGTGCTATGCTAAAAGCTTTACAAAATATTTATCTTATTAGATGCTTCCAACAACTCTGGGAAGAAGGTGCTATATTATCCCCATTTTACAGATGAGGAAGCTGAGAGCAAAAGAGGGTAAGTGACTTGCCCAAGGTCACACAGCTAGTATCTGAGGCTGAATTTGAACTCAGGTCTTTCTGATTCTAGGACAGCTGACTATTATTCACTGTGCCACCCAGTTACCTCTAGCTACTTTCTCCATGGAAACAGATAACAAATATTTTAGTAATGTATTTAGCATTTACTTTTAGCATAGAGTAAGGAACACATAATACCTAAAATACAATGCATTAAAAAGCCAATATCTCAGATGTGGGCTGAAAGCCTGCAACTCTCTTAGACCCTAGAAGTTCCCCCAAATCAATATGGAAAAAAAATGTAAGTTCTAGGAAATGTATAATTAACTTTGTATGGTATCTCATTGCTGCTTTTGAGCTGAAAAAGGAGACGCTCTATTTACTCGACTAGGGATTGAGCTGGGAATAGATTTCAGGGCCATGTAAACTTGGATGTGAGAGAATTATGCCTTTATTTTCACCAACTTCTGTTTGAAATTTAGCATTTCCTTCAATTATGAATGTTTTCTTAATAAAATTTATTCTGATAAGGGGTCCATTGGCTTCACCAGACTCCCCAGGAAGTCCATGATATGCAGAAAGGTAAAGAACCCCTACAACAAAGAAGGGGAACTTCTCACTTGTGTCTTAGTGCCCGGGAAAACAAGGCTCAGGCTCAAGTGTGACCTGGAATTGAGTGATGCTTCCCCTGGACTCGGCTCACTCGGTCACTGGCAAGGACCATTGAGGTCCTCCAACCTGGGCTGGCCCCTTGCAGTACTAGATGACTGGATGCACCAGCCAGCTCTGGCAAGGAGCAGTCCCACTTTTTTTGGACATCCGATTCCTTTCCTGAGGACCAGGAAGTAGCTGGATCATGGAGCTTCTCTGCCATAGCTGTACCTCTCCTGACCACACGTCATTAGCCACCCAGATCCTCACAGGGGAGCACTGACAGAGTGAGAGGGGTCCAAAAGTAAGTTGGGGGATTGTGCCATGCAGTTCCTTTCCCTCTGCATCCTTGGCATCAGAGCTGGCATAAGGGTTGCAGTTATCTTTGTGACAGCCCATTTGCTTCTGCTCAGTGTGAGCCCTGCAGGGCTCAATGACCAGTTAGCACCAGGAAATGATGCTTTCTCTCATCTTTGGGTAAAAGAAACAACCAGCTCATCCTCTTCATTTATTGACCTCTCTGAGGAGAAGCCCTGAGCTATCTTTCCAAGTGCATCAGCAGAATAACCACATACATTTCAGTGGATTCAGTCATTCAGGGTAACACAAATCCTCAGAAAAGATGGTGGAACCAATATTTTTTCTTTGACCAAGGATCTTTCCCTTTGGAATGTCTATAGCTATCTCTTATAGAGTGGGAAACCAAGGCAGAGGGTGGATGGTTTAATGCAAATGGAACAGATAAATTGCAGAGTGCCTGAGATGCCAGTTCTCTGCTGCAAACCCTTCAGCTGGTTTGTTGGCTGTCCCTTCTTTCCTTCATTCGAGTCCAACCACTCAAATTAGCCTCCACATCCCACTTTCTTCTAAGACTCAGTTTGGGGTTTTAGCGAAAGTGCTCCCGGCCATCGATCTTTACATAAAGATGATTAATGTCATCTACAAAGCATATAGTAAAAGCACATAATAAAGACAGGAAGCTAGTAAAGAGAATTGATTTGTTGGGAGCTCTGTATGACTCTCACTTTCCTATAGAGAGCAGATAGGAGTTTGTGGCAGCCCTGGCTCCAGAGGTCTATCAGGCAGGCAATCAGGGTTTTCAGCCATGCCTCATTTGATTACATTTTGTCTGAAGGATGCAATTGTTGCTTGTTTGCCTGGCTCATAGGACCTGCTTTCCAGAGGAAAGAACTCACGATAAAATCTGGAGTTCAATGGCCTTTCGTTTTGTTCTGATTAAAATTGCTTTATATAGTACAGATACTCTATATGTGCACACGTGTGTTTAAAATAATAGGTACCTGTCAGCTGGGGCTGAATCCTTGTTTTACAGATCACAAAACTGATGCACCAACTTGTTGGGTGTGCAATACTGGGATTCCTTCCAAGTGTGGGTTAGGCTAGTTGGCTGCTGTCAACCTCCCTTCCGTGTCTCAAATTCTGTGATTTCTTGATCAAGTCACACAGTCTGATGTAGAAGAGATTGGCCATCTCTTCCAGTCCTACCTGACTGTGCTTCCACATCCATACTCCCCTTCACTCACTCTTCATTCCCACTGTGAGATTATGCCTCACATCTGTTTGCCCTTGCATGACTGATCTTCCATGTCTGGAATGGGAAGTATGCTAGTAAATATTTAACAAGTAACTAACTCTGATCCCCCTACCAGCACCACTGAAGGCAGCCTTCTGAGTTGTAGAAGACAACTGTCATCTGTCTCCCTTCCCCCGGTCCTCTATGATCCAGTTCCTTCCATTGATCTTCATATTACATGATATTGAGTCCCATCACAATCCTGGTTATTTTCCCCTACATGTTTTCCAAGTTACCATTGTCTCTTCTAAAATTCCACCCACAGAACCAAACCTGTACCCAAATGTGAACCATCCCTGCCGTAGTCCACAGCAGGAATAGTGTGTGTATGGGGGTGGGGGTGAGGGTAGGGTGGGGTGGGGTGCAGTTAATTTTATTTTCCACATGTCTTGGAGAGATGTTTTTTTGTTTTGTTTTTAATAGTTTGTTTTCTTTTCATAGTTTTTAAAATAACTTTTTTTGTCCCCATCTTCATCTGTGGTCTATAAATATTGAGTAACTAAGACTGTAACCCAGTGGGAAAGCCTGTTTCTTCCCACCCAAAATCCTCATCAAAGATACTCTCAGTACAAGTATAGATTATTATAAAAATGTCATATATGGGAGAGTAGGCTTGTGGTTTTATAATTATTGATATTCACTACTTAGCATGTTTTTTTGTAATAATGTCTGGGGTTTTTTCTTACCTTTAGTATTTTCTCATCTTTCAGAAACCTTGAGAATCTGTCCCTCAATCCCCTTAAAACCGTGTCACTTCAAACATAAATCTCTTCTATATATAATTAAGATTCATAGATTTACAGCTGAAAGAGATTTCAGACACTATTGAGTCCACCCCTCTTCATTTTGTAGATAAAGAAATCCAGCTGATTTTACCAACTGTATATTTTTTAAATGCCTTTTCTATTTCATTTATTATTGTTGTTCAGTTATTGTATTAAACTCTTTGTGACCCTATTTGGGGTTTTCTTGGCAGAGATACTGGAGTGGTTTACTATTTCCTTCTCCAGTTCATTTTACAGATGAGGAAAGTACGGCAAACCTGGGTAAGTTACTTGCCCAGGGTCACATAGTTAGGAAATTTTTGAGGACAGATTTCAACTCATAAAGATTAATGTCTTTCTTGACTTCATAGTCCTCTATCCACTGAACTACTTATCAGTGCTTCCTGTTTCTTTGATAAGCACATTTTGGGAGTGGGTTATTCAACTACAAATGTAGTAGCTTCACTCTCCTTGATTTTGAATAAAATTTGTTTAATTTTTGTTGGTTTTTTTTTGCAAATCTTTTCCATCTTTCTTATGTTCATTGACCTCTTTCCAGTTTCTCTCTCCAACACCCTTAGAATAGTCATTCTAATGGGATCTCACCAAGAGTTTCTTTAAATTTCTTTATCTTTCTACAGCTTCTTACTCTTTTATGGTTGATACAGCTCATTCTCTTTCATCATCCTTCTCTACGGCATCATATAAAATCAGTCTATATTCTTAACTGGCCTTGTCGTTTCCGGCCTTATCTCTCTGCCTGACCGGCAGTTTAAGTGTCTGCTGACTAAGGCAGTTTTAAGCATCTCCTCATTACAGCAATTGATTTCCATGGGTTAACATCTGTACAAACTTGTGCCAGCAGTGCTGATGTCTTTCCCTCCATTCATTTCCCATTTTGAGGAGTCATCAGTAATGTCTCTAAATGGGTCAGCTTGGAGATGGCTTCATCACACACCATTTTCAATTCTAGTCTGTGTTCATTTATAAGTTTTGATCTTTGCTATAACAAGTCAGAGGTTTGATTCCATACCGATACTTTATCTGTTAAACTACAATCTGTTTCTTTTTTTTTTGTTCTGTTCCTTGGTGCTCATCTCATCTAGCACCTTCCACTTTTTGTGAAGAAAGTATTTCATGACAGATAGGCTAGTTAGAGAAGACACGGAAGCCTCACAGTCTTTGTTCTCTGTCTTTCTTTGGTCATCATCCATATTTTCAATATAACTGCTTTTCACGAATGCTAACCTTTGCCCTGGAGTGACCAAATATCAGAGTGGATATTTCTAAGTCCTAGTGAATTCTTTAAGAAAAATCCACTTCTTCATGCTCTTCAGAAGAAGCTGGTAAATAAACTGCAATTGCTTGCTTGGTGGCCTTTCTTCAAACCTTTATCAGCTGACCATGAAATGCGCTTTCTTGATGTAAACCAGCTCCACCAGCTCTTTGTATGTCTTCAAGGAGAATCTATGAACTACCCTTCTATTAGTTGTAGCCTCCTGCTATTTTCTGGTTAAGTCAAGTCAACCAGCATTTATTAAGTACTTAATATTATTCAGGCTCCGTGCTAAGTGCTAGGAACGCATATTGTTGCATTTGATTCATTCTTTGTTCTGAAAAGGGTGATGTCTTGACTTGTGGTGAACTGGATTTAAGTGAGACAGAGTGGCCAAAGTCATCATGGAGGAAGGCAGGAAGGCAATAATGCAGGCAGGAAGCAAGGCAGGAAGGCAGGATGGATGGAAGGAAGGAAGGAAGGAAGGAAGGAAGGAAGGAAGGAAGGAAGGAAGGAAGGAAGGAAGGAAGGAAGGAAAAGGCAAGGAAGGAAGGAAGGAAAAGGCAAGGAAGGAAGGAAGGAAAAGGCAAGGAAGGAAGGAAGAAGCAAGGAAGGAAGGAAGGAAAGAAAGGAGGAAGAGGGAAGGAAGAGGCAAGGAAGGAAGGAAGGAAGGAAAGGAGGAAGAGGCAAGGAAGGAAGGAAAGGAGGAAGAGGCAAGGAAGGAAGGAAGGAAGAAAGGAAGGAAAGAAGGAAGGAAGAAAGGAAGGAAGGAAGGAAGGAAGGAAGGAAGGAAGGAAGGAAGGAAGGAAGGAAGGAAGGAAGGAAGGAAGGAAGGAAGCCCTTGCGTTCAAGGGGCTTATATTCTAATGGCTGACACCTAATACACTAAAGGAAGCTTGAAAGTTAAGGTTTTGGGGATGGGGAGAGAATGGTGGGAAAGAAGTCCAGAGAGTCTGGAGCAGAGCCCTGAGAGGAATGAAGAGTGATCACAGTTGGCCTGGGCCCTTTCCTTAAAATGGAAGTCCTGGTAGAAACTGGCTAATTAGAGGAAATGGTCACAGGCTAGAATGATCTTCCTGGGCAGGAAGGCTGCTGGATATCAGGGAGAGAGAAGTAGCTAGGTTGTAGTCCAGCCTGGAAAGGACTGAGGGAGTAAACCAAAAATTAGTTCCATTTACCACAAGAATGTCAAGGTTTACATGATTTAGCTCTTACAGTAATCTGCTCATTGGTCTTTGGAGAAGGATTTCACATTTAGGATGCCAACATCTAAGATAAAATCTGTGGACTTGCAGAGAACTATGTGCTTCATAGGACTGCTGGTTCCTTTTCCACTTCTTTGTTTCCATCACTACAGAAGCTGAAGAGGACCGTGCAGGGGGCTTTTGTCTTTCTTCATTTTGTGCATTGCCATAGCCAAAAAACTCATCACTACGTGACCAGCCTCCTCGTAATAAGACTCCTCACACCATACTGTTGTAGCATATGCTCTGAGATAACCATCCCAACTCCCACCGTCTCTGATGAGTACAATCCCCAAGGCTTGGCTGCTTAGATTCCCTCAGGGCTTACAGTCCTTTAACTAATACTTCATAGTTACAGCATTGTAGCTAGTAGTTACAGCATTGTAAGCTATGGCATTACATAATGCTGTAGCTCATGAACCCCTTTAGTGTGCTTTATGCATGGTTATGGGTTAATTATGAATCAGATTTAAGTAGCTTCTAAAAAGGGATATTTACTAAGAAAATAGTTGCTACAGACAACTCCCCACCATAAGCTGGTGACAGGTTCATAAATATATAGAGAATTCAGGGGAAAGTGGTCTCAACCTCAGAGAGCATATGTGGGAGAGGATTATCTCAGTTATCAGAAGTTCTTTTACTAAAATCCTCAAAATATACCCCTCAGCTTTGGCATCATTTTCTTCTGGGATCTTTGTGAATTTGCGTCTTGTCTTTCCTTGGCTCCCTATACTGACCCCCCCTGTAACTTGCTCCAAGGACACTTGCCAGGATGCTGAGAAGAGGATAAGGAAACCTCCAGACCTCTAAAATTCAATGTCCTCCTGTAGTCAAAGAGGAGAAGGTGGGGGATGGAAAGCCTAGTGTGAGGCTGGAGAGCTCTCCTCCACCTGTGCCTAACCCCAAGCAGTTTCTTCTCAGGGGAAGCCCTTCTTCCTTCTTGCTACTCCAGATTTCCCTTGGGCTTGAACTGGCTTGATATTCTGTAGATGACCCCTATGAAGTGACTCATCACAAACATGTAAATTGATCAAGACCTTTTTACACTGTTGTCATGCTTTTGATTGATTTGATTCAGTTGGGCTGCTTTCCCACCTGGTTAAGGTACCAGAACATAGGACCGTATCACTTGCTTTAGGTGAAGTGGGGTTATTTGATTGATTTGCCCAGCTGACCCCTGCCCTTTCACCAGGATAATCTGAAAGCAAGCACAGTTTATTGCTGGCACCATATTCAAAGCCTTTTCAGAATAGTGGAACCTACCAGAGTTCTTTCAAGAATCCTGGGTCTTCTCAGTCATCCAGTGAGGTATCAGAGTGGGATTGTGGAGGACTGAGTAGAATAGTCATAGTTACAGACAGTGAGGTGGCCCTGTGGATAGAGGGCTAGACCTGGAGTCAAGAAAACCTGAGCTTAAGTGTTTCCTCTGGCACCAGCTGTGTGACCTTGGGCAATTTAATTGACCCCTTTGTGCTTCAGTTTCCCCATCTGTAAAATGGGGATAATAACATTTATTTTACAAGATTATTGAGAGGCGCTAATGAATGACATGTCATCCAAAGCTTTATGAAAATCTTAAAAACAATATGTAAATGTTAGTTATTGTTAATGTGGTCATTGTCTTTTATCCTCCTGGGATACTTTGCCAGTGGCTTAACATAACTTCTGCTACCCACAGGATCCATGTAAAACTCTTTATCCCCTCTTCCAGTGACTAAAGGTTATTTCTGGATTTACTAAACAAAACCTTCCAGACTAGGCCAGCAGATCCTTACCTCCTGGTGAATAGAGTCTGATATGCAACTCCACAGGGCTTTTCTTCTTCTCTGTAAGCCCCACTTTAAGGAGAATGCCAAATGATACCAATAGGAGGTGGGAGAAGCAGGCCCCAGCTAGGGAAACAATGAACCCTTAATTGCCCTGGAAGCAATCAGGCAGGCGTTTGAATCTGCAGCCATGGATGTAAAGTCTGTACAGTGACCACATTGCAGCCTGATGCCACCATTTGGAAACTGGCATGTTTCTAATTATGTGGGAAATGATGGGTTTGGAGAAGAAATGACCCAGAACCCTCAACTGTTTGAGTATCTGATTAAAGGAAATAAAGCTTGAAAGGGATGAAACTAAAAGACTGTACTTGTGTCTGGATTTTATTCTTTTGCAGACTCATTTGAAATGGACCGTCTGGTACTCCCTGTACATCCCTTAACTCAGCCAACATAAAATAGACCCTATGACTAAATGCAGGCAAGCAAATGGGACTCCATCATAACCATTGCTTGTATGTTAACACTGTTAATTCACAAGGAGTAGGCCCCTACAAAGAGAAGGGACTAATTTTCTGTATTGGGTACATGCTAAAGACGCAGTTTGTCAGAGTGGATAGAATGCAGGCAGCTTAGGTGGTGCGGTGGATAGAGAGTCGGATCTGGGTCAGGAAGACTCACTTTGTGAATTCAAAGTGTCTGGTCTCAGACACTTACTAGCTGTGTGACCCTGGGCAAGTCACTAAACACTGTTTGCCTTAGTTTCCTCATTTGTAAAATGAGCTCAAGAAGGCAATGGCAAACCACTCTATCTTTGCCAAGCAAAACCCCAAGTGGGGTCAGTAAGAGTCTGACACAAATGAAATGATTCCATAACAACAACAAATAGAATGTGGGGGATTGAAGTCAGGAGTTCCTGAATTCAAATCCTACCTCAAATATTTACTCCTTGTGTGCCTTTAGAAAATCACAACCCCATTTGCTTCAGTTTCCTCATCTGTAAAATGAAGATAATAACAGCATCTATCTATTCTTGATTGATTGATTCTTATAGGAATTAAATGAGATGATATATGTAAAGCACTTGATGAACCTTAAAATATAGTTTGGTGAGTAGAAGACCAGCCTTGGATCAGAAGGCTTGGATTTTAGTCCCCACTCTGAGACATACTGTGTGAGCATATATAAATCAGCCAATCTCTCATTGCCACCCCCCCCCCCCCACAAATCCCTAAGGCTGTAAAAATAGAGAAGTTACTAATCTATATCCGTGAAGGGAGTTTCCACACCAGGAATTTCTCTAATTTGTGAAACTACACGAGTGACCAAAATTATAATTACCATTGTCATTCGTAAGGAATTTCTGAAAATTCTCGACAGCACCTGCTTCTGCTGCCTTCATGACATCGTTCTGCATGGGGAAGTCTTCATATCAGTCAGGTAGACATCACTCTACCTGACCAACAGGCTCTAGGCTTGTCAGTTATCCTCAACCGGCCCCACTCCCTAGACAGTTTTACCAGGGTGTGGCCCCTACACGGGCTACAGCTTTTTGGAGCCACCAGTGAGAGTTGGGTGAAAAGGTAGGTGCTAAAAGTGGCTGAACCCCTGAAAAGGGGACTGCATGTCCTCAGCAGGGGTGCTGGTTCTCCCTGAAGACCCCCTTTGATACCTTCAAATGCGTTTGTTATATGAAACTTCTTTGGGCAGCATACAAAGCAGATGGAATCAACGTCTTTCCATTTTCCATGAGAGAATAAAGACCTTTCTCAAAAGAAATAAAACTTAAATGTAAGTCTATAGACATGGATTATACTTACACAGGGGAGATTCTTCTCTTTTTCATCCTTTCAGTAGCTATTATATAGCCAAATGAAGTAAATTACTTCCTTCCAGCATACTAAGTAAGTGACTTTCAAGGAAAAAGTAATTTACTATCCATGGGAAAATGGATGTTATGCCTGCCTGCTGGCATATTCTCTGGGTTCCATTGTTCCACTGTCTTGCACCAAAACAGCAGAGGAAGCCCAATCCAACGTAGAGTCCAAGAGAGGATCGAATTATATGGAGGACTGCTGTAGGGTTTTACTATAAGAAAAGAAAAGTATTGTTTTTTTCTAACCTTCTCATTAGACTAGGGGATCTCCCTCCACACTAGTAGACATTACTGGAAAGTCTCAGAGCCTTTCCTGGCAGATCTTCAAGTTGGTAACTACCAGCCCTCTGTCCACCTTCTTCAGGAGGAGGAGATGGTCCCATTTTTACATCCTTTCTCTTCTCAGCATTCACCTCTGTGAGATCTTCTGGGGGTACAATGCACTTTTTGTACCCCTGCCTTCATTTTTTCTTTTGTTCCTCCTGGTAACAAGCCCAGATCTTGACCCAGTTGCACTGTCATCAGGATTTTAGCCACGGAACTTTCCCTACTTTTAGGGGTTCAGTAGATGCCAAGCTTTCTGTAGAGGAAAGTACACAGGGATCCATCTCTTCAGTGTTTGTTAAAGGATATTTCATGTGAAGGAAGTATAAGGGAGTGTATAATGGGGCTAGGAAATAATATATTTGGGCATTGCATGGGTTCCTGCAGCCTCTTCTCAGTCCTCAGTCTCAACTCTGGGCGATGTAGCTTGTTCCGCTCAAATTCTTCCCTCTTTCTCACCTTGCCCCCTCTCACTTTTATGTCTGGATTTGTCAAGGAAAATTAGCCAGGTGCATCCTGGGCACTGGTTTAGTGCTTGATAAATGAGCCCCTCTAATCCAGGGGCTGTTTGACACATTCTTCTCTCCCCAGAGCCCAGCATAGCACCTTATGCATAGTAGTTTTGTTATAAATGTTTGTTGGATTGGTTTGGATGATAATAACACCCCTTTCATCTACACAGTGTGACTTAGGGCCATACCTGGTGCTCTCTCTCTCTCTCTCTCACATACACACACATGCATATATGTAATATTATACCCCCAAACCTGAAAAAAATACATATCTATACAAACATATGTACATTTGTATATATGTATGTATACATAGGTGTATATGTATATATTTATATGTGATTGCCCATATATACACATATATACATGTGTGTGCATGGTGTGTGTATATACACAGGTGCATTTGCATAAGCATGTATATAGACATAGATGTAGCTTTATGTTATACATGTATATACATCTATAATAATAGGTTTATATTGTGGTGATTAAGAATGTTCAAGAGATATAATTTCTGGGTAATTTAATCACTTTATTAATAATGCCAGCATTTTAATAAAAGGATGGTCATTTGGCCATCTCTCTCTTAGACCAATGACAATCCTGACAGCTGGCTCAAGGCTTATATGTTCTTTTGGAAGAGTAGTGTTCAAAAGGATGATAGTCAACTCTGATTGACTAACAGTTACTTTACAAAGAGAAGTGAGCTTACTCCAGTGAGGGGCTGAGAGTGACATCATGTCACCCTTGGATAAAGAGACTTTCCCTATACCCAGACCACCCCGACTGACTGGAATTCACCTTAGACTAGAGATTCCTTGTAAAGTGGGGTGGGGTCAGATAGAGGAGAACGTTAGCTTAACCATCAAAGACTGAGAACTTGAAATAAAGATAGAGAAAAGGGGAAAAATCTGAATCTCCCCAATCATTGGTTATTAGGAATCATTTCTCATTAACTATCTTATGGATTAACCTCCAATTTCTGGTCATTTAGTCACAGAAAACAAAATATACCTGACAGATCTAGGAAAGGTCTCATCGAATTGCAGAAAAGCAAGGCAACGTTTATGGTACAAAACCTTTAAAGACTTAAATATTTTTAGGAAATAAAGTAGAATATTTGGAGAAATACTTTAGATCCTACAAACCATTAGATTTCTGGTTACTCAATTATTTCTGTGAGAACATAAAAGGTAAAAGAAGGTATCTCACATTCTGCAAGTACCATTTGCCCCAAGGCAGGTTTTGGAAGCTAATGTATAATGCAGCTCTATCAAGTACCTACTTCTTGGGAAAAGGGAGAATTTAGTTCTAATATATAGCCTTCTGAGGTTGTATTTTCTTCTCTCCTAACTTATTTAGAATTCAATATATGGTTTTAACACATTTCAGCTACTTTAAAATCTGTTTGAGTTTGTTGTATCTTATGCAGACTTTATTGCTGTTTCCCAAAATATATATATATATATATATGTTTTTTGATTCCACCTACATAGTACATAAATAACTTTGTTATTCAACTCAAATACAAACAAAACAGACAGATGGGCTAATGCCAAGGTATCCTGACTTCTTAGCATGAATCCTGATTTATTGGGTCCTGTAGTAATCTTGATGTTTCCTAACAAAGTCAACTTTATAATTTCCTAAACATGCCCCAATGTTTCCAGCTGGAAAAGTGGTAGAATAAAACTGGTACATGTACCGTGCCGAATATTCGTGCTGCCCTTTCTCATTAATGAGAATGGTTTATAGCTCACTTTATTGACCAATATTTAAAATTTAAAAACCTTAATTTGTGGGCCTTGACTCATGTTTCTCTGGTAGTTTTCATCTCTTTCAAATACATGACCCCAAATCTAGAAATATTTATTTGAAAAACTATACCCTGTCTTTCAGGAATATTGAGTTCTTTAATTATCATTGGGATATTCCTTTAACTTTTGTATTCTCGATCTTATCAACCATTTGTAGATGCTACTAATTCCTCACTTGCCCTCGCCCCCCCTTCCCCTTTGAGGCATTTTCATTGAGAGCCACCGAAGAGACTCCCCCATGGCGGTGGGTGCTGTTGTCCCTCCTTCCTTCTCAAAGACGTCCAATGATGTCATGAGCATGATGTCTTGATTTATGCATGAATTGAATTGAAGTGAGGCAGAGGCTTGCAGTGAGATTTTAAGTGGTGGTGCCATAGTTTGAACCCAAATCCCCTGACCCCAAATCTAATGAGCACCCTTTCTATTGAGCCAAACATTCATTCATTCATTTAATTATTAATTAATTAATTTTTTTGAGTCTGCAGAATGCTGTGCTAAGCATTAGGGAGATACCTAATTTGATTACGAAATAGTCTCTTGCCCTCCTGCAGCTTACAGTCTAGTAGAGGGTTATGGCACATAGAGAAATAGCAATCCTGCAAAATAATTCATGATCGGTGTCTAAGATAAGAACAGATGTAGGTTAATGTGAGGCTGAAAGGAGGTGAGAGCATCCTTCCCAGTGGGGCTATCAGGGCAGATTTCCTGAGTGACATCTGGTTTTAAACCTTGTGACAAAATACTTGTGTCCTAAGGTCCTTATGGGCAAAAAGGGAGGTGAAATCCAGACATGTGAACGCTATCTTGTTGTTGCTATTGCAATTTCACCAAAAAACATTAGGGATGAGATAAGACTCGGGGAGACGCAGCATTTGGGGATGGAGCATATCGAACCTCTTGTTGACAGGGAACATGGAGAATGAGCCTTGGCTCTCACTTGTTGCACTTTCCCTCATTCTCACGGAAGATGGAAAATTGGTTTTTCCTCCTTTGAATTCTCCTCAGAGGATCTTTACAGATCATCGACCCTCAGCCCCGCCAGAACCAGACTTTGTGAACGCAGCATGAGGGACATCACTAGATCTGGAGCCCGAGGACCTTGGTCTGCGTCCCACTGCCATCATGCACTCCTTTGGTGACTGTGGACAAGTCACTTCCGTCTCTGTTGGCCTGAGTTTCCACTTTGGTAAATTGGAGATAATAATAGCACTGACCTCCAGGAGTTATTCGAGTTAAATGAGATAATGTTTGTAAAGCACTTGGCAAGACTTAAAATCCTTTATAATGATAGCTAATGATAATTTATGTAGGTGCCGGGCACAGATATTGCTTCCTTTGATTCCCACAACAACCTTGGGAGGTAGTTGATATTATTATGCCCATTTCATAGATGAGAAAACTAAGGCAGAGGTGAAGTCAGTTCCCTCTGATTCCAGGCTTGGTGCACTGACTGCTCTGTCACCTCACTGCCTTTATATACAGTAAGTGTTTATTCGTATTTTTGTCGTCATTTATGATAACCCTGTGTCTGAGATCACTTCCATTTTGGACATCGTGTTTCTGTGAATATTTCCCATGGTGTCTTGAAAGCTACTTTCAACTCTTAAAAAAAATCCTTTGATTATGTGACTTATCTTTTTTTTTTTTTTTGCTTTTTTGGAGGAAGGAGGGAAGGGCGATTGGGATTAAGTGACTTGCCCAAAGTCATATGGCTTGTAAGTGTTAAGCGTCTGAGGCTGAATTTGTACTCAGGTCCTTCTGACTCCAGGACTGGTGCTGTATTCACTGGGACACCTAGTCGCCCCCTTACTGCCCCCTTTTATGTGACTTATCAATAAGAAACAAACAGCTTCTTTGATAAAAGGGAGGTTGATCCAGTCAAATGGGTCGTTGTTGTTTCAGTTTTTTAAAGTTGTGTCTGACTCTTTGTGACCCTGGTTGGGTTTTCTTGGCAGAGATACAGGAGGAGTTTGCCATTGCCTTCTCCAGCTCATTTTATAGATGAGGAAACTGAGGTAAACAGGTGTAAGTGACTTGCCCAGGGTCACATAGCTAGTAAGTATCTGAAGCTAGATTTGAGCTCAGGTCTCCTTGACTTCAACAAAATTAAGAAACTATAGGCGACGTGCCTTCCCATTCTGGATCTATGGTTCCTTGTCCCCTGTCCCTCTTTAACGTAGGCTTGCAACCCCTGAGGCATGAGTGATCCCATAGTCTCCATGTGGTTTATCCTGCCCCTGCTTTCCTCTCCGTTTTCCCCATTTTTGTTTGTTGCCAGAATCCTCTCTTTTTCATAAATTTGGTCATGTTGCTTATCCTTTAAACACCTTCAGTGCTTCCCCATTGCCTCCAGAGAGCATTTCAGGATCCTTTCCTTGGATTCCGGGCTCTTTCCATCTGGTGCCTTCTGACCATACCCTCCTGTCTGTTTCAAGGGAAGGCCGTCGAGGACTCTTAATGGCATAAACTCATTCCTCCTCTCAGCTGAGCCACGGACTACCTTTTTTCCTTTGTACTTGGAAGTAATTCATAGGAATCACTCAGAGTGGGAGGGTTCCTGTATTCTATGTTAGGCATTTGCCAGCACATTTGATCAGTTTTCTGTCGGCTTATAGCATATTAGGGTAGCAGCCTTGCACCATATGTTTGTTAGGAAAGCAGTAAAAGTTTCAGCCTTACCCTGATTAGCTGTGCGTGTTTGGGGGCACCAAGAGTTGTGACAAATGTTAATTTTGGTCCTTGTACTGAAAAAGTGGGAAAGGACTGTGCTTTGCTGAGAATATGCTCAGTTGTTCAAGCATCATATAAATGGAATTAAATCTTTCTTTTGCATCCTAATAAAAAAAAATGCTTGGTTATAATGAACGCTTCACTGTGCTTATCTCGTGCACAGTGTAATTTAAATATTTTTAGCAACATCTTCATATTTCAATGCCGAGCAGTCGACTTTTAAATAAATTTCTCTTCCTTCTCTTTGCTCCTTCACATGTCACATGGGGAAACAGGAGGATTTATGCTCTTCTCCTCTTCCCCCCCATGCATCTGTACAATATCTGCCCTCATTCCTCTTGACCCCAGGACTGACAGGTAGCTTTTGCAATAGACTTCAGAAGCTGTCAGAGCAAAATATGTTTTCCAATTTCTGATGGAAGTAAACATCTATTAAACATAGGGACAAGGCCCAGGTAGCAAGGGACCTTCTTGGCATCTACCGTTTTACCTGCCAGGTTTGGTCAAGGGATGAAAATGGCACAAGGAAACAAAGCCATGAACGCCGTGCCATGTTGGTGAAGCATTCCGAGTCCTGAATAGTGGTATGTGAAGGCAGATGGTGGCAGGGCCAAGGCTTAGGGTCCAGGTATCAGAAGTCTAGAGTGGGGGTGGCTAGATGGAGTAGTGAATAGAGCACCGGCCCTGGAGTCAGGAGGACCTGAGTTCAAATCCAGCCTCAGACACTTAACACTTACTAACTGTGTGACCTTGGGCAAGTCACTTAACCCCAATTGCCCTGCCTTCCCCCCTCCAAAAGGCAAAAAAATAAAATAAAATAAAAAATTTAAAAACAAAGAAGTCTAGATTGGGGGTAGACCTTGCAGGTCATATGATCCAGGGCTTCTGAAACTTTTCCCATTTGCAACCCCTTTGGCACTTCTTAAACTGTGGGTTGTGACCCTCTCTGGGGTTGAGACAACCCCTTTATTTTACAGATGAGGACACTGAAGTTAGCTGGGGGCACGATGGGTAGAGAGCTGGGTTTGGAATCAGGAAAACTTGAGGTCAGATTCTGCCTGAGACACTCACTAGCTGTGTGACCCTGGACAAGACATTTCAACTGTTTGCCTCAGTTTCTTCATCTGTTAAAGGAGAATGATAGGGCAGAGTCAGGATGGCAGAGTAGAAGCAGGACCTCCCAGCTGCTCTGGCTTCCACCTTCCCCAATCCATGTAAAAAGGGGACTCTAAACAAACTTTGGAGCTGCAGAACCCACAAAATGACACAGAGAAGCTAACCTCCTGCTGAGGACAGCCTGGCAGGCCAGCAGGAATCTGCCAGCGCAGCACTCTGGGAGCTGAGACCAGCTCCACACTGAGGCTTTAGCTCCAGGGTGGGCCTAACCAGCTGCCGGTCGAGGGACTACAGATCAGCAGCAGCTGTGGCTGTTTCCAGATTTATCAACACGTAGAAGCAAAGGACAAAGTGAGAGGTCAGTGCAGTCTGGACTTTGGGACCAGTAAGTGGGAGTGCGTGGCTTTTGCCCCCAGGGCGAGAAGCCGCTGACACACTGGTTGGCAGCCAGTGCTACATGGCAGCTTCAGCTCCTGGCCGGCAGAGTATAGGGGGACCAAGCACCAGTCTGAGGGGTAATCACTCTTGCTTTAACCTGCTTGGATTTGGATTGCAGTCTAGGGTAGAGGTCCTGGGGTGTGTGTCCAGCTTGCCAGAGCATGTAGAGGCCTCAGAGAGGGTAGCGATCTAATACCTCCAGCAGCTGAGAAAATCCCAGCGTTTGGGACGAAAACTCCCCTGTGTGGTGGCAGAGTCCTACTGTGGCAAAAAGCCCAAAAGTCAAGTAATTGAGTGGCAAAATAAGCAGGCAAAGGAAACAAAGCAGACAGAAGATTCCAACATTAGACTCCTATTCTGGGGACAAACAAAGCATGGAATAGGAGGAAGACAGTGAAGTCAGAATTCCTGCACCAAAAGCTTCCAAGGAAAATATGAGCTGGTTACAGGCCATAGAAGACCTTAAGAAGCAGATAAGAGAAGTGGAGGAAAAATTGGGAAGAGAAATGAGAACAATGCAAGAAAATTACGAAATGAGAGTCAACAGCCTGACTGAGGAAAATCACAGCTTAAAAAATAGACTAACTCAAATGGCAAAAGAGGCTCAAAAAGGCAATGAGGAGAAGAATGCCTTAAAAAGATGAATTTGCCAGATGGAAAAAGAATCTCAAAATCTCAATGAAGAGAATCATTGCTTCAGAATTAGATTGGAGCAAATGGAAGCTAATGACTTTATGAGAAATCAAGATGCTATTAAACAGATCCAAACAAATGAAAGAATAGAAGGCAATGTGAAATATCTCATGGGAAAAACCACTGACTTGGAAAATAAATCCAGGAGAGATAATTTTAAAATTATTGAACTACCTGAAAGCTATGATCAAAGAAAGAACCTAGAAATCATCCTCCAGGAAGTTCTCAAAGAAAACTGCCCTGACATTTTAGAACCAGAAGGCAAAACAGAAGTTGAAAGAATCCACCAATCAACTCCTGAAAAATATCCCAAAAAGAAAACTCCTAGGAATATTATAGCCAGGTTCTGGAATTCCCAGATCAAGGAGAGAATATTACAAGCAGCCAGGAAGAAACAATTTGAATATTGTGGAAACATGATCAGGATAACCCAGGATCTGGCAGCTTCTACAATGAGGGATCGAAGGGCTTGGAATATGATATTATGGAGGTCAAAAGATCTGGGATTAAAACCAAGAGTCATCTACCCAGCAAAACTGAGTAGCATGTTTCAGGGGAAAATATGGTCATTCAGTGGAATAAAGGACTTTAAAGCATTCTTGCTAAAAAAACCAGAGTTGAGTAGAAAATTTGACATTCAGATACAAGAAGGAAGTGAAGCATGAGAAGGTAAACAGGGAAAAGAAATCATGAGGAACTTATCAAAGTTGAACTATTAACATTCCTACATGGAAAAACAATACTTGTAACTTGTAAAACTTTTCTCAGTAGTTGAAGGGAATAGAAATATATATGTCTATATATGAGGTTATATGGGCATATGAATACATATGTGAATGTGTGTATATATGTTTACAGGTATACATAGATAGAAGACACAGGACCAATTTAACAGGAAGGGATGATACTAAAAAGGTGAAATTAAGAGGTGAGAGAGGAATATAATGAGAGGAGATGGGGAGAGACAGGATGGGGTAAACTATCTCATATAGAAGAGGCAAGGGAAAATGGTTACAATGGAAGGGAAGAATGGGAAGGCAAAAGGGAATGGGTCAACCTTATTCCCATTGAATTTGCCTTGAGGAGGGAATGAAATACACACTAAATAGGGTATCTCACCCTCCAGGAGAGTAGGGGGGAAGGGGATGAGAGGGAGGATGATGGAAGGGAAGGCAGGCTGGGGGGGGAGGGAAGTTGGAAGCACCCACTTTTGAAAAGGGACGGGATCAAAATAGAGAATAGAACAAGTGGGAGGTGGGATAGGAGGGAGGGAAATATAGTCAGTCTTTTACAATATATCTACTATGTTATTGTTTTGCATTAGCCACACATGTACAACCTATACTGAACTGCTTATCTTCCCAGTAAGGGTGGGTGACAACGGAGGAAGGAAATGAATCTGGAATTCAAAGTTTTAAAATCAGATACTCAAATATATATATATATACTCTTATTAATACTATTTTACATGTAATTGAGAAATAAGATATACAGGCACTGGGGCATAGAGATCCACTGGAAAAGTTGAAAGGGGTATGGGAGAAAATATGGGAGAGAGTAGATTGGAGGAGGGGATATCCTGTGGACCTGCTATTTTGGGGTGGTGGGTAGGGGAAAAACAGGGAGAAAATTTGTAACTCAAAACCTGGAGGAAATGAGTGATGTAAATCGGAAGTTAATAAAGCATTTGAAAAAAAATAAAAATAAATAAAAAGGAGCATCTGCCTCCCAGGGGGCAGCTGGTGGCACAGTGGATGGAATGTTGGGTGTGGAGTGTCGAAGACTCATGTTCCTGAGTTCAAATCTGGACTCAGACACTCACTAGCTGTGTGATCCTGGGCAAGTCACTTCATCCTGTTTGCCTCAGTTTCCTCATCTGTAAAATGAACTGGAGAAGGAAACAGCAAACCAGTCCAGGATCTTTGCCAAGAAAACCCCAAATGGGGTCACGAAGAGTCAGACAAGACTGAAAAATGTCTAAAGGAGGCAACTTCCCAGGGAATGAATAGACGATGAATATTTGTAAAGCAAGTCTTCAGAAACCTTAAAGCATCCTATAAAGCCTGGCTGTTATTATTAAGTGATTTGCTCCAAAGTTCCATCTGTAGTTGATAGCTGAGGTAAGATTTGAACACAGGCCTTTTGACTTCAAAGCCAGCACTCTTTGCGCTCTATCATTGTGCCTGACACGTAGTTGGTGTTTTATAAATGCTTGGTGATTGATTGATTGAGAAAAGTCTACATATAATACTCCTATAAAGAAAAAAAAAACCTTCTAAATATAATAATGCTTCTCCCAGGAATAAACAATTTAAATTTCCCTCTTTTTATGCCCCCTAACTTTATCCTGAAACTACATCTGAGAACCTGATCTTAAGCTGCTTTCTTGTCTATGTTTTAACCCTTTGGGTATCTCTTTCCTTTTTTATTTTTATTTTTGTAATTTTTAATGATTTTCCCCTAAACTAGCCTCGACCCAAGAGATCACATGAACCTTTTTTAAGGACAGGAACTTTTGTTAATTTTCTTTCTGTGAAATTCTTCTTCTTCTTCTTCCAAAGGAGTTCACCAGCCTAGGACATCTCAAGGTAAAATACAGCCACCCATAGCTGGGTGTTTTCTTAGATTCCTGTTTGCTATTGCACATTGTAAAACAGATGAGCTTAAATTAAGGCAGCATTAATTAAGCATTAACTTAATGTACCTCAAGCATTATGTGAGGACTTTCACAGTAATGAACAATTTAATCATGTTAGGTAAACTAGCTCACCAGCTACAGGCTGGAGAACTTATTTGTATTTGAACTCAGGCAAATATGGGAAGGTGCTGCAATCTACAATATTAAGGATGTAAAAGAATCAATGAGATAAAAAGCATTGTATATCAAGAAGATATAAGTCCCTATGAAAATCCAGGCACCTGGAGGATGAATCCCAGGGGAAGGAATGGGGGTGAGGAAGGACCAAAAGAGAATGTGGAGGCCTTAGGTCCTCAGGCTACTCAACACACCAGCAGAACAGAAGGAGAAATGAGATGGGAAGGGTCACCGATGAGTCATGAGCTTGGGATAGGGGCAGCACATTGTCTTGATGGGGCAACTCATGTCCTCCAACCACCTCACACTTTTAACCTCCATCCATTTCCTCTGTGAGAGCATGTCTCAAGTCACTCATTGACCTTTGGAAATGGAGTAAATTGGCCCAGGAATCGTGCTGTAGAAGGCCTCATCGGCAGCTGCCAGGTCTGGTACAATGAGTCCTCCATCCTCTTGACCCTCTCCTTTCCAATCCATCCTTCTTTTCATTGTCAGGTCCTTATGATTACATCACTCTTCTCCTCAAAGGTCTTTGGTGGCTCCCCAAGGCCTCTCAATGTTCAGACTTCTCCGTCTGGCATTCATTTTCTGGGATCACTCGACTTTTCTAGTCTTTTTCATATTTTTCCTTTTCACATTCTCTGTGGTCCTTTCAAAATGGCTTCCTCTCTGTCCTTTGAATATACCCTGTATTTCTTAAGTCCAAGCAATTACTTATGGTGTTCTCTATATGTGAAATGCTCTCGCCTGCTACAGTCGCCGCCTTTCTGACAAAGGCCTGTGTAGTCAAAGCTGTGGTTTTCCAGGCTGAGAGAGTTGGATTATAAGGAAAGCTGAGTGGCACAGAATACATACTTTCACATTGTGGTGCTGGAGAAGACTTTTGAGAACCTGTTGCACAGGAAGGAGGTCCCGTCAGTCCACACTTAAAGAAATTAAGTCAGGCTCATCACTGGAAGGTCAGATACTGAGGCTGAAGCTTAAATACTTTGGCTACATAATGAGAAGGTAGGACTCACTGGAAAAGACCCTGATGTTGGGAAATATTGAAGGCAAAAGGAAAAGGGGAAGGCAGAGGATGAGATGGAGAGAGAGGGTCATGGAAACAATGAACACAAGCTTGGACAGTCTTGGGGTCACCAATGGTCAGACACAGCTGAACAACAACAAATCATTATGTCTTTATGGTTTTTCTTGATCCCTGTGGCTAACAGCAACACTCCTTGTGCCCCCAACACACACACACACACACACACACACACACACATATACTCTCTTAGACATCATGGGGAACTTGTAAGATCCACATTTTTTAGCCTAGACCTGTGATTTACTTGGTACAGGGAACTCCCCTAGGGATTCCCCTACTGCCATACAGATTAGTCAGTATTTTCTAGTCTTAAAGGGTCACTTGTGGGACCCTGAGAGGATACATAGCTATCTCCAGGTCAGAGGCATGACTGAAACACAGCTTCTCATGAGTCCAGTGATGACCCCTTATCCACTGCTGCGTTTTGTGATACACTTACTTTCCTGCACTTAGACAAATTTTGTGATACCCATCATTGTGCTTATCTGTGTATGTGTCTCTTAACCCTATTAGAAGATAACGGTGGTGTCTGTTGTGAATTTTGTCCTTATCCCAGTATCAGTGCTCTGTATACATTAAAGACTTAATAGTTGTTGACTATTTTATCAATCTTCTTTTAGTACAACCAATTATTCTCCATACTAAGCAGAGTTAATGGCATGAGCCCATGGTCTTTCACTGATATTAACAAATCTCTAGCGAGAAAAATTTGGACTTAATGCTTTTCCTATTTTGAGTATTAGAAATTCAAATTTTGAAATTAATCTGTGCTCTTTTATTTGAGTATCTGTATATTGGTGCTGGGATAAATGAAAATTATTCTCATTTGGCAGTTCTGAATTGAATAACTGAATGAAATTTCAGGTTGATAACTTGCAATTACATTGATTTCCATCTTGCTTCTTGGATAGTTTTCAAAATTGACAGTGCAGATAGCAATTGTCACTGGATCAACAGCAGTCTTCTCACACCCTCATTGTGGCCGACAGTTGCACAGTCCTAACTGGGGAAAATACTTTCCAAGTCCTCTCTAAACCTACTGGGGAGGACATCTAGTTCAGCTATGCCAGAGTCCCCAGGCACCCTGGCTGTGCCTTGCTTATTTTAATTAGTTGGTAGGGAAATAAATGGGGGTATACCCGTCCTTGGGAAAAGCAGCAAGAGATGACAATCAGTTAAACAAGAGGGGTTCTGTCTGACAGGTGTATTGTAGGTTAGAGAATAAATAATGAAAGAAATGGCAGTAATTAAAATGTGTTTACTTAAGTTGACGATTGCTTGAAATATGTTGCATGGTAAAGACCTCATTATAGACTGAGTTCGGTGCATAAATATGAAACTTATGTCAGGGGGTAATTAATCTGCTCTCCTCAGTGGACTGACGGGTCGCTTGTGGCTGGGCCTAGCTTGTTTACATGAGATGAGTTGGATACTAAAAATGATGTACTTATTATCCTAGCATTTTCAAAATCTTTAAAGCAGAGAACTAATTTTTAAGGACTGTTAGGTAGCTGCAAGACAGGATTTATGCGCAGAAGGCCTAAGTGGGAGGGCAGATTCTGTAAGACAGAGGGAAGGTCTGGTGCTAGGGAAAGCAGGATCTGGCGTCTGTCCCTGTCGCCTGTTTTTAATAGGGGACAAGCTCTTCTCAGATGACACTGAAGCCACGGGGGAAATATCCCCATAATGTGCAAGAATCTTGAACCAGATTCTCGGGGATGCAGAGAATTTAATTTGGAAAATAACAACAATAATAATAGCTACCATTTAGGCAACACTTGAAGATTTGCAGAGTGCATTATAAATATCATCTCCTTTGATCCCCACAACAACCCCAGGAGGAAGTGCCGTTATTTATTCCCATTTTTCAGTTGAGAAAACTGAAGCATACTGTCATTAAATGACCTACCCAGAGTTACACAGCTAGTAAGTGTCTAAAGCTGGATTCGAACTCAGATCTTCCTGTCTCTTGGTTCAGCACTCAGTGCACTGCACCACCTAGCCGTCCCTGTAATGTGAAAAGCACTCTATCAAGAAGTTATGAAATGAACAGAAATCATGGTACCTGCCCTAGAGAAGCCTGCAGTCTAAATAAAGAGGGGATAGGCATCAATGAACACAAATACTGGGATTCCGAATTGCAGATATAGGTCGTATCAATAACCCTTGCTCAGGGTCACAGAACTAGAAAGTGTCTGAGGCCAGATTTGAACTCATGGAGATGAATCTTCCCATACTCCAAACTCTGTGCCCTATGGCGCCACCTAGTGGCCCCATTCTTAGAAAAATTGCCCAGAATAGTATGTTGTTAGCTAACGTACCCAAAGTCATAGCCAGTGTGTGCCAGTGCCAAGATGTGAACCCAGGTCTCCATGCCTCTCTGACCCCTCCACTACACGCCTCTCAGGGAACCACTCAAGTTCAAAACATAATCCAGTATTTTAAGAAATATAGCTAGTCTCGCTTCTAGCATACGCAATGTGTTTAAACTACAGATTTACCCACAGCTAAAGTTATTTGTTTATGGTGAATGTTCTTCACTATACATTGCTTTTTCGACTACATTCCTGACTCAGAGAATCTGCATTATGGTAGCAACAGATCCGCTTGTAGCTTTTTGAAGTCGGAATGTTGGATTGTAGCTCCGAAGGCTGGATTCATTACTGTGTAATTAGAGTGAGACACTCACAGCAAAGTGTTTCAAAGCTGCATGGAGTTGGAGAAGCATTCAGTATAAAATTAGTCTTATGGCAGATATGAAGTTTCCTTTTAAGCGATTGCTGGAACTTTTCTCCCACAAACATAAGTGCAGTCTGGCTTTGCCCTTGCCTGATTTATGTACTGGTCTTCCCTGGGTTTCCCACAGTGCTCACTATATGTGCATCAGAATCCGAATATGAAGGATTGATTTTTGTTCTCAAATGCAAAGTGCTGGCCCACTAACAGTTTAACTTGTTTTAAGAGATGACTATTGTGCCATGATATTAATGCACTACAGTTCCCTATCAGTGTTGTTTTTTTCCAACCTTGAGATCTTCCTCCTGAAACAAAACAGTACCCTCTACACTGAACGAATACATGATTCTTAGTACTAATAATGATAATAATAGATATTTGTGTAGCACCTGGGCAGCTAGTTGGCACCATAGTGCAGAGTGCTGGGCCTGAAGTCAGAGGGGCTCAGCTTCCTAAGTTCATATACAGCCTCAGAGACTTACTAGCTGGGTGACCCTGGACAAGTCACTTACTTATTACCCGTTTGCCTCAGTTCCTCATCTCTCCACCACTCCACATTAAATATATATACCAAAAGAATTAGTATGTATCTGTAGTCTTTCATCAAAGGGTATTTCATGTGGGCCCATGTGTCATCATTTGTTAAATCTTTCTAAAAAAAATTACTTAAAAATAACTATGTTTCTAATAAACACCCCACTTATTATTCACAGGCACTGAGAAATCCTTGAAAGATAGCTGATTTGAATGTTTACTACTGTTGATTTAAGCATGATCAAGATCTTTGATATTCTCTTGCCAATATATGCTTTCATCGTCAGGGCTTTGATTTTACAGTCCATAAACAGAGGACATACATAGCTGGTGGATTAGATCTACTATCAAACTGTATTTACAGAGCAGGAAGGCTAAGGGAAAAATCGATGTAGGATCATCGATTATTAGAAGACAGAATGTAACACCTGGATGTGATTTTAGAGACTATCCAATGAGTTCAGCTCCTTCAATTTTATACTGAGGCCCAGTGAGCGAGAGGTACTTTGAAATAATCACACTGAGAAATGGGTCACCAATTTCCAGGTGGATCCTGTTTCTCCTCTATTGCATTGAATTGGTTTTAATAAGTATACAGCATTGCTTTTATTGGAAAAAAAAATCTGGTTTCAATACAATTCGATCCAACAAGTATTTATAAAGGGAGGCCTAGGTTTCAGAGTCAAGGAGATCTGAGTTTGATCTCAGCCACATACCAGCTGTGTGATCCTGACCAAATCACTTAAGTTCTTGGTGTTCCAAGCAACTCTTAAGACTAAAAAGTTTAGAGCAGGCAAATGATGATAAGAAAAATAATAGCTAGCATTTATATAGTAACTGTGTTCCAAGCACTGTGCTAAGCGCTTACAAATATTATCTCGTTTGATCCACACAGCAACCTTGCTAGGAAGGTGCTATTATTATCCCCATTTTATAGTTTAGGAAACTAAGGAAAACAGAGGTTAAGTGACATGTCCTTGGTCACACAGCTAGTGAATGTCTGAGGCTGGATTTGAACTCAGGTCTTCCTGATTCCAGGCCCAGTATTCTATCACTGGGCCACCTGATGACCAATGAAATCATGGGTCAGGAAACTAAGCCTTGGGGTGCAAAGACAAAAATTAAAACACTGTTTGATGTAAGAGCGATCACATTCTACATCCATTTCATAATCTAATAGAATAAACCATGGTTTTAGGGTCACAAGACCTGAATTCCATCCTCAGCTTAGACAAACATAGCATGTGACCAGACCTAGTCAACTGAGGTTAATAATAGCTCCTACCTGATGTGGTGATTGGGATCATCAAATGAGGTAATATGTTTAAATTGCTTTGCACACCTTAAAGTCCTGTAAAAAATTAATGAAGATGGGGCAGCGAGGTGGTGCAGTGAATAGAGCACCAGCCCTGGAGTGAGGAGGACCTGAGTTCACATCTGGCCTCAGACACTTGACATACTTACTAGCCATGTGACCTTGGGCAAGTCAACCCCAATTGCCTTACCTTCCCCTCCAAAAAAAAATAAAGCACAAAAACTAATGAAGAAAGAAGGTGGGGGGAAGAGGAGAAGGAAAATGAGGGGGTGGGGAGGAGGGAGGGAAGGAAAAGGAGGAGAAGGAAGAAGAAGAAGAAGAAAAGGAGAAGGAAGAGGAGGAGGAGGAGAAGATGAATGAGGGGGAGAAGGAAGAAAAGAAGAATTAGGAGGAGGAGAAAAAAGAAGAGGGGAAGGAGAAGGAGGTGGAAAAGAGGGGGAAGAGAAGGAAGAGGAGGGGAAAGGAGGAAGAAGAAGAGAAGGGGAGGAGAATGAGGGGGAGAAGGTGCAGGAAGAAAAGAAGGAGGAGATGAACAGGTTGGACCAGATAACCTCTGAAGACCCTTCACTCTCTAAACCTCTGAATCCTGTCTGTGATCCCAAGTCAATGTGTCTTTCTGCACCTCATTCTTCTCTTCTTAACTCGTCTGTCATTGTAGAGATACCAGTGAGGGCTTTTGGACTCCAAAACTGAACACAAAAGATGGGGGTTCGTAGGTAGCTGATGTTTATAACCAAGGTGGGAGTGTGGGTCATGCACATCTCCCCAGCTCCTTTTGCAAGCCAATCCATAGTGTGATGAGCTTTTGGTTCATAGAACTCTTCCCTGGAGAGCCATCTGAATCTAACAGAAGCTCCAGGCCAAGAGCAAACCTGTTCTTTTCCTTTGGAATAAAACTAGGAAGTGGCGATTGGCAGGGAAATACATGCATACTCACACACACACACACACACACACACACACTCACACACACACTTAATGTAAGGAACATTTTAGAAGTTCTAGATTCTGTAACTCTATCCCTGTGGGAATGGTTTCCTGTTGGAGCATGATACGCCCTCTTTATGACTGTTTCATGTATATAGTTTGGATTTTGTTCCTAGCTATCGGTCTGTATGTTGTTTCTCCTAATAGACTATGAGTTCCTTGAGGGCAGGGACTATGTTTTGCTTTGCTTTGTGTGCCTTTTGAATGCCCCCCCCCCCCCACAAAAGACCCTGGAACATAGTAGGCACTTAATAAATGCTTATTGACTTCTTGACTGACTGGAGAGGAAGGGTGGTGTTATAGATAGATTGAGTCAGGAAGACCTGGGTTCCATACCCTGCCTCAGAAGGTAAGTAGCTATGTCACTTTGGGCAGATTGCCTCCTCTCTCTGTGCTTCAGTTTCCTCACCTGTAAAAGGAGGGGGCTGGACTTGGTGGTGTCCAAGCTGAGCCCATCACACTAGATGGTCGCTATGTCAGAGGTCGGCCAAGTCCTGAGCCTCTCAGAACTGAGCTGAGTCAGCACAGCAGACACACGGCCTCTCCCTGGGCCTGTGATTAAAGCCTTTCCACTGTGGGAGGGACCCCTTCTGGGCCAGCCCTTGAGAGTCCAGGATCAACAACCCTCCCCCAGATCTCCAGGAAGCTTTGGAATAGAGGGCAAAAAAGAAATAACAGCCAACACTTAGAAATGGATGGCTGGAATGCTTAGGGTTTTTGTGACAATTTCAGATCAATATGCAGTCATCCCAAAGCCACTTGCCACCGTTGCTAGTTATCACTGACAGGCTGATGGGCCTACAGGGGCCGAGGTACTATAGGGCAGCTGATTCATAAGTTTCCACATGCCTATTATTATGAGAGTTGGGATCAAGGAGAAAGGGCCACAGACAGGGGAAGATACATAGCTCTCATAGAAATTGTATACAAAGCTCTCACTTTGGGCACCTTGGGGACACTGAAATTCTCTTCAAAGAAATACACAGCAGTCTCCCACCTCCCAAACCTTCATATTTTCCTGTCAGTAAATATTCACATTATTTTGTTTTCATTGCCAGTATATTTTAGTGATCCTTCAGACAGGCTTAAAAGAGGGTTAGAGAGGTGCCATGGAATTGGATAAAGCTGGATTGCAAATCAGAGAAAAGTTCAAAACCTGACTCTGTTTGACTGTGGGCAAGTCTCATTATCTTTCTGGGCCTCAGTTTCCTTGTCTGTAGGTTGAAAGATATAACCTCTGAGGTCTCTTCCAGATCTTAGGATTTTTATTTAACTCTTGCTGCTGTGAATTCACGACCCCATGAGAATTACAGTGATACTGGATTCTCTGCCTAATAAGTCAATTCTGTTTCTTCTTGTGAATGGAAACACAAAGAAAATGACATTTCTAATCCTTTCCTATGACTAGATTTGATTTGACAAGCTAATTACAACAAGATCAAAGGGAGCTCTTTGAAAGTAGCTTCTAGGGAATTGGATCAGTGATGTCAGTTATACTCAGTTCTCCTAAACCCTATTCTTTTCCCAATAAAAGGACACCACCATCCTTCTAGTCAACTGAACTTGAAAGCCTGATGTCATTTTCCTCTTTCTCCCTCTCATTTCCCCCCTCTATATCCAATTTGTTGTCAGATCTTGGTGTTTTTACCTTCTACAACATCTCTGATATAGGTTCTCTCCCCTCTGCTAATATATCCACCACTTCTCTATAGGCCCTCATTGCCTCAATTATTGCAAAACCTTCTCATTGATCTCTTTGCCGTGGTCCTTTCCCCTCTCCTAGTCCACGTCCCACTCAGCTGCCAAAATGACTTTCCTAAAAGGGCCCATCTACGTGTCACTTTACCCACCCATCCATCCCTAGTCCACAAACCCTGGTGGCTCCCTGTTACTTCCAAGGTCAAATATAAAAACCCCAATTAAGGGAGGCCACTCCAAAGGCCTTCGCTTCTCCCACTCACTCTGATCTTCTTTGACTGCGTGCCCCTCCTCCCAAGTCTCTGATCCTGCTGCATTGCTGCTTGCTGTTCCCACCCCCTGCTGACTTCGGTTTTTGTGCTGTCTGTCCTCCATACTCCGAATGATCTCCATCTTCCCACCTTCCCTGACTTCCTTCAGGATGCAGCTCACAGGCTACCTTCTGTAGGAGGCTTTCCCCCACCCGATCCCCTCTCCATCTAACCTGGATCTGTCTTGTAGGTGCAGAGGTCTTTGTTGTTTCCCCCATGAGAAGATGAACGCCTCAAGGGCAGAGACCTTGTCTTTACCTGTCTTTGTGTATTGAGTCTGTGGCACAGTGCTTGGCACATTACAAATGCTCAGGATTGCTTTCCGACTGACTGATTCTTCATTTAAAATGCCTGGAATTCCCCTCTTCACTTCCCCTTCTCGGAATCCTTGGCTCCCCTCAGGTTTCCACTTGTGCCCCTTCCAGATAATCTCCGTTTTAGCATTACCACCACCTAATTATTCTGTAATACCATAAATAAACATATAATTCCATAAGACTACAAAATGTATTTATTTTGTATCTATTTAGAGTGACTTTCTCTGTGTACTTGTTATTTTTCTCTGGAGAATTCACTCCAACAAGCATTTACTAATCATCTGTTTGCATCACCCGACGGCCCAGCATGGCATTCCCGTATTGGGGAAGGTGCTGTGCCCTATGAGCAGGGCAGATGCACAGATTTAGAGAATCCGCCCCAAATGTTCCCATAGACTGTTTGTGCCCAGCCTGTGGCAGGACATTCCAAGCTCATCCTGAATTGTATCTGCTGGTAGCGGTGGTACTAGAACAAGGACTAGTAGTGGCAGCGCCGGTGGTAGCAGTTACGGTAGATACGGATGTATCTGATCGGCCACAGTCGGACACACTGCCACTTTACTCTAGCATAGTGATGGCATTTCGGAAGCACAACAGCCATTTTGCGTCAGACCTGAACTCAGCAGCTAAATACTGAACACAGTGTTCAAATATTACCTTAAACACTTATTACGTGAGTGACCTTGGGCAAGTAGCTTAACTTTTCTCAGCCTCAGTGTCCTTATCCCAAAAGGGGATAATAATAGCACCTTCCTCCTAGAATTATCATAAGGATAAATGAGATAATGGATATAAAATGCTTTGTGAACCTTAAAGGGCTGTATCAGTGCTAGCTGGAATTATCACACAAAGGCAAAAGAGTGAAAGTCTCTGATCTCAAAGCATTTGCATTATATTGGAGGGGAAAATTAAATATAATATATAAAAATATAAATATATAATATGTAATATATTTTATATAAATATATAAATGTAAATAATAAATATTATTTATTTATAAATATATAAGATAAATATATAAATATATAAAAAGTAATTTCCACTGGGGAGGCCCATTTCAATAGGAAAGTCGGTTGTTTGATGTAGAACAGAGTTGCAGATTACCTGATGAATGTGCGTGCGATCTGAAGATGTCTTCAGCCCTCCCAGGGCTTCTATTCTGAATCCTCTCCATTGGACTTTCTCCACCATGCCTTAGAAATGTCTTCAGTCTGGGAGCTCCCTCCACTCTTGCTGGTTTTCTTTGCGCGAGTCTCACCTTCTGATCGGCTGGTTCTGTCTTCCTTCCTATTTCTGTTTGTGTTCAGAGCCTGGCACACGTGAGACACATAATAGATGCTTGTTGACTCACTGATTAATTAGTCGTTGGAAGGATAGGGTAGAGTGGAATAGGAGACCAAGAGAAGGAAGGGATTGACTCAACAGGGATAAGGGAGGAAGGGAGGGAGATTTGAACCCTGGAGTGTGTTTCAGAATGAAAGTGCTGATGGCCTGGGCTCATTTTATGTGTCTTCGTATGCACAGCACCTAGGACAGTGCTCAGTGCCCAATAAGCTCTTAATAAGGCTAATTGAATTGTTAATAGTATATAGGTCACTTCAAATTTTAGGGCCAAATCAGCTGTTGTGTCCAGGACATTTTCTAAGGTAGGATTTGGCTTTTATGTAAAGCCTGTTTGTTCCAGAACAGCCCCCAAATATTTCAAAGCAGGAAAGAAAGAAAATGATTAGATTGCTGAGTTTCTGTAAGGGAAGAATATAGCCTCTAGACTGAAACTATCAGATACCACAATGATACAGTAGTTTCTCTTGCACAAAAAAGGGAAAAGAGGGAAAACCTGACAGGCCAAATAGGGCTTTCTGTTTTGCCCCCAGCTCACCATGTGCAACTTCGTTCTGGCTAACAGTCTCTCAATTAAGAAGATGAGTATTTCAACATTTACTGCATCAGGCTAGGCCAAGAGTCTTATAAATTGCCTTAAAATACTTTGTAAAACTGTTAAGTGCCAAATGAAATGTAAAGGGACGCATTTTTATTGTTGTGGTTTACTCAGGGAATGATAGGAACAATTCCTCTTGTGTTTTATTTCAAAGATGGTGTGTGGAAAGCTGTGCAAATTGCCTGGCATAAGAAAAAAAACGAAGGAAAGAAGGAAGGAAGGAAGGAAGGAAGGAAGGAAGGAAGGAAGGAAGGAAGGAAGGAAGGAAGGAAGGAAGGAAGGAAGGAAGGAAGGAAGGGAAGGAGGGAGGGAGTCATTTAGTCTCCTCCTGTTTGCACATAACTGTTTGCCTGTTTGATCGTGAGCTTCTTGAGAGCAGGGACTATGCATCGCCTTTCTTTGAATCCCCAGTGCCTGGTACACAGTAGGAACTTGCTGAATGTGTACTGACTGAACTGACTGATCCCCTCAGGTTCCTCATCTATAAAACGGGTATAATGATACCCTCCCCCCACCCCCGGGATTGTTGTGAGGGTCAAATGTGATTATGTTTCTAAGGGGCTTTGCAAACATTAAAGTGCCATGTAAATGCTGGTTAGCTAGCTGACTAGCTGGTGGTAGTAGCAGCAGTAGCAACAGCAGCAGTAGTAGTAATCATTGTCATGGTGCTGGTGATGGTAGTGGTAGTTGTAATAGTGGTAATGGTGGTGGTAGTAGTAATAGTAGTAGTAGTAATGGTAATGGTCATAATAGTATTAGCAATAATGAGTGTTATCAGTAGTACTAGTAACAATATTAGTAATTGTAGTGGTAGTAATAGTAGTAATAAGAGCTTAATACATGCTTATGAATTGGCGGGTCTTGCTACCCACTTGCTACTATAGGCTGAAGTTTGTCTTCTGTGGGCATTTTCACAGTGGCTTTCAAGATGACTGAACTGTTTGGTGGAACTTCTGGGGGAGCAGTGGGTTGAGCTTATCGGATCTGTCCATTTATTAGGTCTTATCAGGTAGCCCTGACCTAGGAGAAAGAAGAAATTAAATTAACATTTTGGAGGGACTGGTATTTCCCCCCCATATCTACTCCTGGGGAGGGCATTGAGGACCACCATGAGATTAGATATATAGGGCCCCAGTAACTATGAGGATATCACTAGAATTTATAAGCTAACCATTCCAACCTTCCACTTCGCTTTTGCTGGGGGTGGTTGATTAACTTAACCTATTTTGTCTAATTAGTTAAGTTCTAATCACCACAATTGTGTCTGTGAGACACTTTTTCTTTTGGGGTGAAAGGAGAAATTTAAATTTAGAGGTAAAACCCATCCCCATGTGGCCTCAGGGATCCTAAGCATTACTATAAAAACTGATATTAGGATAAAATTTTGAACAATTAGGGATAAGTATCTAAAACCCAATTAACCTTTTTGCAGTTTGCCCCATAGCAGCCAAGTTCCTCTCTCATTTTCACTTAGATGGGAATTAAATGAGATCTTTATCATGTACTACCAGGGACAAAAGTCAGGTTCTGGAAGAGTAATATTAAACAGGGCCCAGGAGATGTGGTGAGTGGTTAGGACACAGGGACACCCTACTTTAATTGCAGGAGTGTGTGTGTATGTGTGTGCGTGCGCGGCGCTCTTGTGTGAGTGTGTGCGTGTGTGTGTGTGCATCTGTGTGTGCATGTGTGTGTGTTTTAATGATGGATTATCTTATTTCTCTCATTAGCATTCTAGCCACATGGGTCCTTTTTTTGGCTATTTTTTCCTCCAGAACATTATACTGTAATTAAAATGTACCCCTTTACATCATAGGCTGTGCCCTCTTGATTAATACGATGTAACAACCTTCACCTCCATTACAGCCTAATTCTGAGTGCCTATTCTTGGGGGAAAGTCAGGCCCTTCTACCTGTGTTCACTGCCATTTTTCATTTTGGGAAAAGATGACAAAAAAGTAAATGTCAACCCTTTCTTAAAATTGCTTTATGATTAAAGTAATTTCATCATATTAGCCTGCCACCATTAAGTCAGGGTAGGTTGTTCTGTGCTTTTGACAAATACTTTTCTCATTTAAATTATTGCTGAATGATAATAGAACTCGGCAGGATTGTAGGACTGCCTTCCCTCTACAGAGGGATGTAAACTCTCAGGCCTACCCTGCTAACAAGAGAATCAGTGCCCTGACTGGCCCTGGGGACCCTGACCTTGTAGCCTTACCTGCTGATCTGTGTGGGGAAGTGGAGACACCATTTAGAGCCTACACAGGACTTTGGGATTTTTCAGTTGCTTTTCATTGTAGCCATGGCTCCCTATTGCCTCCAGGATAGAATAAAAACACCCTGGTTTGACGTTTCAAGACCTTCGCAGTTTAGGTTTCCATGCTGACAGTGCGGCATTCTGAGTCTATACCACTTTCACACACTAGCAGTGTCTATCTGCAATTCCATCTTTTATCTCCTGACTTTCCAGGCTGCCTCTCATGCTTACAAACCCAAGCTCCTTTTAAGGCTCCCCTCAAATAATCCTCTTTTGCTGTCAATTTATCCTGTCTATAACTTGTCTGTATACATTGTTATCACCACATTGCCTCCCTGATTAGACTGTGAACACTTTGGAAGCAGGGATTGTCCTTTGTCTTTTTTTGTACACCCGGGACTTAGCATAGTGCCTGGCATAGAGGAAGAACCGAATAGCTATTTATTGCTTGACAACATCCTTCAAGTCATAATACTAATTTCCCCCTTCCCCGGATCCTCCTAATTGTGTTTATTTTGTATATATCCTATATTTATTTGTCTATGAACACGTTTGGGTCTCCTCAATGGCATGTAAGCTACTTGAGGGCAGGGACTCCCTTTTTGTATCTGTAGCCTTAGCACCTAACCCAGTGTCTAGTGGGAGCTTAGCAAATGTTTTTTGATGGATCAATTGATTGATCGATCTGGAAGAATCTAAGACCCTTGTCTTTGTATGCTACTTTCCTTTTAGAGCTTGGATAATTCAGTGGAGTTTATTGGTTCAGGATTCCAGAAACCAGATTATTTTTATTGCTTTCCTCATTTATTCTGTCTTTTAGATTGCAATGCTCATTGACAGGCTATGGCACTGTAATATGAGAGAAAACAATTTTTTTATAAATATAAACTTGTATACATATGAGTATATATGTCATATATCAGTCCATCATATATATACATATACATATACACACACACACACACTCTCTTCTACCTTCTCCTTACTTAGAGCATTGTGAGTAAAGGACTGACTTTGTTGTCAAATCTTCCTCCAAATTGTTCTGGCTCTGTGACTCTGAGCAAGTCACTTGACTTTTATGTGCTTCAGGGAACTCTCTGAGACTGTATATAAGATCATAGTTTTAGAGGGGAAGTGACCTTCAAGGCCTTTTGCTTTGACCACTTCCCCTCAGAGAATGCTAGAAAGAAACCTTGCTCTCATCTGCCTTCCCAAATGCTCCTCCAGTTACTGCTCCCAGAGAGGGGGATTAAAAGTGACTACCTGGATTATATGGGAGCATGTACAGAGTGGACCCAAAGGCTTCAGGCAGTTTTCAACTTTAATAGCTTTTACCTGTCCTAAGATTTTTGGGATGCCCTGTATTTCTGGCTTTCATAATAAAAAGATTATACATAACACTTTTGTTCAGCTTTTGGGTTTGGAAATGAAATGTTGCTACTTAATATCTGCAGGATCTTGAACCAACCCCTTTCCCTCTCTGGTCCTCAGTGAATAAAAGGGACAAGACTAGAGACCCTCTGACGTACCTCTTACCTTATGCGGGAACTTATGACAGTTCATAGAGTGCTAGACCTGGAGTCAGGAAGACCTGAGTTCAAATTCAGACACTTTTACTAGCTGTGTGACCCTGGGTAAGTCACTTAACCTCTGTTTGCCTCAGTTTCTTCAGCTGCTAAATAGGGGAAATGATGGCATTTCTCTTACAGGATTGTTGTGATAATCAAATGATGTAATATTTGTCATTTAGTAGGTAATATATAAATGTTTATTCCCTCCTTTCCTCTAGAGATGTTTACATGAAAGAACTGTAAGAATTGGCCACACTGATTTAAAGAAGCTGTTTGTTCAGCCATTTTCACTTGTGTCTGACTGTTCATGACACCATGATACTGGAGTGGTTTGCCATTTCCTTCTCCAGTGGATTAGGGCAAACAAGGTTAAGTGACTTGCCTAGGGTCACACAGCTAGTAAGTGTCTGAGGCCAGATCTGAACTCAGTTTCTCTTAATTCCAGGGCTAGCACTTCACTCACTGCACCACCTAGATGCCTTTATCAAAGGTTACATGTCTTTTTTAATTTTTTTACCAATAAGCATAACATTTTGTACATCAGATGTAATAGCAGTGGTGGTGGGGGGGGGATTTGATGATTTTACTTGAATTGAAAATTGCATTAGCATAGTTTTGTGGATAGAGAGTCATTCATTCAGGAAGCAAGCACTTATTAAGCACCTATTATGTAGTCAGCAACATAGACGGTCCTCTGTGCCAAAGCAAAAGCCTGGTTCCTGCCCTTTGGCTTATCTCATAGAAGCCTAGAAGACCTGAGTTCCAGGTCTGATTTCTGAAACATACTGGTTCTGTGACCCCAAGCAAATCCCTTGCACAAGGCAATTCTATGTAAGTCACAGGGAAGGGAGCAACTTCCAGCATTTAGCAAAAGGCTGAGCACATAGTTGGTGATTAATGTATGCTAGCTGATTGATGGACTTAATGCAGCCTGCACTGGTAGAGTGTGTTTCCTCCCTTGGGAGTTCTCCATACTAGTGAATTCACAGGCCAAGTCCTTATTCTTATTGATTTCTCTTTTTTCTTTTTTAAAGAAGAGTTGTCATTTTTATAACTACAATAGCTTTCTGCAATAATACAGAAGATTTTTGGTTTTTTAAAAGCATCTGGAATTGTTTTCTTTTAGGGAGTACTATTGTTTCTATGAAAAATCATGAGAACTGGGGCGGTCAGGTAGCACAGCAAGGAAGAGCACCGGCCCCAGTGTTGGGATGACCTGGGGATTGAGTCTGGGCTCAAACACTTAGCATCCACCCAGAAACATCTGGCTGTGTAACCTTGGGCAAGTTACTTAACCCCAATTGCTTAGGGGCGGCCAGGTGGCTCAGTGAGTAAGAGCACCAGCTCCAGTGTTGGGATGACCTGGGGTATCAAGTCTGGGCTCAGACACTTAGCACCCACCCAGAAACACCTGGCCGTGTAACCTTGAGCAAGTTACTTAACTCCAATTGCTTAAAAAAAAAATAGAAAAGAAAAATCATGAGAACTACATGGTTTCTCCTTCCCTTATTGATTTTATGCAAATTATTTTTGTATTTTCTGCCTTTTGGAGTCATAATAATAATACTGCATTTCTGTATCACTTTAATATGTTTAAAGTGTTTTACAAATATGATCTGATTTTAGGAAATATTTTATTCTAACAAGAACCCTAGAGAGCAGGTACTGTCATTTATCCCCATTTTACAGATAAAGAAACTGAGACTCAGGTTAATTGACTTGCCGAGGGTCATATTTAGAGGAAGTATCTGAAGCAGGACCACAAATATCCTGACTTCAGATTTAGTGCCCTCTCCCCTCTGCCACCTTGCGGCCTCTAGAGTAAGAATGAACTTTAGAGACACCTTAAATCAAATGACCTGTAGAATTTAACCTTTCCAAGTTGTGTTAAATATGCTCTAAGATTCTAATAATTGTTTTCTGTAGGCCTAGTGTCCATAGCTTGCTTTTTGGACACCAGAATGCTCCTCTAACAAATAGTTCTTAGAAACATTTATCTGTTGATATATTTATCTATACGTAGAAAATCCTACCCCAAGACAAACCTTTCAACTCATGGACAGTACACATGTGCTCATCACCATTGATGAAATCTGTTGTGATGATTCCATTTCATGGACATTTCTTAAGTGCAGAGAACCACAGTAACAATGGCGTTATTTCTGTGATTTGGGAAACTTCTTTTTTCTGAAATCCAGCAATTAGAAGTGAAGGGAGAGGCAAGGATAGGACTCTGTAATGGGTCATGTGCCACTGCATTACACACATCTGATTTATGCTCAGCAAAGGCCCCTGAGAACTTTCTTAGAAAAAGAGGACAGGTGAGATACAGAAAATTAGAAGCCTTTTAGTTAAAGGTCTGCTGACAGTACATTTAAAATACAGAAGAAAAACAAAACAAAACACGAGATGCCAATAAGAATTAAGATGAGTCTCCCAAAGTCTAACTAATCTAGATTGCTTTCTGTCTGTAAACCAGGAGAAAACCAATTTAGAGTCATCACTGGGCCTTGTGATTTCGTTATGTCTAAAAGGAGAAAAGGATTTCCATTTAAATAAATGCATTCTCTAAATGAAGCAGTTTCTTGAAAAGAGAGTATTCACATTAGATTTGTTTTTTTAATTTTGTATTCCCATGTGATTTTTTTTTCTTTTTGAGGAGCAAGGGGAGAGGGTGATCAGTTTAGATCTGACATTATTGATATAGGGAACTCCTGGCATGGGAACTCCCTCCTCTCATACTTATCAGCAACTGGTTTATAATTGTAATCTTAGAGAGTTATCTGGGGCACTAAAAGGTCAAATGACTTGTCCAGGGTTCCACAGAATGTGGCAGTGAGACTAGAACCCAGGATATCATGACTCCAATGTTTGTTTTCTGTTCACTAAGAACCATGGTGACCTCTTCCAGTGTGATAATAAGGTCAAAAGAAGGACTTCGACCTTTCGTTGCTGAGCTCTCTCCAACCATCCTAATTAATTATAGGACTGATCCAGACACAACCTTTGTAAGCTGTTCCAGTGTGAATGGTTCCATTCCCATCAAAAACATTATCTGTGCTAAAATGTGTGTGCCCGTGCATGTGCACATGTGTATTTTACTGAAAATATTCTAAATTCAATTCAGTTCAATTAAGTGCTTATTACATATCTGGTGTAAGCTCTGTTTATACAAAAACAAAAATTGAAACACTTCCTTTCCTCAAAGGGCTATCTTCAGCAGACTCTGTAATCTCTCAGATTGACATTCCGGCCTCCATTTCATTGATGACCTCTTCCCTGGTCCCCTATGTTGGTCTCTCTGATTGCCACTCTGGTCCTCCATTTCATTGATGGCCTCTTCCCTGGTCCCCTATGTTGGTC
>NW_027185761.1:54726029-54798804 GCF_028583685.1 Petaurus breviceps papuanus
GTCCTCCATTTCATTGATGGCCTCTTCCCTGGTCCCCTATGTTGGTCTCTCTGATTGCCACTCTGGTCCTCCATTTCATTGATGGCCTCTTCCCTGGTGCCCTATGTTGGTCTCTCCAATTGCCATTCCAGGCCTCCATTTCATTGATGGCCTCTTCCCTGGTCCCCTTTGTTGGGAGGCCATTACTTCTCAACTGAATTGGCCTCCAAGTATCATACACCTTCTCCTTTGCCATTCTGGAGGCTTATGTCCTGGAAACTGTGTGTCAGTCTACTTCCCAGGGCTCTACTCACCAACCAGTTAGCTTTCCAGATGAAAATACCCCTCCAAGGGTACCACCCTCCTGTTTTAACCCTCTCACTCTATTACAACGCAAGTTCCTTGCGTTCTGACATCATCTTATCTTTTGTTTTCATATCCTTCATTCTTAGCACTTAATAATTTTTTCATTCCTTTTTTATGTTGTCTGGGAAAGTTAAATAAGCCTTTAAATGCTAATTTAATTAGAATGTGAGAGCTAGAATAGACCCTGTAAAAGGAAACTGACTCAGAGTACTTAAGTGACCAGTCTGTTAGACAGCAAGCACATTAAGAACAGGGACTGCCTTTTGGCCGTTTTTGTATCCCCAGATCTTAACTGAATGCTGGCTTGGAGTAGGTGCTTAATAAATCCTTAACTCACTGACTGATTTAAAATTCTGCGACTTTATAGATGGAGCTAGAACTCAGAATTGGAACCCTGATTCCTAGTCCTTTGGTCTTTCTCCACCACGTCACTCAAGTACCTGGGAGCTATTTAACTGCTTATGAAAAGCCATTGAGACTTTTAAAATTTCTATATTGACTAATGTCTAAACTTGTCTTTTACTGTCTTTTGGCCAGTCAGCTTCTTTGCTACTCAGAATTCTTTGAGAAACCTGTATGGGAGGAAACATCGGTGAACAGGATGGGATTGGGTAACAGAAGTGCTCTGAACCATATTAACTGAATTAAGGCCACTTGGGAAATTTCTGTTTATTAGTGAGTTTTTCCTTACCTCAAACCTCCATTTACATCTTTGAAACATCCACTCATTGATTGCTACCAGGTCTGCCTTTGTAGGCCAATCTAAGTTTATTCCCTTACAATGCTTTAAATACTTGCTAACAATTATATCTCCCCTGTCTCCACTTCCTGTCCCACTACTCTTAAACACACCTACAAGCTTTCCTTCTCCAGGCTTAATATCCCTAGTGCTTTCTTTCACCTGACCCTCAAATGGCACAGACTCCAAGTTCTTTATCGTCTCAGTCTTCGTTCTTTGGACAGTCTTAAGAACATCAATGTCAAATATTTAGGGATTAATTGGAAAGCTTTTGATTAAATATTTTACTTACTTATTTGCTTACTATTTTACCCACTGGAGGAGGGCATTTTTAAAATCAATTAAAGTCAAATTGTCTAACAAAGGATCATTGTAAAATGAAAAGTAGAATTTGCTCCCATGTTTCTCTTATTAATTGCTTGCTTGCTTGATTTTAATATAACTGAATGCAGTTACTTTCTTCTGAGTGGCAGATGATTTACACACATCCAAACAATAGCCAAGTCATATAAATGTGCTAGGCTTCAAAGAAAAAAAAATAGACATCTACTGATCAGTGAGAAGAGCTGCATGTTTTTTTTTTCCTTTTTTATTTTAAAGAGCCAGGTGTCACATTGCTGATTTCAGATTTCCATCAACTATCTGTTGAGTCAGATGAGTGTAAGGGATAGTATTGGCTCTTTCTGTAATACATCATTAATAGACATTTCTGTGAAAGAGAGTAAGTATAGCAGAGTGGATAGAGGGCCAGCCTGGGAGTCATAAAGACCTGGATTTCATTAATGCCTCTGACATATATTAGCTATATGGCCACGGACAAATGACTTAACCTCTTGCTATCTCGGCAACACTTTAAGTGATAGATGCATTTATAGAAGTGTAGATTTTGAAGGTACTTTATAGGTCATTAAGCCCCTCCCCCTTTTACAGATGAGGGAACTGAGGCACAGAGAGGCTAAGTGGCTACAAAGTATCTGAAGTAGGATAACCAGTGTCTTCCTGATTCCCAAATCCTAGTGTATTATCCGCCATGAAATCTGTCTTTGAGTTAAGATCTGCACATTGCTGAAGGGGATTTTCCATACCTGGGAGTTCCCGTACCAAATGGAATCAAAGCTCTTGACAAGCACCCCAAGCACCAAAGTGTTGTGCATATCTAGTAAACTATTCCCTACAGCAAGTATTTCTCCTTATTAGGACAGTGAGGGGATTTACCCAGTGCCACCTCCTCTCTTTGCCTGACATCCTAAGTACTAATCATTTCCCTGTGGCTTAGGGATGAAGCGTCTTTAAGCCTCCCTCCACACAAAACCTGTGTACTTTAAATACCATTCGTGTTCAGGTCTGCTTTCTAAAGAAACTCTCATTGTTACATACCTATCCTGCCCATTAAATAATTACACAGAATTGCAGACATGGATGTTTATTCTAACACAAAAGAATCTAAACCAAAGGTAACAGATCTTTTTTTTTTTAAATTTGATTTGCTTATTGTGGGTTTACAAAATAAGCCAAGTTAAGCCTCATTCTAAGCATAGAGTACTTTGAGTGCATGTATATTACGTGCTTATTTGGTAAGGATTATACACCTTGAGACCTTTTAGAGTCCTTTCTCAGAGCTATAGGACAAAAAGAATGCTTGGAATTTTATTCATCCTTTGGAAAGAAGCACCTAGAAGCATGCTGGTTTAGTGGAGAGTGAAATTTTATTTGTTTTACATAAATTTGTCAAGAACTGTAACTAGGGGAGGAAGACTGGGGCTTAGTCCCAGGGTGCTAGAATTTAAAGGGCACTGACAGTGTTTGAACTACTTCAGCGCAAAAACTAATTAAGGTCAGCACCAAGTATTTGGTTTGTTTGTTTTGGGCAGGATGTCTGATTTCATTGCTAGATGGAACCTCTCAATAAAGAAACTCTCTACCAATGCAGGTTGGCATCTAATCTACAACTTAAAACTTAATGGCAACAAGATAGTTCATAAACATTTATTAAGTGTTTACTATGTACCAGGCACTGTGCCAAGCCCTGGGGATCCAAATACCCAAAAAGATTTAAATTGATTGAAAAGGATTTAAATTAGTTAAAATGTGAAGCTACCTTATCATGTGGGATTCTTCCTCTTATAGCGTCCACAGCTAAGGTGTTCTCTATCCCACCTTCCTTTGAATCAAGTACACTGTGTCCTCAGGCCTCAGGCCTCCTTTACCCTGATTGAATTTATATGAAAAGTTGATTTGACAACTTGTTTTGTGCAACTGACCTTGGCCATGTTTGGCAAAGTCTTTTGCAATAGCGAAAATTGCTAGTAACAACTCTGAATCAGATCTATAATAAGACCATCGTTAATATTATTATTAATAGCAATTGCAATAATAACTCACATTCATATAATTCTTTAGGATATACAACGTGCCTTCCTCACAACAACCCTCTGTGGTATGATTACTATATAAAGATGGTGAAATCAAGACTCAGGGGAGGGAGAGAAAGAGAGACAGAGGGAGAGGGAGAGATGGAGCCCAGTATTATAGATGTGGTCTGATCAGGGCAGAAGAGCGGTCACTTTGCTTTACTATTTAAGTGATTAAATCAAATCATTGGTATGGATTTTTAATTCTGCTAGAATAGATTCCAAAACATAAGTAACAAAATTCATCATCTGATTGGCTACGGAAATCCAAGACTCCCCTAGTGCTCGCTGCTCTCTCTTGGAGCACCCTTTACTTCCTAGACTGCCAAATCACATTGTTCCCTTTTATTGAGCTCCTTTTCATCCATCAAAACCTCCACATCTTTTTCAGACAAACTATTGTCTAACCATGCCTCTCCATTCTATACTTGTGAAGATTTTTTAGATCCATGTGTAGAACATTGCATGCATCTCTATTCCTTTTAGTTAAATTCGATCTATTGTTCTAGTTTGTTGGGATTCTGGTCATCTTTTTACCTGTTCCTCCAAAGTTTATGTCATCTGCAAAATTTACAAGCACACCTTCATCTAAGTTATTGATATAGACATTGACTAGCATGAGAACCACTCCATCTGAAATTGCCCCTCTTTGCTAATATTAACCCATGCCTTAGGTCTGATCATTCAACTAGTTCTGAACCATTATCTTTTCCATATCTCTTCATGTCGTTCACCAGGAAATCTTTAGAGACTTAGTCTACCTGGAATCTAGGTGTACACTTTTATAGCCTGCCCCCTCCCCTCCAACTAGGTGTCTATTTTGCATCATAGAAAATTAAATAAGGTTAGTCTGACTTATTTTATTCTTAATGAAGCCAGGCTGGCTTTTTAGTAATCACTTCTTACTTTCTAAATGTTCATAAACTGTCCTTTTAATGGTGTTTTTTTTTATTGCCAAAAAAAGAGGGAGACAAACCTACTGGCCTACAATTTCCATCTTGTTTCCTTCCTTCCCTCCTTCTCTTCCTTCTTTCCTTTCCTTCTTTCCTTCCTTCCTTTCTTTCGTTCTTTCACATAACACATTTCTTAGTCTCTAAGATCTATTAGAGGTCATTGTCAATGTTTCCGTGGTCATATTTGTCACTTCTTCTGGTGTACAAGATTGTGCTTCATCTGAACTTCATGACTTGAATTCATTGCAGATCACTAAATATTCTTTCACTATCTCCTCTCTGACCTTAGGATTTGACTTCCCATTTACCATTTTTATTCTAGCCCTCCTAGTCCAAAGATCATTCTGCCTGGGTAGGAAAACAGAAGCCAAATGCAAGCTGAGTTGATCCTCAGGATTTGCAGAATCCTCAGTGACACAAATCCTAAGGTGACCCTATGGCTTATGGCAAGAAAATTTTTTTGGAAATTATGGTTGTTCAATATTAAAAAGTGAAAGAGGCCATGAAGAGTCTTGTGGAAGGACACCAATACCCTGATGGGTCTGTGATCTCATTGATGTATCAATCCATCAACCAACGAGCATTTATTGAGTGTCTGTGATGTGCCAGGTGCTGGTGATAGAGACAACAGCAAAATCGTCTGTGTCCTCATGAAGCAAATAGTTGATTTTTTTAAAGTGCAGTTAATATTTAAGTAATATTTAACATTAGTGGTTATCTAAGAAAACAGATATTCCCTTCTATGTCCATTAAGCCTCAGTCCCCCAATCAATATACATACATATGTACATGTATACACAAATTAGATTATTCTCTGCTTCTCTACCCACCTCTGACCTGCTTTCTCAGAGATGCCAGGAATATTTTTGTCGGTTCTAGTTTCAGAAAGTTCAGGTGGTTTTCAATAATGTTTTTTGGTTTGTTTGTTGTTTTACTGTTTGGATCTATTCCAAACAGTAATCTCAATCTCATCTGCTTAGGAAACCGTTAGAGACTTAGGTAGACAGACAGTAAACATTAATGAAACACCTACTATGTGCTGGGCATCATGCTTAGTTAAATACTTTGCTGGAATCCAATACTTTTTTTTTCTCCTTGAGTCTGAATGTATAATTTAATCAGTTTAGGGAACTACTGGATGTCAGCTCTTTCCAGCCATACTGATCACCACCTCATCTGTCACTTGGTTAGAAGGGACAGCTGAGCAGTACAGTGGACAGAGAGCTCAATCTGGAGTCAGGAAGATCTGAACTCAGATCTGGCTTACTAGATGTGTGAACCAGTTATTTATTTAACTTTGGTCTGCATTGGCTTCTTCATCTTTAAAATGGGTGTAATAATAGTATCACCATCCTAGGGTTGTTATAAGGATAAGATGAAGGGTGGCTAGGTGGTGCAGTGAATAGAGCACCGGCCCTGGAGTTAGGAGGACCTGCGTTTAAATCCGGCCTCAGACACTTAACACAAATACTAGCCTTGTGACCTTGGGCAAGTCACTTAACCCCAATTGCCCTACCTTCCCCCCTCCAAAAAAAAAAAAAGAATAAGATGAGATGAGACCCGCTTTGCAACCTCAAAATGTTTTATAAATACTAGCTATTGTTACTACTATTACTACCACCGCTTACCACTAGGAGAAGGCAGAGGAGGAAAAGGAGAGGGAAGAGGAGGAGGAAGGGCCATCTTTGAGGCTTATCAGAAGCATAGAGGAGTTCAGAGATTTTCCCCTGGTCACAAAGCTAAGAGTTAGTATATGTCAGAACAGAGACTTGGACCCAAGTCTTCCAGACTCCAGCATGGCGCCCACTGTGTTACTCTGTCTTTCAGCAATTTACTCATTTTGGGTAAATACTGCTACATTGAAAACATTTGGATTCCCTGGTCAGTTCATGGAAAGGCAAGTTAACTTATACTGCTTTCCGGAAATAGTCTATGAAGGGAGGTTTAGGAACTATTGACATTTCTTCTTCTTTCATCCTAGGGAATTTGCTGTTGATTGAGTAAGAAACCCTGGGTAATTGAACTAACTCACTTGGGAGATGAATGCAGAGGCAGGGAAAGTACCTGGTTTAATGGAAAAGAATTGATGAAATAAAATTAGGAAATCAGATCTACTGATAATGAGAACCAAAGTGTTCTAATAGCATTTAGCACTGTCAGGGGAGAGCTGAGTTCATTGCCCTGGATAGGAATCTTCTGCTAATGAGGATAAACTAATTGCATAGAACTATCTCTGGATCATTCAAAATCCCTCTCCTCAATTCTCCATGTAGGACAAGAGAAAAGGAAAAGTCAGAGCAAAGCAATTCGCCTGAGTCCCAAAGTACAATGCATCTAAATATACCCAAGGCTGCAGAGTACACATGTGCTCTGCTAACTCAGACTTTAAAAAATATACCAAGTACTTGAGATCATGTTCTTTGCAGACTTGGAGAAAGAAACTGTATGGCACCCTCGTTATGAGTTGGCTCATTTGATGGAAATAATAGAGAAAGAGTAGATAAATATTGAATCCCCATCAGTCCTGAAGCTCCTCCTTCCCTCTCCCCAGCCATGTGCCAAGAAAGTCGATTCTGGGTACAGTGTAGATGTGTTCAACCATCTGAAAAATCTAGTGACTTGTCCAGTCAAGGGGCACAACCCATACTGCCTAAGTTAATTTGCACCCTAGCTTTATACTGTGAAGTAGGTATAATTTTTTTTGCAAAATAAATGCAAGATATTTATGGTAGACAATAGGGAGAAAAATCTAAGCATGAGAAAAAGCTTTACGTAGGAGATTGCTTTTGAGGGGGAAATACGTTCTGGTCACTGGTGATATCCTATGATAGATAGGAGATTGGCTTTTGTTTGTAAGGGAGAACAAAAAGTCACCTTTATCTGGACTGCAGAATGTATGAAAGGCAGACTGGAGCCATATTGTAAAGGGATTTAATTAACAGAAATTCATATATATCTATAAATATCCACAAATACATACATATATACATACATGTGTAAATGTATGTATATACATATATGCATACACATAATGGAGTACAGAAGCAAATTATCAATCAACAAATGTTTAAGTATCTACTTTATGCTAACCACTGAAGATACAAACTACAACAAATGAAAAAAAAAGTCTAGAATGGCCACGAACTTACAGTCTAATGGAGGAGATCCAAAAGATATAAATAAATATGTACAAAATAAATATAAAGACCACTATATAAGGTTCCCTAACTACTAAGAAAATCATATGTTCAGGTAGATATGTAATCCTATCAACTTCTACATCATGGCCCTCATGCACCAGGGGAGGTGAGGGAATGGGAGGGGAGTGGAGGGGAGGGGAGGGGAGGTGAGGAGCTGCTACTCACTCACTGGTCCTGTTTGTCCTTCATTCTCGAAGAGGACCATGACATCAGGGAGGTGATGACATGACTAGAAGTTGACTTTGATTTGAGTGAGGGAGGCTGTGCAAGGTCACCAGCCTTACTTTCTCCTAAGACTCATTGATCATTGATTAACTGTGACTGCCAGTAAGTCTGTCATTGGCCTATGTTCTTGCCTTAACTTTCCATTTGTTGTTTTCTTTCTTTTCTTAAATTCTGAACTTAACAAAAACCAAATAAATTGAGTATTTCCCCATACCTTGCAGAACAGAAACAGAGCTTGGTACATAACCTGAATATTTATTATCTAGAATTTGCCTTTGTTTTCAAGTAGATAATAAACTCACATGTAACTTTCACAGCTGCGCTACTTATCTGTGATTCCTTTTGGTATTCATTCTATTCCTTTCTCCTTGTTTTAGAACCTCATTCTTTTCTCATTCTCTCTCCCACTCCTTCAGTGAAAAAAAATGAAAGACAAAACCCTTGTCAGAAATATGCATTGTTAAGAAAAAGCAAAATTCAGCACTGGCCATGTCCAGAATTGTGTTCCATTCTGCATCTTGAATCTCTCACTTCTCTGCCAGGAAGCAACTATATATAGTTTAGCTCTGCCAATTAGTAACTGAAAAACCTGGGAAAGTAAATTCATCAATCTGAGTCTCAATTTCCTCATCAACAAAATGAGCATATAGAGCTACATGACCTTTAATGTCCCTTTTAGTGCAAGCTCTCTCTCTCCTCTCCCTTTCTCTCTCTCTCTCTCTCTCTCTCTCTCTCTCTCTCTTTTATTTTTTGGAATATGAACTCTCTTTTTTTCTCTCTCTCTCTTTCTCTGCCTCTCAGCTGAAAAGAGAATCTTAATAAAAGAGGATTCATATTCCAAGAAATAAAATAAATAAATGCAATTGAAGTATCCTCCTAAGACACATACACACACACACACACACACACACAAAACCCAAGAAAAAGGACTTCAATATTGTATTAAGTTGATTGTATATGAAGAGTTTATAGGAAAACACAGATGAGAATTACATAGAGTGTGAAGTCATGGAAAAGTCACAATCTGTGTGAGTGGGAGAAGTCCTCACACCAATAAAATCAGAGATGTAGCATCAGAAAGCGCCTACAGGGAAGGAATAGACCGAGATGAAGAGGGTCCTTGTCCCTAGAATTGTGGCAGAGCAGGTGTGTGTTTTCTAATTAGAATGCTAGTGCTTTGGTCATTAAGTGGGGCTTGACAATTTGTTCAAATTAAGTATCTTCTCAGTGGTAGTAGATCCCATGAATGTTGCCTATGTCGTGGAATAAAGCGTTAATCAGGCATATTTCACTGCCACTTCTCCTTCCAGAAGAAGTTAGCCATTAAAATGATCGAAAGCTAACTACAGTAACTAAACATCCAGGAAGTAAAATAATTTGAAAAGGCTAGCTTATCACTTGCCTTGCTGCAGTCCCAGTAACTTAATAATAGATCTTAAGAGCAGAAAACTGTTAAATCTTTGGAAGGTTACACACAAGCATTTGGCATTTCAGTCTGCAAGAGATGACCTCCTGAGTCCTCAAGACAGAAAGAAAGGATTCCTTGGACATAATGCAGCTCTTTGACTGAGAAATGACAAAGGAGTGACAGATGAGTGTGCCAGTGGACTAAAGTAAAAAAGAAAGGGGGGTTTATTTTAATGAGGTATTGGGATGTTTGGGGAAACTTGACTGGGTTTAGTTTATTTTTATGTATAATACATCTGTGGTTTTAAGATCTTCTATTTTAAAAGTAAATTGTGATAACATTTAAAACTATAGGAATAGTTAATGTACCCATGAGAATAAAATTTCCATTTTCTAAAGACTTTCTTATGTATTTTTTAGTAAGTCATGTTTTTCTCCCCCCAAGAATTTATACAGTTTTCAACATGGGATGCAAAACAGACAGCCTCAGTTTTCATAAGCTTGAATGTATTTGCGATAAAGAATTGTTGAATCCATATGGTGTGTCAGCTTTCCAGAAAGCAGGCTTCAAGAGTCAGAATGAGATGGGGACTTGGTCAGTGCACAGTTATAACCTGAATAGACATAGCAGTTCTTGACCTTGACTTTATTCCTGGGTTGGGGGAGGGGGGGCAAGGTCAGGGTTAGAAGTATATCAGCTTTGCTTTCTTAAGTGTCCATTTGCTTAAGATCATAGATCTGTAGTTGGAAGAAACCTAAGAATTCATCTAGGCCCAACCCCCTTTTTTATTCAGATGAGGAAACTGAGGCTCAGTGATGGCTGTTAACTTGAGCAAAGTCACAAAGTTATTTGGAAATTAGAGTGGAAAAGGAGAATGCTGTACATTTCAGTACTGCCTCATTTTAATCACTATATTTTTCCCCTTCACTAATCTCATTTGATTTCCTGGCAAGGTAGGCAGGACAGGTGGCAGCCTCTAGGTTTCTTAAACTGAGATAGTGGTAAAGCTAGTAAGAGAACCTGGATATCATAATGCTATGTTCTTCTAGGAGTTCTTAACCTCTCTCTCTGTCCCTCCTCTCTGTCTCTCTGTCTCTGTCTCTCTCTGTCTCTCTCTCTTTCTTTCTTTGATGGACCCCTTTGACAGTCTGGTGAGGTTAATTTACTCCTTTTCAGATTATTATTTATAAGTGCTTAAAATAAAGTACATAGATTGCAAAAGAGTCTCTTTATAGTTACAGATTTTGGAAACTGAAAACAGAAAATTCACAGATTAGGTTAAGAACTCCTATTCCAGACCATATTGCTCCCAGTATCAAACTATGAAAAGAGAAAAGTTAAGTGTAATGCTTTTTGACTGGTCTATATCAACTATAGAACATTTAGAGACAGCTTTAACAACAAATATATATTATATATATTTCTTTTTAACTCAAATAGTCATCAAGAAATATTTTGATATATACTAAGAAACAATATATAGAGACTTTTAGGAGGCCTAGTGGGTAGGGTACTGGACCTTAATTCAGGAAGAGACGACTTGACATCCAGCCTCAGATACTTATGGGACATGTGACCTTGCTAAGTTGATTGACCCCTGTCTACCTCCATTTCCTTATCTATAAAGTGATGATAATAACAGCTGATTCTCTGATCTCCCAGGGATGCTGTGAAAATAAAATGAGATGGCATTTGTAAAGTGCTTAGTAAAACTCGAAGTGCTGTATGAATGTTACCTCTAGTGATGATGATAAAAATTAAAACATGAACTCACAAATTTCTGTTGTATCATGTTTAACAGTACGTATTACATTCTTAAAAGTTGGTAACAAAGCTGGTCTTGTTTCATCTTCTGAATTAAAAAAAAATTCTTCTGTGTATTAGATACATTTATATAATAAGTTTTGGAGCTACTATCCAAGGCTTCTATTTGCACTCTCATAATGGGTCCCCATGGGTTTGCTACCTTTAAGACCCTGAAGGTCTTGGTTTAGTCTTTTTTTGTTTTTGTTTTTTAGTCTTGTTGCACAAGAGCCCCCATCAGTATGTGTCCCTCATCAATGCTCAGTTCAACTAGCCAGGCAGACGTAATTTGATTTTAGTTAGCTATATTTAGTTAGCTAAGGTGGTATAATATGAAAAGTGGGTATAAAACATCCTTCAAAACATCTATGATATACTCTCCCATGAATTTATTCAGATTTCAGGGGAAAGAGGGCTTCAGATTTTCTAAGAGCTCAGAGGTAAACCCATACCTCTTGATGATTTGAAATCGTTTTAGTTTTCTACCATGTTCCCTGTAGAGTCATAAAGCCACCTTTCCTCCTGTGTCTTTGACTCCCAAAGTAGACCCTGCTGACAGACTTTGCTTTTCTGGAGACATTTCTAGGACACTGATGAAAAGCCCAAATGTTCTGGATATTTTGAACGTTGGAGGGTCTTCTGTTGTTTGGGGTGGGATGGGACGGAGGGACTAGATGAGTCAGAGGTACTATAGAAAAACCACTGAACTTAGAATAAAAAACCCTGAACTCCTAGATCTTCCATGTCTACCTTTGTGACCTTCAGAAATTCATTTTATTTTTTCAGGTCTCAGTTTCCTCATCTGTGGAATGAAGGGATTGGGATATAGGATCTCCAGGACCCTTTCTCCCTCTGTTTCTGTGGTCCTTTGACTATCAATTCTCATCTTCACTTAGAACTTTAGAATTTATTAATCATATACTATTGGGTAAGGTACTATGCTAGTTGCTAGAGAAATATGGGAAAAGTTCGGGGGGGGGGAGGGGTAGGAATCTCTTCCCTTGAAGAATTTACATCTGTCCAGAAAAGATTTTATGAGATAGAACTCTGAATTTGAAGTTGAAATATCTGTATTCGAATCCTGCTACTTAGTACCTGTGTAATCTTGGGCAAGTCACTGAAGCACTCTGGTTTCCTTTTCTGTAAAATGAAGAGGTTGAACCAAGTAGTTCTGAAGTCTCTCTTAGTTCTAGATTAAGCACTCTATAATCCTTTCTAGACATAAATCTATGATCGTATGCTTTATCTTGATACCAGACTGCCTTTCATTTTTTTTCCTAGCTCTGATTCCGCCCCGCCCCCCTCCTCCCTAAGTGGTTCTTTGTTTATAAGACAATTTTTACCATTCATGAAAGTGAAGTGTTCACTCCTACTTACCTATGATGAGGGAACAAAGTCACTTAGCAGTATTTGTATTTCATTTACTCAGCTGTTTTATCTAACTACATTGTCATCATTTTGTCAGGGGCAATGTGAATGAGACCTGTAGAACTAGAGATTAATCGATCTAAAGATGGAAACAACAAAAAAGGCACTTGTTTCTTTTGTATGTGTATACATGTTGAAGTGGGGGGATGGTGGAGGAGACAGGATAAGCAACAAAAAAAAAAGACATGTCCTTAGCTCCAACATAGGAAACCTAGCCACCATGCACAGATTTGTGACAGGTTTATCAACAGGCTTTTTTCTACCAGCTGGTTAAGCTGGCTTATGGATGCTGGAGGTCCTCAAATGACCTGTCTCACTTATGTTAAGAATGAGGGCGGAGAAGAAGAAGAAAAAAAAAAGGAGGAGGTCGGGAAAGGGAGAGGTTGTCAAATTCAACTTCCCAGTGAATAGAAGTAAGTGAGGTTAGCTAAGAGGTGACGTTAAAGATCACGCCACTCGAAAGGAACTCATTCTTTGTGCTTTCTTTGACTATTTATGGGCGCCCAGAGAGACTGTGATAAGAATGATGATTTCCAATTTCATGAATGTTATATTGTCACTTTTGCCTGAGACTTCAAAATCCTCTTCCTTTGGTCCTAGCACTTATCAGGGCTTATAGTCTGAAGTTTTTGTTTTTTTTGGGGGGGGGGTTGTTGTCGTTGTTTCACTCCTCTTGTGTGTATATGTGTGTTGGTAATTATATATTATACACGCGCATATTTAATAGTATCTCTTCACTCCTGTAATTACCATATTTGCAGAAATCTGGGGATTATGTAGCATGGAAAGAATGCCTTTGAGAATTATGGGGTGACATTTTCTCTCCTGGCATCCAGACCCATCTTTACCTCTCACCTGCTTTCTAGCCATAATCTAGTATCACTGAAAAAAAAAATGCAGCTATTTAGGAAACAATATTGTTCAAAATTTTTATTATTTCACAAAACCCAAGAATTAGAAAGGATTTCAGCTGTCAGCAAGAATTCCTCTATAGTATGGAGAACAAGTGATCATCCCACCTCTGCATGGGGATCCACAAGAGGCAGCGGGAATCCATCACCTCTGGAGCAGCCCTTTCCACTTTGGGTTTTGCCCTTTAAATTTGTTATTGATACATTTGTGACATTCTTCTTTTTTAATTTTGAGTTTCAAATTCTCCCTCTCTCTCTTCTAACCCTCCCTATCCTACCCACTGAGAAGGCAAGCAAAATGATATAAATTATACATGTGAAATCATGCAAAACATACTTCCATATCAGCCATATCTCAAAAAAAAAAAAAAAAAGAAAGAAAAAATGTACTTCATTTTGTACTCAGAGTTCATCTGTCCTCTCTCCGGAGTTAGAATCTGATTTTGTTCATCATGAGTCTTTTGGAATTGTCTTGGATCATTGTATTGATCAGAATAGTCAAATCTTTCACAGTTGATCATCATTACAATGTTGCTGTTACTATGCGCAATGATCTATCTCCTGGTTCTCACTTTACTTTGTGTTGTTTCATATAGATCTTGCCATTTTTTTTTCTTCAGAAACCATCCCCCTCATAATTTTGTATAGCACAATAGATTGAATCCCAATCATATGCCACAACTTGATCAGCCATTTTCCAATTGATGAGCATCCCTTCAACTTCAAATTCTTTGCTACCACAAAAAGAACTGCTATAAATGTTTTTGAACATATACTTCCTTTGCCTTTGCTCTCTTTGGAGTACAGACCTAGTAGTGGTATTTTGGGTCAAAAGGTATGCACAGTTTGATAGTCCTTTGGGCATAGTTCCAAATTGTTCTCCAGAATGGTTAGGTCAGTTCACAATTCTAGCAGTAGTTTATTAGTATACCTATTTTCCCTCATCTCCTACAGCATTTGTAATTTTTAATAGGGGTGACATGGTGCCTTAGAGTTGTTTTGATTTGCATTGCTTTAATTAATAGTGATTTACAGCATTTTTTCATATGAGTATAAATAGCTTTGATTGCTTCTTCTGAAAATTGCCTGTTCATATCCTTTGGTTATTTATCAGTTGGGGAATGGCTCTTATTTTTATAGATTTTATACAATTCTCTATTCAGCATATATTTGAGAACCAGGGCTTTTATCAAAGAAACTTGTGGTAAAAAAATTTTTATATCACTTCATTGTTTATGGTGCCTTTTAACAAAATGTAGTTTCTTTAATTATCTCTTCTAATTAGATCTATTTTTGCTTTTGCTTCGAGATCATGATTTCCACACCTACCTTTTTAACTTAAGTTGAAGTATATCTGTTCCAGCCCTTTATTTTAATTATGTGTGTCTTTGTATTTGAAGTGTGTCTCTTATAAGCAACATATTATTGGATTCTGCTTTCTAACCCATGCTGATATCTATTTTCAATTCATGGATGAGCTCATTCCACTCATATTCAGTTATGATTACTAATTGTGCCTTTGCCTTAGGTGGCTAGGTGGTGCCGTAGATAGAGTGCTAAGTCTGGAGTCAGAAAGTCTCATTTTGCTGAATTCAAATCTGGCCTCAGACACCTTCCAGCTGTATGACCATGGACAAGTTACTTAGCTCTGATTACCTTAGTTCTGTCATCTGTAAAATGATCTGTAGAAGGAAACAGCAAACCACTCTAGTATATCTCCCAAGAAAATCCCAAGTGGGGTCATGAAGAGTCAGACATGACTGAAAAATGTCTGAACATACTCCTAAAATTTCCCTCCATTCTATTTTCTTCTGTTTATCCTTTTCTCTCTGTTTTCATCCTGTCCCTCCTCAGAAGTTTGTTTTACTTCTAACCATTGCCTTCCTTAATGTGGCCTCCCTTTTATCGCCCTGCCCCCTCACCATGTATTTTTTTATCCACTTCCCCTCTGGTAAGAGAGATTTCTACATTCAACTGAATGTGCATACCGAGTCTTCCTCTTCAAAACAATTCTGATGTGAGTGAGATTCAGGTGTTGCCCAACACACTTCATCTGCTACAAAAACTCTTCCTTGCATACCTCTTTTGTGTGAGAAAAATTTCCCCATTCAACCTCTCCCTTCCCCCTTCTCCCAGTGCATCCCTCTTTCTCTTTCATTTTTTTTTTTTTTTTGAGATCATCCCAACATGGTCAATTCATACTCAGGCCTTCTGTCTATGTAGATTCCATCTAACTGCCCTGATAATGATAAAGTTTGTAGGAGTTACATATATCATCTTCTCATATAGGAATGTAAATAGTTTAGTTTTATTGAGTCTCTTATGATTAAGCTTTCATGTTTACCTTTTCCTGCTTCTCTGGAGTCTTGTGTTTGAATGTCAAATTTTCTATTCAGCTCTGTTCGTTAGGAGTGCTTGGAAATCCTCTAATTCAATAAATATCCATTTTTCTCCCAAAGGATTATACTCAGATTTGCTGAAGAGGTGATTTTTGGTTGTAATCCTAGCTCCTTTGCCTTCCAGAGTACCATATTCTAAGCCCTGAACTCATTTTACATGAAAGCTGTTAAGTTTTATGTGATCCTGATTGTGGTTCCATGATAGGAATTGTTTTTTTTCTGGCTTTTTGTAATACTTTCTTCTTGATCTGGAAGTTCTGGAATTTGGCTACAATATTCCTGTGAGTTTTCATTTTGCGACCTCTTTGAGGAAATGATCTGTGGATTTTTTCACTTTCTATTTTGCCTTATAGATCTAAGCTACCCTTGATAATTTCTTCAAAGATGATGTCTATGCTCTTTCTTTGATCATACCTCCCAGGTTAGTCTAAGCTAAGTGTGGGAACATAGAAATCTTTCCTAGTCATGACATAGAAGCAGGCTGATGGCTGTGGTCTCTAGTGGGTTTTTGTGGTTCTAGATAAGGGTGTTTACAAGTTATATCTCAGTTCTGATTGGTGATTTGTTACTTAAGTTTATGATGAAAGGAAACTATCTGTCAAAGCTTAAAATTAGAAAGTTATTTACTAGATCTGAGATACATACTCCCTTGGGCAATTGTTTACCGGATTTGGGAGATATACACATTATTGGCAAACTGTTCCACTGGAGACCATCTTGTTACAGAAGAACTTACATAGTCCCAAAATGATGGGTTTAAATAAAATGAAGTTGCTCATTCTAAGTTATCACCCTAGATGTCTTACTACCCAGTTTAAACTAGATCCTTGAGATGTTTTAAAAAATAGTGATTCTTACTGGCTTTTCACCTAATTGTTCTGAGTTAATGAGATTTCATTTCCTGAGAAAGTTGAGAGTTACAAAGGTCTGTGATTAGTTCACACAAGTAGGGGGAGAAAAGCATATTTTTGTCTTCTAGATATAAGTTCGTCCTTATTCCAGCTTAACGTCATCTTAATAAAATAAGTAAGACATAAGCATTATTAGGCTCTCATTCAGACATGGAAGTTATTAGCTCAAAATATAACTATTTTTAAATATCTCCAAATAGACAACTTTAAGAGAAGTCAGCACACGCTCAGATTCATCTTCAGGATGTGTGCTGTTCTTTTAGAAAATCTCAGTCCTATCAAGAATGTGACACTAATAGGAAACTTGATTTCCTTTTGTAAAAATTACCAGCAGGTCTAAAGTTTGAAATATTTATATGTTCTTTGATTAAACTGCAGTTGTTAGTCAAATCTCTCAAAAATAGCTTCATAGACATCTTGTGGAGAATGATAAGACCGTAGAGCAAGAACTGAAAAGGGCCTGGAAAGAGGCCACCTAGTCCAACTCTTGTCATTTTACAGATGAGGAAACTGAGGGCGCGGGGAGATTGCCCAAAGTCGCACTGGCAGTGTGGAGCCAAGGTAGGATTTGAATCCAGGTCTTTGGATTCCAGAACCAATGTTCTTTCCATGGGCTTGCTGAACTTTTTTGCTCTTGTGGATGTGCTTTAGTTGTTCCTTAAATGGTATCTTAACTCTTTGTTGGTGATTGATTATTTAATGAGTCAAGAACACTGGAAATGACCTCTGCTATTACATTTTAACTGGGGACACCATGGACTCACTAATCAGCTTGTAAAAATAGAATCAAAAGGCAATATTAAAAAAAAAAACAGAAGGGGAGAAATTCCTTTGAACTGTCTTGGGAGGGAATGTTCTAACATGGGTTCCATGAGAGTCCAAACTCTACCATGTTATGTTGCCTTCGATTTACTTTAAAAAGTAATTCATTTGGCCCCTAAGCACTGTGCCTACTTCTCTGTGGTCCTTACTGGGGATGTGAGCATCTTAGGAACAGGGGGATAGATGCTTCATTACTAAAACTTGTATGTATCTCTCCTGCCGGGCATAAACTAGGTACTTGGTAGGTGATTATTGATTGGCTAATTGGGTGAGGATCGAAAGACAAAATGAAAGCAGTTCCTGCCTTCAAGGAGATTAGATTCTATTGAGAAGTTTATATTATACTAGTTTATTACACTATTTCAGTGTTTCATAATAACTAGCATTTCAAGGTTTGCGATGTGCATTTTATAACTATTATCTCATGTTATCCCTAAAACAAACCTAGAGGCTAGGTATTATTATTATCCTTGTTTTATAGATAAGGAAACTGACAGAGGTTAAGTGACTTGCTTAGGGTGGCAAAGTTGGATTTCAACTCAGGCCTTCCTAAATCCAGACCCAGTGCTCTATCCATAGGGTCACCTGGCTGGTTAAATGTCTTCTGAGGATCTCAGTTCCAAAATTTCTATCACTGTCCTTAAGTCTGAAAGTTAAAATTTATCTACACACACACACACACACACACGCACACACAACTTTGAAATACTTTTCTTGTACCATTCCATTTCTTATAACCCATCTCTTACCTTCTTTCTGTACAGTCTGAACCCTGGCTTGGCAGATAGTTATTTATTATTTTCTGAACTCTAATCTCATTAAGGTAAGCAATTTAGATTTACAGTTATGTTCCTAGCATTTGGGTGTCTATTTGATAATAACTCAGTGATTAAACAAAAGCAGTCTAAAGATGACAAACAAAGATAGGGAACCATTTTCTCTAAATGGCGCTGTTTATGTAATTACAGAAACTCTGGGAAATAGATTAGAAACAACCAACAAAGGAGGCACACCTGGGAATTACAATATGAATAGCATTTCAATGATTTAAATCTGATGCCAATGGTGCTTCCACTGGCCAACACAGGTAAAAATGAAAGGGGGGGAAAGCAACTACTTAAAATTAAAAAAAGCATATCCATCAAGCCCTAAACCTCTTTTGCTATATCTGAAAATATTTTTTAAGTTCAATAATGCTTTCTGAGGGAGTAAAGCTGCCAATCGTCATACCTCCAGTGTTTCCACTCTCATTTCTTGTTCCTAATTTAGAGTTGTTTATTTCATCTTTGACATGCTAAAAAGTGTTTAGCCTTTTGAATATTTTTGTAATTTAATGTCATTTCCAGGCTTTTCCATTTTTTTCCATTATGCCATCTGTTTAGTAAACAGAGGCAACTGATTGATATGAAACCTAAAAAAGTTCATAATGACAAGCAAATACCAGATGACAGATTAGATAAGAACAAGTCATTAAGATGGCCTATAAAAGGACAGCCATCTGTAGCATACAAACAATTTTCTTCTCCATGACAGCAGCAACTTTTTAACTCAGTGACAGCTATGGATTCATGGTATAAAAAAAGTTAGCCTTATAAATTGAGGAGCTACAAGTTTGGGTCTAATTAGTAGAATTTATTCAGGGTAATGGACTGGAAAATGTTTTGGAAGACATAGGGCTGTGAAATCCTGCCTTTACCATTTTGCTAGCTGGGTGTCTATGATGAGCTTGCTTCCCTTCTCTGACCCTGTTTTCTCATCTGCAAAATGGGGGTAGATTGGCACTCCCTGAGGGCAAGGAAGGTTTTCATTCTTTGCTTTGTTATCCCCAATGCTTTGCCCAATGACTAGCACATAGAAGGTGCCTAATACAATATTTTTAATTGAATTAAATTGAAATGAATATAATAATACCTAAGGAAGTTAACCCCTTAATTTCCTAAACAGCTTAACTGAGAAGATGCATGTAAAAAAAAAAACATTATTAAAGTTTAAAATGCCATTTGTTATGTCGTTATAGGAGGTCATGATTTCTTTTTAAAGTCCTTTGGGGAACCATTTCATCTTACAAATATCTGACTGTTGCTTTTTTCTCCTGTTATGTAAAAACCTCTCAGTTAACATTACATAATTAACTTTATACAAATATACTATGCAGTTCTATCCATCTGCAAGTGTTTCAGAACTTCATATTTTTGGGAAAAGTTTTATTATTGCCTGCTTTTTCTAGGATACTGCTACTTCCCCGACTCCACCATGGATCCTTTCCTTGTAACAAAGAACAGCTAAGGGAGAAAATGAAAAAAAATGGCCCACACCTTGGTTTGGCCTATTTTTTCTTTCTTTATTATTCAGAAAGTCTCTCTGGATGGGTGGAATGAGGGGTATTTCTGTAAAACATTACAATGTAAAATAAAAAGCATCAGTAAACCAAAAGAAAACATATCCCTAGCAACAGGAGCCATATTTGACAACATCTGCTTTGTTAGGCAACCTGAGCCCTTTTCCTTTCAATGGAGATGTTTGTTTCGTTCTAAGGCCGTTGGAATAAACTAGGAGCTTTCATTACATACATGTATGGTATACATACATGTATATGAATATATTCACATATACACATATGTGTATATATCTATATGTGTATTTATCTATCTGTCCGCTAGGGGGCACCATTGTGGATGGAGCCCTGGATCTGGAATCCAGAAGATTCATTTTACCAAGTTCAAATCTAGCCTCAGATGGGTACTAGCCATGGACCCCTGGGCAAGTCACCCTGGTTGCCTCAGTTCCTCATTTGTAAAATGACCTGGAGAAGGAAATGGCAAACCATTCCAGTATCCTTGCCAATAAAACTCCAAATGGAGTTTTATACCCACACACATGCATATACAAATACACACACACACACATATACACATATTTGTATATATGGATTATACATTTGACATGCAATGTGCAATACATATATGTGGGTATGTATTATATGTATATGTTGTGATATATATGAAATTAATCTCCTATTGAACATCTATAATGTGTTCATATATTATATTGCATACATAATGCATATTATGTGGGTATATATAATACATAGTCAAATTTATCTATGTATGTATTAAAGTTTTTGTTTTTCTTGTATATTATATATTGCAGATTGTCTGTTAATTGTAGTTGTGTATGCATGTGTCTGTGTACACATATGGGCATATTCATAATGTGTGTATATGTATGTGTATTATATATACATATACACATAATATATACAAACACACATATGTCTTTTTTTTTAAACACTGCTTTCCTTTCTGGATATGTCCTCCCTCCCCCTTCTGCCCAGAGAGCCATCTCGCCTAAGAAAAAATAATTTTTAAAATAAATTGGTAAAAGTAATTCAGCAAAAAGCAAGGATCATATTCAGCATATCTGATAGCATATACCATGGCCCATACCCATCATGCCCTATCTCTCTGAGGAGGGGAGGAAGGTGTCTTTTCTGAACCCTTCCCCAGAGCCAGGCGTCTTTGAAGACAGCCACACACAGAATCATGCCGGTAGAAGGGACTTGAGTCATTATCTAAGTGAGCTTCCACTCTAACCCTCCATCTTCCAAGTGGGGAAATAGAGCTTTGCTGAGGGGCAGTGATCAAGTCCACTCTCGTGTTTAGTGATGAAACCAAGATAGTATTTTTCTCTAGTTATGACATGGTTTTAATAAATTTAATAATTGTTTATAAAACACAGAGGCAAGAAGCAGATAAAAAGTGTGGATTTAAAAAATAATTATTTGATCTTTTAATGATTTTGTTTTATATTCAATTAAGAATAATTAATATTGTGAGATGTTAGGTCTAAGTCTTTGGTGTCCTTTAATTTGAGAGAGATACAGTCTTCTGACAATTTAAAGCTGGATTGAATTGGTCTGTGTCTTAATTGAGATTCATTTTAATATTTTTCTCAGCAACATTAAAATGAGTTGTATAGTCAATATTTAAGTGTTTTCTATTGGACAAGAACTTAAATACCTTAATATTTAATCAATTTAAAAAATTAATACTTAATAGTTAAAATGGAAATGCACATTCGATATGTGCTTTAAATGAAATCATTACAGACAGCTTTGCAAGACTCTCAGTTGTTTTACTGTTGTTTTTCAGTCATTTTCAACTCTTCATGACCCCTTTTGGGGATTTTGTTCACAAAGATGCTGGAGTGGTTAGCCATTTCCTTCTCCAGTTCATTTTACAGATGAGGAAACTGAGACCAACAAGATTGAGTGACATGGCTGGAGTATCATAGCCAGGAAGTGTCTGAGGCAAGATTTGAACTCTGAACAGAAGTTTTCCCAACTCAAGCCCAGCATTCTATCCACTATGCTACCTAGCTCCCTTGGAATAGCTAAATGATCATAAATAAAAATCCACATATTCTTCTATATAAAGAAACTAAATACCTTCCATACAGCTTAAGTCCTCATCTTTGTGAGTGTAGCAAACTTGGAATCTTTGACAAAACCACAAATTCCTTCAGTGACCTGATGTATCATTTGAGCTTTCTAGAATGTGGCTTCCTCTGATTACACTGATCATTTTAACTCTGCTACATAGCAGTGAGAAGAGAGATGAGGAAGGTTAGACCCCAAAGTGGTGATTTTAGCTGGCTGTTGTAGGGGACTGAATATGAAACAGACAAGAGGAGCAGAAGTCAGGGTGGTAAGTAGGAAGCCCATGGATTTCAGGTCCAAGTTGTTGCTGTTCAATCTCCTCTCTCCCACTTTATGACTCATATGGCCTTGGTCAAGACACTTGACTTCCTTGGGACTCAGTTTCCTGATCTGTAAAATGTTGAACTTGATGACATCTAAAGCCTCTCCTAAATCTAAATATATGAGTATATGAAGGAGAAAATTCTTGTTACTGAAGATAATTACTAGAATCGAGGGGTGATGGTGTATAGTGAAGAGAATGCTGACTTGTAAACCAAGAAGATCTGAGATCAAGTCTTTTCTCTGACACTTATTCCAGTGTGACCCCTAGCACTTCCCTTAGCCTTTCAGGGGTCTAGGAAACTCTCTACAGCAAAATGGTAGAGAAAGGGTTAACCTGCACTGGTTTAGGGAGATTCTTCACCTAAGGGTTCCACATACCAAGAAAGCCTTAGACACAATCCCTCTTCCCATCCTGGATAAACTCAGGATTTTATTTATTTATTTAAATTTATGTTTCAGACCTCTAGAGGTGGAGGAGCCCTTCGAGGTTGTTTATATTGTATAACATCCTCTTGTTAATGACTGAGGCAAGTGACTTTTCTAAGGTCACACAGTGACAAAGCCAGGCTTCAAATCTGATTCCTGAACTGAAACTCTTTATCTTGCCCTAGGATGATTGTGTTCACTCAAGGTGACATTGCCCCTTTCCTACCATAGCCTCCCCAAACTTCAAGGGAAGTCAGACAAGTGAGCAAAATAGAAGGAAAATACACACACACACACACACACACACATATTATATATATATATATATATATATATATATAGAGAGAGAGAGAGAGAGAGAGCGAGAGACATAGATATCTATATATAGACATAGATATCTATATAAATATATACATAAACACATATTCATATATATCTATATAGATATACACATGTTGTTTAGTTAAATCTTTTTTTTTCCCCAATCATGTCCAACTCTCCATGACCTATTTGGAGTTTTCTTGGCAAAGATACTGTTGTGGTTTGCCATTTCCTTCTCCGGCTCATTTTACAGATGAGGAAACTGAGGCAAATAAGGCATAGTGACTTGCTGAGGGTCACATAAGCTAGTAAATGTCCGAGGCTGGATTTGATTTCGCAAAGAAGTTTTCTTGACTCCAGCTCTAGCGATCTGTGTACGACCTAACTACCCAGATAGATACAAATATACATACACGTATCTTTATAAATGATTTAGATAAAGACACATCCTACAATTCATTAACCTTTTTTTTACATGTATTGTATACTTAATCAGAGGAAGAATTACTACCAAATGAATCAGCTAAATCCATAAGCTATTTTGATTGCAAGAAACTTCTCATTTTAACTACAATCTTTCTGTGATCTCAGGAAAGCTGTGGTGAACCATTCTATAAAGATGGCACCCATATACTTTTATAAACAAAGAATCTTCAGGAGAGGCAGTGCTGCCTCATGGAAGGAAACTTGATCACTAGACAAGTCACTGAGTGTCTCTGGCTTTTAGTTAACTCTTTAATGATGAAGTTGAAGCAGATGATCTCCAATGTCCAGACTACTAATAAGATTCCCTGAAACCATGATCATCTTGCCTTGAGCTATAAATGCTAAGCTCGAAACATTTGATAAATGATTAGCTAATTGCAGCCCAAGTTTGAAAAAAAAGGCAAATGGCTCACTCAATCATACAAGAAATATCTATTGATATTCCCAATAGAGAATTGAAAAGTAGAAGGTAGCTGATACACCACATCTTTTGAATTCGTGTTTTCCTCTATAAACAAGCAATGTTTTCCTCTGTCTTTTCTTCATCTGTGCTAGTGTGACTATTTTAGCTAATTAAAATAAATGAATTGTCCAAATTATTTTTGGTTTCATGGTACACACACCTTTAGAAAGAAGTGATTATTTTATAAGGGATGGTAAGAATTTGGTAAGATTTTATAAGGGATGGTAAGAAATTTCAGCATTCACTCTGGAACACTTGATTGGACTATCCCTATGCCCCTAAGAGAAAAGGTGTGGGTGTGTGTGTAAATATACAGTATAATATAAATTATAATATATAGTATAATATGTAAACTATATAATATATGTATATCTATGCACACATAGATACATGTATACAGTGCATGTGTATATACAATACACACATGTGTACATATATTTTGGGTTCTCCTTGTGTACATTAGATCTTATTGAAAGACATTTCTATTTCAATACCCATTGCCAGTTCTCATCCACAAAAATAGCACCAAATATTCAAGTGTTGTATTATTTTTGTTTTAACAAATCATGTGAATAATAGTTTCCCTAGTGATCTTGAAGTTGGTGCTTTTCTTCTTTAATGGATGTAATATATTTGTAAACATGTTTCTTAACTTACTTGAAAACATGTTGGTTCCATTCCATTTATTTGCAGACAACTTACTGTCTCTGGGATCTTTAGCTCCTTTTTTTTCTAATGACTCCTGTGAAATATTATTTTAATGAACCTATGAAACACATCATTGTATTCTTTATTTTTGTGGTTGAACCGCTAATGATACTCATCCATTAAGTAAATGGCTTTGTAGGCATTGCAAATGTAATAAATAAAGTTAGTCGGTTCTTTCTTACTCCTTTTCTGCTGATGGGCATACCGCATGCTGAGAAGGTAATGTTTCATGACCAGAACAGTTCCCTTTGTAGGCGGATTGGGAATCTTTGCATTTAGGCTCAATCAAAAAAAAAAAAATGGAAGAACATTCTACAAGCCTATTTGCATCTCTGACCATTTTTTTTATCAAGATAAAATGGAAGGTTTTGCCAACTCAGGCATTATATTTCAATGCTTCATGCATAGAAAATAATTCAGTTCTCAATTAGAAAGAAGACCTATTGTCTATAAGTAAAGGGAGGATGGCCAAAAAAAAAAAAATTAGTATCTGAATATGTAGGATGAAGTTTCCTGAAAAGACAGCAGCTTCTAAAGAGGGAATTAGGGTGGAGAAGAGGAAGTGATTTGACTTTGTCAAAGAAAATGGCCTCCTACTTCATGGAATGAGACAATAATTTTTGATAGTTAAGTGAAATTCATTTGTCCCTATGATCCCATATTAAAGGCATATGGCATAATTGTCTAGGATATCTATTGTCAAAAGTGGCCAGCTACCTGTTTGCTGTACACAGCAGGGTATCTCCTGGTCTTTGTGCCAGGGCCCCATCATGCCTGGAGTACCCTCTCTTCTCTCTTCTGCCTTGTAGAGTTCATGGCTTCTCTCAAAGCCCAGCTTTGGTATCCCCTCCTTTGTGAGATGTTTCCTGATTCCACCAGTGATTAGCACACTCTCCCTTTTAGAATGTCTAGATTTGGACAGATATTGCCTTGACTTATCTCTGTGTTATAGTTAATCCCTTCCTCCCTTCCCTCCTCTCACTCTGTCCCCATAGGGAATCGTACCCTTACCTGCCAGTGCTGTGCCCAAAGGAATATTAATTTTGATCACTGAAACCTTGAAAGATATCTGGGAGTTTAAGGGCTAGATTTCTTTTTTAAGGAACACACCTTAAAACCAGATCAATCTGGCTGTCACTGATTTGCCAACTGTAGGTGCCAGCCCAGGCCTTATTTGGTTATTGTTTGGGTTTTGATGGCTCAGAGTAAGTGTAAATAGCAATTGTTTCTGTTTTGGTCAGAAACTCTGAGGGTCTTCCCCTCCAGAGTGACTTAAAAAAAAATTTTTTTTTGACTAGGAAAAGAGGCCATTCTTTGCCCCATTTCTTACGTAGCCTTAATCACTGAATGGGCATTGCCTCAGTCAAACTTATACCTGGGAAAGGCCTTAACTTTAAAAGGCCAAGGTCTTCTATTTTATCTGGGGCCATCTCTAGTCTTGCCAATGGACCCAGATGGCTCCCAAGGAGAAAGTGAGGCTGGTTACTTTTCCTAGCCCTGCCTAACTTAAATACATATCATGGCATCACCTCACTGATTTCATGGTCCTCTTCAAGAATGAAGGACAAACAACGATCATTCCCTCCCCACAATCCCTCCATAAAATTTAAGCCACTTGAAGGGAGTGATAGGTTTTGTCTGAGTATCCCTACCTCCTAGCTCAATCACTGTAAAGATGGGAGTCTACTGAGTCCATCTGTCACCACTGAAAGACAGCAGCAAGAGGCTATGCTTTGATATCTTAACCAGTCCATCAATCAGAGACTTTAGGCTAAGTGCTAGGATTTCATGTGTTGGAATGACGTCACACAGCAAGTGTGTTTTGGATGGACTGAAGTAATATAGTCACACCCTTTGTCTGGTCTAAAAAATATCCAGCCACTTCCAGAACTAAGGTGGAATGGTGAGTGAAGAGAGATCAGGTCTAGTCGCACCTCTGAAAAGGAGTTGCTGGGGGAGGAGAGAACCTGTCTCTGCCTTAGCCTTGGTCTCTTCCCTAGCACCCTTGGAATTAGTAGCTACATAATAGATATCTGTGGAATTTATCATGGATTGTCAAACTGGAACCCAACCTTTCTTCCAAGCCCTCAAACACACATTTCTTCCTGTTTTGCCACATGTCGGTAGTTTAATAGAATAGGTCTCTTGGAATCAATAAGTGATACAGTCAGGTTGAAGATGCTGTATTTGATGTGGATATTGGACTGATTTTATGGGAGAAATGTATTTCTGGACCAATCTGGGAAATGCCATTGATTCCCTGAAGGACTGAAAGATGCCATCTCATTTCTCATTACTATCTCTGTGAGATTGTTATTTTTTACACGAATGTTACCAATAACTTCAACCTAGTTATGCTGGCAGGACTCTTAGGGCTCCCAGGACCTCGGAGGGCACCTGCCTCTGTGGCTGGAAATAGGAATTTGCAGACCATTTCTAAGCAGCTCCCAGGAGTCACTGTTCATTTGAGGACAGAGGGAAGGACTGGTGTGAACATGCTCCCCTTCCCTCAGGTAGGGCTGTCATTTTGGGCTCTAATATGATGGTCTGGGAAGTTGATTCCGGGGAAAGAAAATGTGCCGAGCATTTTCTCATCTCATCTTCCTTTTACATCAAAGGGATACTGTGGGAGCCATCCTCAATTTTGGGAAATGACTCTCCCATCAAGAGAACTACTAAAAGTAGGTTTCAATTGTATTAAATCTGTTACTTTGATTTCTTTTCTTTTCTTTTGCTTCATACCACAAGGTTGGTGATGGGAGATGAAAGATGATATACTGCCTAGCCCTGGAGCCAGATTCTGTTCTGCCGTCTCCTTGTTTGGAGTATGGGCAAATTAATGTCTCGCCCTTATCTCTGTGTCTTGTTTTCTGGAGCATTTATTAACACTGTTCCTAGGCTATAATATTGTTATACCTTGTTTCCATGTGGGAGTTGGCAAGTTTAAACTTGATGAGGTGCTAGAGAGTACAGAGGGGTCAATTTTACCATAAGATTATTGTTCTAGAATTCAAGCATCCTTAGAGATGATCTAGTCCATCCCCTTCATTTTATAAATGAGGAAAATGAGTCTTAGATTAAATGACTTGACCAAGGTCACACCATCAGCAAGTGGAAGGGCCAAGATACTAACTAATTCATCTCATTGACTCTAGCCCATTATACCACCAAACACCTACTTCACAGTTCAGTTGTAAAGATCAGATGAGCTAATATGTATATACTTAAAAATGTTATATAAATGCCTGATACCCTCATTGGTTTTTGGCTTTGTTTTTTCTGAATCTGTGATTTAAACTTCCTTCATAGATGCAGAAAGAACCACTTATTTTTAATGTATCCTCTTAAAGGTTGCTGGTGGCTCAGAAACGTTAAGTGATTGGCCCAAGTCACCTAGTGCAAAGCTGAGGGCAGGCTGACTTCTTCTGCCTTTTATGTAGTTCCTGCTCCATGAATATGGACATTCAAACCCACAATTCCAGTACAGTCAGCCACATGAATCCACTTGCCCAACTATGATTGGAAATAGCACATCTGACTTGGGTTATAAAGTCCCCTTGGAGGGGATCTGATTTGGTAGATTGGGATCTGCCTGGGTCAGGTGATTTTTTAATCTATTTGGATCAAGATGAAGTAAAATACCACATTGCCCAAATGGTACTTAGCTTAAAAAAACGAAGGGTTTATATGATAATATTCCCCTACAGATAAACCTACCTTGCAATGAGAGCTTATTGCTACCTTGGCAACTAAAGCCAAAAAGGCTCAAAATTGACTTAGCTTACATTAAATTTCATGCTGAAGTGAATGATATTAAAGTGAGGTTTCAAATAGAGATATCTTAAAATTGGAGATATAAATACACGTATGTAAATACACACATACATACATATGTATAATTTATGGTATTGCAGTGAAATAAACCCAATACTTACACCGTATATATTTATATATAATTATATATGTACACATATACATATATAGACACATATGCACAGTAATTTTCATTAAATAAATATGTAATAAGCTTAAGACAAATATACAATATACAAGTATACAAAATATACATATTATTTTCCCTGATACGTAAGTTGTTTGACTCTTTGGTCTCTGGATCCATATTACTTGGTAAATAGTAGACATTTAATAAATGCTTATTTATTGATGGCCACACCACTGATAGGTGTTAGAATTAGGATACCACATCTTCCTCGTGCTGAGCCCCAAATTTGTATCTACTAAACAAGCTTCGTTTTCACATGTGTATACACAGACACTTATTTGTATGTCCGTATGATTTTCATTCCTACACATCAGGACTATAAATAACCATCAAGATGCAAACACAGTGTGGAAATGATAAATTCACCTAGTTTGTGCTCAGGGGATCTCAGCTTTTATAAACTCGCTTCTCCTTCAAGTACGCCAGGTCAGACAGGGAAGTAAGTATGAGGAGAAGCAATCTGTTTCCAAGCCCTGGACACCATGGGTGTCCCTCAAGGCTCTGTCTCAGGCTTTCTTCTCTCTTCCCTCTATTTTATTTTGTTTGGCAATTTCATCCACTCCCATAGATTCAATTATGTTCTCTCTGCAGATGATCATCTGATCTATTTATCAAGCCCTAACCTCTCTCCTGACCTTCTGCCTATTACACGTCTCAAACTGGATGTTTTGTAGACATCTTAAATTCAGCATGTCTTTCCCCCCAACTTCCTTATTACTATTGAAGGTGCTGCCCTCCTTCCAGTCCTCCAGCCTTGTAACCTGGGTTTCATCCTAGATTTCTGCTCTCACCTCCTCTCCCCCATATCCAATATAGTGTCAAGGCCTGCCATCTCACAATTACACCCTCTTCTCTCCTCTGCCCTGCCATCTCCCTGAGACCAGTCCTCCTCACTTCACACCTGAACTATGACAGTAGACACTGGTGGTGGGTCTGTTTTCCTCAATCTGTCCTCCATTCTACCACCATAGTGATCTTCAAGTACATGTCACCCCGCCCCCCCCATTAGTAAACTCCAGTGGTTCCCATTGCCTCCAGGACCAACATGAAATCCTCTGTTTAGCTTTTAAACCTTTCATTACCTGGCCTCTTCCTACCCTTCCAGTCTTCTTCCATATAACTCCCATCCACCTGCCCTACGATCCTGGGACAATGACATCCGTGCTGTTCCTCAAAGAAGACACTCCGTCTGCCAACTCTGGGTGTTGGCACTAACTGCCCTTCTCTGTACCAGGAACTCTTTCCCTCTTTGTCTTTGCCTCCTGGTTGCCTTCAAGTCTTAGCTAAATTCTACCACCTGTAAGAATCCTTTCTCAGACCCACTTAACATCTCTCTGAGATTATCTCCAATTTATACTGTATTTATGTGCCTGAATGTGCCCCCCCCCCCAATATGAGCACCTTAAGAGAAAGGACTGGACCTTTGTTTTTGTTGTCTCTCGGTGTCTCCCCAGAATTTAGTACAGTGCCTGGCATACAGTAGGCACTTAATAAATGCCTGTAGTCTAATTGGCAGTTGGCTCCTTTATATTGCTTCTGCATTCCTTGTCCTCACTTATTTTGCTGTCACGTTCTAGACTTTTCACATTGCTATGTTGCTTTGTAAATGAAGCTCCCAGTAACATGTAAATGCAGGTTTATGAGCAAAATAATATTCAAGTATTGCAAAAAAATATCTGCTTTGAATCAAAGATAGGGAGCGTACTTCATGGGGGGCTTTTGAAAATGGTGATTAATTCCTTTTTCCAGGAATCCTTCTAGAATGCTGCACGCCCAGCGCCCTGATGGTAATTTAACGCTGGCAGCGTGCTAACAGTCGCCTGTCTGCTGCCCGGTTGCTGTCCAGCCACTGGTCCCTCACTGCAGCTATCCAATTTGAATGTCTACAGTGTGCCATGCCATCCTTCCCGTCTGAGCTGCCACATCAAATTAAGTCATGTTCCCGGACATGCCAAGAACGTGAAACAAACCATGGTTTCACCAACTCGGCCTTCTTGCAGCCTGCAGGTTGTGACTCGAAATAACCAGTAGCATTTTGAGGATGGAAACAGGGTTTCTACAAAGGATGTCGGCAGCAGGTGGTGTCACAGCAGTGGAGGAGAGATGTAGCTTAGAAAGGGAAAGGTTTTAGTCCGTTTGTGCCTTGCTAGGGAAGGATAAGGTGTTGAGAGCTTCTTTAGTGGTCTGGGCCACTACAGCATTCATTGGATTGAGTTGCTGAAGAAGTATTTAAAAATATGGTCAAGAAATGTTTGGTGATAGCATGAGGGCCAGCCATCAGGGATATGGGGACCTCATCTAGTGGGCTTCTCTGTTTCTAGTGCTTTTCTCTCATCTTATATAAAAGGAATCACAGGGGTAGCTTTCAAGGTGAAGGAAAGGTGGAGGGAGAGATAGGGGAAGGGGTTGTCACTTATGTGCTGGGAGGCTGGGAAATGAGATAGGAAGAAGGAAAGGCAGTATTTCCAGTTAGATGCCACAAATATTTGTTATGCCCCTGCTAACCGAGGCAGTGTGTTAGGTGCTATGGGAGATAGAAAAATAGGGAGATCATTGATGTAGTATATGGAAGGTTGGACTTGGAGTCAGAAAGAGACACATTCAAATGCCCCTCAGACACTTAGTCACTTGACCTTTCCCAGACTCTGTTTCCTCATGAGTTAAGTGAGAATAATAATTGTACCTACCTCACATGGGTGTTGTGAGGATTAAATAAGAGATTTAATAATATACATTATAATTTATATAATATAATATATATTATATTATATTATAATAAGTGAAGTAGTTTGTTAACTTTTAAGGAACTTATATAAATGTTATTTCTTCTCCTTCTTCTTGTATTATTATTAATTATTATTATTGAAAGAGAGTTAGGCCTAAAGCTAGCAGGGCCTGAGTTCAAATCCTATCTCTGATCCATATTCACTGTATGACTCTGAACAAGTCATTTAACCTCTCAATGCTTTTTGGCAACTCCCTAAGCCTGTAAATTACACAGAAGATGTCACTTGGATTGTTGGAGGGAACTTCATTTCCTGAGATTTCCCTAAACTAATGAAATCACCAGTCCAGTCCCAAGCGTCATCACCATTTTTATGATGATAATGAGACATTCTTTATCCTCTCAGATCCCGTTAGCAGTAACATCACCAATCAGAACTTTGAGGTTCTACATGTTGAGAGGTCTCAGAACCTCTGACTTGAATTGGTTCCCTAAAAGGCAGGACTGGCGATTTCTAAGAAAGCCGCCCAGCCTCAGGCGTGAGGGAGACCTACTATCTCCTGCATCCAGTTTCTCATCTTTTTCTTCACTGCTTCCAATCCTTGGCTCCTGTTGCTTGGTCTTCTGCTTACTAGAAATCAGAGTACTTTACACATGGCTTCTTATTCTTTTCCCTCTGGATGGATATTGGCCCAATGTAGCCACCATGTTATCTTCTCTGATTGATTGGTAGCCTCTGAACCCAGAGATGTGGCCCCATGCCTGCTGATCCACAGTATCTCCTATTTCCTCAAAGGCATCTCCGTGATCTGACCCCCATCCCTACCATGAACATTGAGTTCTGAGCCCCATCTTACGATCTCTTAATGAAAGGTACCAACCTTTATCACAGCTGACCTCTACCATGGAAAAAAGAGACTGACTCCAGCTGCTATTGGAATGCATTTCCTGTTTTCAGGCCAGCTGGTTCTGGCTGCCATCAAGATTTTCTAGCCAGTTTGAATTTTCACAGGTCCTGGATCAGATCAAATTGGGTTTCCAAATCTGCCTTTACAAATTTCTCATCAACTAGGCCAAAGTTGTACTTGTGATTTCTTATATGCTGGGGCTCATCCTAGCCATTGATGATAATAAAAGGTCAGACTCTTTTGCATGCTTTGGAGAATTTCATTATGGAATCCAGGGAAATCTTTGAATACCCAGTTCGTAGTAGGATTGCTAACAGAGAGGTTTGGAATCTTAGACAGGGTTGACCTTTGACTACTTCAGACTTTTCTGGATAGTAAGTCAAAGCTTAGCCTACAACAATACATGTATAAAAGACCCATTTGTTAAGGAATGTATGAACGCAGTTGAGGATGACTTCCAAAGAAGTAAATTAACCACATCCCTGGCCTTCTCTGATTAAGCATAATCTCTGCACTGAGGGTCAGCTTAGGATCTACCCCTCTAAGACCTGGTCTGCTAGATCTATTTCCCCTGGCCCTGAGAAGACAACCTAGACCAATCCCCAAAGGACCTTTGATCCTAGCCTAGTAACTCGATCCTCAACACCAGTTGGCTGAGGGAAAGAGTTTACGTTTCAGGAAACTGGCTCAGTAAGGTAGTAGCACCATTTAGACTGTCTGTCCCATGTGTACACTCCGCTCTCCTGCCCTCCTCCACACTCCTGCCTCCTGATTTCAGAGATTCTGCGTCAGTTAGGATATACCACAGTTTTCATCAGGATGGACTTGAGCAGGACATGCAATGCCGCATGACGTTTACCAGGACAAATGAGAAACCCCATTTTAGATGTGTTTGGGCTTCTCTGAGTGCTGTAGGTTCTATGGGCTCAGAATATGTATTACCTTTTAGCACTTCTTAAATGCCATATGTTTATCTCAAGACCTTCGAGATGAGGAGGAATCACATCTTTTGATGATGTTATGTTCCATTCACTGAGCACAGAAATATGCTCACAGCTGAGAATAGTAAGACAGACCTGTAGAGCCTGCCACTGGGGAGACTGAGGTTGAGTTTGGAAATTCTTTTTTGCCACAGGAGTAAGCTCAATCAGGTGTCCCAAGGGGCAGGAGTGGGGTGAGCCCCTGGAAACAGGGCATCACTGGGCTGTCAGACGAGGAGAGAGCCAGCTCAGATCGGAAATGGGCATGGTGGAGCTCTGAGGCTATTCAGCAGTGGAGTCAGGCAGGTAGCCACTGTGTATTCTACCTAGATGACATGGGGGAAGTGAAAGAAAAAAGCAAAGAGAGAAAAAGTAAGGAATGAAAGAGAGAGGCAGGGAGGGGTGGGAAAGAAGGAAAGCAAGAAGGGAAGGGAGGAAGGAAGAAATGAAGGAAGAAAGGGAGAGAGGGAGGAAGGAAGGAAGGAAGAGAGGGAGGAAGGAAGGAAAAGAAACCCCTAACAAATCCCTGGGTACTTCAGTTCTTCCTACTGCCTTCACAGCTTCTGCATCCTGTTTTCTGCTATTGCTTATTCCTTCTTGTCTTCACTTTCATTTTCCCAGTCTTTGTAATGAAACTGTCTCATTAGAAAATCCTACATTCACTCCACTTTCCCCTCTGGTGCAACATTCCCCTCACCTGAACTGCTGGCGCTCTCTGATCTCCCTGAGGCAGCCTGGCTCTTACTTCCCTTCCCCAGTCCACAACAGAATTTTCTCGTGTAATTAATTTCTAATAAAACCCCATTTTACACACACACACACACACACACACACACACACACACATTCGCGGATAGAAGTTGGACACCTTGGTGTTTCCGTGGCTGAGAGCGCCTGTTGTACGCTCTATGCTCCATACGCTTCTCAGTTATGATTTAAAATTACATAAAACTATTGGATTAAAATATAGCAATTATATGACTGTTACTGTAATGGGATCCCTATTGACTTAATTGCTAAAAGAGGAAGAGCTGAGTTCAGAGAACAAAATTAAAAAAAAAATTCAACATCCAAAAAAAGGTTTTGAGACAGAAGAGCTTGTGCGTGAGCATAAATTGTCATATTTGCATTGAAAATCATACCAAAGGTGTCAAAACCCATCTGCTTAGGCAGGGCTTCTCACTTGAGATTGGCAGCTCTCTGAATCCCCTTCTTTGAAAAAAAAAAAAAGCATCAGTTTTGAAACCCCATTGTGTCTACTTTTTTTTTTTTTTTAATTCCAAAGCTCCTAATAGTTGGCTGGAAAATCAAGGACGATGAGCGCCCACAAGGTGGGAAGATAAGGGAAGCGCTCTTCTTGGGTGATTTTAGACGGGCAAGTGAAAACAAAAGAACTCAAGTGCTTTCTGTGCGCACATCTGCTCTCCAACCCAGCGCAGTTAATTTCAGTTATTCATGTTTTGATTCACAGCTGTTAGGAAATATAGATTCTACTTTTGTCATGTTGGCTGCAAATATTTTCTTCAAGCAGACTGGATTTTTTTTTTTCTTACTGCCTTGATTTTCATTTTCCTTTCCACAATTTAATCGCACATTGATTGGGGATCCCCTCCTCTAGGAACTTCCTCTCTGCTGGAGGGGCACTCACTGAATATTGAGGCTGTAGAGGAGGGGAAGCCCAGAGATACAGAGTGAATCCACGTGTTGTTCCCCAGGGGGAGGGGAGGGAGGGGAATGTTTGTTTAACAAGTGTTAAGGCAGTGCTGGGGCGGAAAAGTGAAGTTGGAGAAATGAGATTTCCTCTCCTTAAATGGTGCGGTGCAGTAGCCAGGGAACCCGTGGAAATTGTAGAGTTACAGCCTGCCTTTGTATTTTAGGAGGACTCTGAGGGAATTCAGTATTTTTGAACCATGACATCTCAGATGACAAACAATTATCTAATATTTTCAGTCCTCTTGCTCAGCTGTTTGCATTGTCTCCACTGGTGCTGCCTCATAAAGTTATTAGACGCGCATTATATTAAGTGATCTTTCAGGGCTCTCTCTCTGATCTTTGACTCCTCTGTGACCCAGAACTATTCCTCCCTCCAGTCATCACTCGCCAACTCCAAGAGATTTTTCAATGCTTCCCCCCAAGTGTTGCCATCTGTGGGGCTAGGTGGGATTTGCTTCCTTCTAGTGGTGTCTTTGATGTGTTACTTTAATGTCAGTATTCAGTGGAAATGAGAAAAATTCTAAGGGACAGTAAATATCACCACATAGTTTCAACAAGTTAATGAACACTTAAGCACCTTATGCAATTTCATGTCAGTTAATAAAAAGTGATTGCATCATTGGTGACTGTTAGTCTTATTGGTATACAGTCAGCCCTACTAAACATAAGTAACAGTAAATGAGTTTGGAGAGGCTCACAAGTGCTGTACTAGGCATTGACCCCACAAAGACAAAGATTAAAGAACCCCTGCCCTCAACAAGCTTACAGTCTGCTAGGGAGGAGGGGGGGCTGAAGAATGGTGTGAGGAGCAGTAGACACAGATGAAGAAATGGTAAATGCCAAGGAGTGTGGGGGTGAGGGCTCTTTGGCCGGGCTTGTGATTGCATCAGTCTAGAGAATTCCCAGTGTGGCCAATTCATATTAATGGTTGTTCTGCAATGTATGTTTCATAGGTAGGTGGGACTCAAACCTGATCATCTTGACTCTAAGATATGCCATTTATCTATTATTCCATATTGTCTCTCCAATGAAGTATATATACAGTTTATACAAAGGCAAATTTAAAGCCTATGGGCAGTTATGATGCTTACAGAAATTATACATCACGTGTTTTATGCAAGGTTTAACCATATCCACTGGTGCTGCCGCATTTTGGCCCAACATTTAACATGGCACAATTATTGACCCCATTTCCAAGAAGGAATATATGTGTGTGTATATATGTGTATGTGTATGTGTATGTGTGTGTATATATATGTATGTATAAATCTGTGTGTATGTATGTATACACATGCTATATATGTATACATGCATAGATACCCTAAATTTATTTGAGTTCTCTCTCTCCTCTTTCTCTCTCCCTCTCTGTCTCTTTCCTCTTTCTTTCTCTATATTTCTCTGTCTCTTTCTCTCCTCTTTCTCTCTCTCTCTCTCTCTCTCACACACACACACACACACACACACACCCCTTCCCTCCCTCCAGATATAGGGATATGATATACATTCAGGGTTCTGTAATCTCCAATACATATTATATATATATATATATATATTACATAGATTTAAGATTCTTTAATCATTTATATATGCACATATTAAATATGTGTGTGCATGTATTATATACTTTTAAAAAACAAGTTCATGAACCCCAGGTGTTTTACATGTGTATATGTATATGTATATAGATAGCTTTTTTTTTAGTATAACTGGTTTCCTTTGAAATGCTTTGTATTTTATTGAAACATGAAGCTAGCATTCTGAGAAGAGCCACAGGCTTCCCCAGACATTGCCAGGGGAGCTGATGATGAATCTTTGGGTCTTTATGCCCAAGGCTGGAAGGGAGGGCCCCGGTTCCTCATTCTATCAGTGAGGAATGATCCATAGTTTTGGGTTGTGGAGATCCCCGGGTCCGGGAAGCCCTGTCATGCTGCTCTCCCCAAACACCATCTGTGCTCCTCCTGCAGGTGTAACTCCAGGCAGTCGCTTCTCTCAAACAGGTGCACAGCCAGTTCCTGGCATTTATTTTGGTCCAAATGGACTGTGATTTCACCCATGCATGGATCTTTTGGTCTGGCGCCTCCTTCAGCAGAAAAGCGACCTAAAATCTTAGAGCAGTGTGGAGGACCCAAGAAGCTGTGTCACATAGCAGGGCTGTGTCAGAGGTGGGACTTGAACCCAGGTTTTCCTGATCCCAAGCTAGCTCTCCCTCTCACATGTGAGATTCATTGATGCTCTGCTATCTCTCAAATACTCTCCAAGAAACCAATGTCTCCTCAGTGTCAGTATTTCTGCAACTGAGGCAGAATGGAACCCATCCCTGCCTGCCTATCCTGTACAATTCTTATTCATTCCCTCCCATAAGTTTCTCAAGGGGACTCCATCCTGTGTTTTGGGGGATCTTCTGCACTTTCCATTTAACTTGTAAGCATATCAGAGGAATCTGTAGGTTGTCAGGAAGTCTGGAGAATCTGAGTTCAAATCTTACTTCAGACACTTCTTAGCTGTGGGATCCTTAGCAACTCAGTTAACCCTTGTCTGCCTCAGTTTCCTCATTTGTAAAATGTGCACCATGATAGCAGTTCTGTTGAGAGGATCAAATGAGATATTATTTCGAAAGCTCTTGGCAAAGCTAAAGGTGTGTGTGGCAAGGCTGTCTTTATCAACGTCCTCATACATTGGGTTGGTTTTGTTTTGGTTTTTTTACTTTTGCCATATGATCACCTTCTTTTTCATAATATATTTCTTTGAAGGTTGTTATGGGAATAAAATCAAATAAGATAACATGTAAAAAGCATATATAAAAATATATTAAAAGTGTCCTGCAAACCTGAAAGTGCTACAGAAATAGAAGTTATTACTATTAAACCTTGTCCTGTGTAATTTCCTGATTTTTATATATCACAACCTGCTCGCACTTACCAGATGCCTCCCAGTAGTTCTGGGGTGATGCCCATAATCAGTAATTTGAGAGTTCCTTTGAACTCTACATTTATTAATGGCATGCCAAAAAAGTGGAAAATTCATTCCCATACATGCACACACACACACACACACACACACACACACACAGATACAAATGTCCCTGCTTCTCCCTCACCACCAACCTTGGACCCCACAGGGTTATTACCTTTCTGGGACTTGAAGTTATATTTATATCGACAGCCTAGGAAATTTTAGATAGGGGGTGTATCCAAATTTGTACACATATTTGGAGTGACCCAAGGCAGTGAGTGGTCTGTTGGATTTTATCCTGAGGCAGATAAAAGGAGGCTGGATCTTTTCATAAACATGAAAATCTAGGGTTTGTAGAGTCTAGTCACCTCTTAATATATGAAGCCTGAGGAGGTCAGAAGGATAAAGCCAGAGGTAGATAGAATCCCCTTGTTCCCACGGGCTGCCATTTTGGATTCATTGGTTTTTATAGCTGTACAGATGATAGTTTTTTATATTTCAGTTTATAAGAGGATGAAATTTCAAGGTGTTATGGTGACAGGAATCATTATAATGTCCCAGGGTACAAGATTGAAGACGACTTAGGGTAGATCCTGTATGCCAAAGGCTTTACATTGGTTTGACCATGTTGGACTTTCCAAACTCTCTTCCATCACCATTAGTAAGAGATTCTATTCTGCCTTCTCCCAAACAATTAGAACTCCTCATTAATCCCAGATTAAAGCAGCTGTTTAATCTTGTATTAGGTTAGATGTTCACATCCTCAACTGGGAGGTTTGCTGTATTTCAAATGTGGTATTTTAGGGCTCTTACAACCCCGTGAGGCAAGAGAATAGAATACACTGGACTGGGTGGCATGGCAGCCTCTGGGTCATTCTATCCACAGCTGTTTGCATCTTGTTGTGTCTCTAGGTTGGTGTTATATGTCACCCAGACACATAAGAAATGTGCATGCATGTGTATATACAGATGCAGATGTGTACTCACATATACATATGTATTTGTGTGTGAGTATGCAAATACATACGTGTGTATATGTATGTATGTATATACTGGTAGTCAGTCAATAAATATGAATTAAGTACTTACTGTGGGCCAGGTAAAGAATTGTAAACAAGAAAGAACAATAGCAACAAGAACTTGTAGCCCTAGAGGAGCTCACAGTCTAATGATGGTAGTGAGAAGGATGCCCTGATCTCTTTCCTGAGCTGCAGTTCCGGACCCCCCAGTGCTTAGTGCATTTTTTAAACTCATCATCCTTTGCTCCAAACCTTTGCCTCTGCTGCCCTCGCCCATTTCTGACAGGGGCACTGCTGTTCTTCCTTTCTAGCCTGTTTCTGAACTCAGCATCATTCTTGCCTCCTCACGTTGCCTCCCCCCACATATCTGCTCCATTGCCCAGGGTGCCATTTTGATTTCCTTGACAATTCTTGAACGTGTCTCCTTCACACAACTCCCACGATCAGTGCATCTGATATGGCTATAAACAACATGGTCTAGTACAGCTGCCTCCTAATCCGTCTCTGTCTCAAGTCTCTCCCTAATCCAACATCCAGTCCTATCTAGACAACTGTCAGAGTAATTTTCTTTAAACCAATTCACTCCACAACTCACTTCTTTGGTCTGACTCTGTGACCCATTTGAAGTATTCTTGGCAAAGACACTGGGGTGGTCTGCCATTTCCTCCTCCATCTTATTTTACAAATGAGGAAATTAAGGCAAAAGGGGCTCAGCAACTTACCCAGGGAACTCATGAAGGGGAGTCTTTCTGATTCCAGGCCCTATCCACTACACCATCCTTGTGTCTAAGAGTAGATAACAAATCCCCTATTTGGATATTTTTTTCCCCTAGAACAAACAAGACAACCCCAACCCATCTTTTAAGTCTCCTCACACACGAATCTCCCTCCTTCACTCTCCAGTCCAGCCACACTGGCCTTCTCTTTGTTTTTTACACATAACAAGCCTCCTACGTTCATTCTTTTGCATAGACTTGTCCTCATCCCTGTCATGTTTTTTCCCCTTAGACTGGATTCTGTCCATCCCCCTCATAGAATCTCTCTTTTCCTGTAAGACCCACTCAGGCAGCTCCTCCTGCAGGAAGCCTTTCCTGGTCTTCCAACAGCTAGTGCCATTCTGTCCCCCAGTGACCATACATTTATCTTCTCATATTTATTTTCTGTCATCTCCAGTGTGTACATCGGAATCACAGGCATCATTGGTTTAGAGCTGAAAAGGATCTCTGAGCTATTACTGATAAAGAAACTGAGGTCTAGTGATTTTAAGGGACTTACCCAAGGTCACCTAGTTTCATCATCTCCTCAGATAAACTATAAACCCCCTGAGAGCAGGGACTGTTTGATGTTCAGACCCTGCTCCTCAGTGCCTGGCCCACACCAAGTGCTTCATAAATGCTTGTTGTTGTGTGTATATTTACACATACATACGTCTGTGTGTAGTTGTGCCTGTGTATATGCACAAACTGATACACAATGCATCTTTATGTACATGCTGTGTATACAGATAACCATTTCTAGGCTTCCTTAGGCCTGTGTGCCTAGCACTGTGCTAGACACTAAGGGGATCATTATTATTTGGTTAACAATATGGTCCTTGCCCTCAAGGAGCAGCCATGATGTATGCATACCTGATACATACAACGAAACAGTAACTTCCTTCAAATCATGAATGTTTGTGATGTGACAGGGCTGCTTATAAGAGATTCAGGGGCACGAGGAAGTTGTGGATAAGGGGAGCAGCCCTGGAGTCGAGCTTTGTCTGAAGTGGAACGTGTCTCTGCATCCCCAGGCAGCTTTCTGGGCTTGCAAATGACCCTTGAGGAATAGATCTGTATCTGCATTAGCATGGAGATGTTAGAGACACACACACTCACACCTCTCTGTATAGATGCATGTGTACACACACACACACACACACACACACACACACATAGATATACGGTATATATATATACATATATGCATAGATCTATATAAATGTGTGTCTGCACATAATACAGATGCTCTTTCTACATGCCTTCTCTCCCTCATTTTCTTTTTTAACCACTCTATCTAGGAAGAATAAATAGAAAATCAATCATTTGGGTTGCTATTTATACTTTTAGGATGAAGGTGGGTATTGCTGATTTCTTGCACAACATTATCATTGGAGGAGAGGAAGAAGTATCAGATTAGAGATCAAGAGACCTGGGTTTGAATTTTACCTCTTCTCACCTATAAAAAAAGGATAATAAGAACACCCACCTCCCAGGCAGGTAGGGATCAAATGAGATAATATTTGTGAAGTGCTTAGGACAGTACCTGTCCTTTCTCCCTCCCTCCCTCCCTCCCTCCTTTCCTCCCTCCCTTCCTTCCTTCCTTCCTTCCTTCCTCCCCCCCCTCCCTCACTCCCTTCCTTCCTTTCTTCCTTCCTCTTCTAAGAAGTAGAGATAGAGAGTTGCCATTCTAATGGTAAAAGTTCCAAGAGAGATTTTTCCATTATTTCCACTTATATTGTTGACCTGGTCAGGACTCACTTCACTGTGGATCACTTCATAGACATTTCTCCATATTTCTTTAAATTTTTTTTTCTCATTTCTTGTGGCTCAATTAAATTCCATTCCATTCACTGCATTACAATCATATACTTTTCTGGAAGAAATCATACTTTTTTATCTTTATAATTTATTCTGTTACTGATTTATTCCTTGCTATTATAACCTTAGGTCATTGTTAGGCAAGGCTATTCTGAATCCCATGGTATTGTGGACAAGATCTTGGAATGCTTGGAATTTTTAGGGTGGGGAGGGGTTTAAGCACTTTGAGGTGGGGAGGGGTTTAAGTGGCTCAATGGGAAGGATTAAGAATACATATATAATTTTTTTTGGATACCTTTTGTGTTTACATCTTTATCATTTATCTGCCCTTGTAGAATAAGCCCATTCTTGTGACCAAGAGAACAATGAAACAAAACATCTGATATAAACAAGATTTATGACAATTCTTCCAATAATCTGTCATCATAGTCCCCCACATCTAGGTTGTGAGGGATGAGGTGTTTCAGTATTTCTTCTCCTGGGCTTTCACTACTTTTTCCCTTGGGAGAGTTCAGCTAAATGGAAGGCTGTCATCCATGTCTGGTTCCATTTCAACAGTTGGTGCCATATTTATTCAAGTGAAGTTATCTCTCTGGTCTATGTGTTACCCAAGGAAGGGCAGAAGCTGTCCCCCCATCTCTGGGATGATCTTTCAATCAGGGTGTTTGCATAAAAGAGGAATGTTCCCCTCCCTCCCAAAGCTGTGTGTTCAAATTGAGTGATGCCATTAAACACCACGGCATATTTGCCCCACTAACAAAGATGCCTAAGAGCTTTCATCTGGAAAACATTCCCAGATTTTGATTCATATTTTCCATGTGCATACAAATGTGCAGATTGCTACTGATGTAAAGCATGTGGGAGAAGCCCATGGAGATTTGCTTTCCTTTCATGATTGAACGCTGGTATTTGGTGGTATGTGGAAAAGCAGTCACTTGGTTTAATGGGCACACAGCTGGTGTTATCTGAATAATAATCATTATGATAGAAAGCACACATTTTTCAAGTTTTCTGTGAGATTTGTCAGGATATTTTCGTGTTAAAGTTGAGCATTGTATCTGAAATTTTTCTAATAAGTAATTTAACATAGAATGGGCCTGATCCTAGATATCCTACTCTGAGAAGGAAGGAAAATGTCCATTTATTTTTAGCTCTGTTCACTTTTAGGCCATTAGGGTAGTATTGAGCGAGTTCAAAGAGTCTACTGACTGAGAGACATTCAAGACTTAATGTGATTCTGTTAAGTGTGTGGCAGTTGTCGCCTGCTCATCTGAACCAAGCCAAATATCATCCTTATTTAGAAAGCACCTGGAATCAAGAGCTAAAAAAGGGAGAAGAACACAAAGCTGTTCAAAGAGAGAGAATTATAGAACTTCCTGAAGAGTTGGGTTGTGGTTTTTTTTTAATATATGATTTTTCTTTAAAATTGTTTGGCAGTGGGATTCTTTAGAGAAGCCTCCCAGGTTATAAAGATTGGGGACATTTCTGGTGATTACAGTTAATTAAAAACTCTGTGTGTCGATCAAATGAGTGTCTTTGCATAATTTTGTCTCCAATGAAACATATAAGCTTCCCGTAAAGATTCAACAGTTTAGTTTAGTTTTGTTTTTTTCAATGAAAATCTAACTTTGTGACCTTTGGCAAATCATTTCAGATACCTCTCAGATGTGGGTAGAGGAGTGTATGTGATTGGTTCACACCAAAAATTCATAGATGCAAAAATTTATAGAACTAGAAAGGTACTTACAAAAAAATCTAGTTGAACCCTCTCATTATTATTAATAATAGTAACTACCATTTACATACTGGTTTTAAGGCTTGCAAATGTTATACAGATATTGTCTCATTTGATCTTCATAACAACCCTGGGAGGTAAGTGCTATTATTATTATCCTCATTTTGCAGATAAGGAAACAGGCCAACAGGTTTAGTGACTTGCTCAAGGTCACCGAGCTAGTTAATGTCCGAGGGGAGACCTGAATTGAGGTCTTCCTGACTCCTGGTCTAGTACCATAGTCACTTCAGCAGCTGCCTGAGATGAGGAAACTAAGACCAGAGAGATTAAAAAAAAAAAACAAAACTGGTCCATAGTCATATAAAGAATAAGTGACCCAGGCAGAATTCAAACCCAGATCTTCTCTTTCCAGATCCATATACAGTCACTCTCCAATGTTCACACATTTAGCTTTTCTGACTTCAAGCATTTGTGTGATTTTATTAGTAAGTTCATTTTCACTTTCGATTTGGCAACCTCACACATTTACAGCTATGTGCACTAGAGAAAAAAAAATTAAAGGCGCAGTGCAGACACTGGTGGAACAGCTGGCATCCTTCTGGGTGCTTCATTGGTCTTGATCAGCCTATGGTTGTAAAGAATTCCCTGTGTATTCATCGCAGATTTTCATTGTTTGCCTTTAAAAGTCAAGTTTTGTGTTGAGATTATGCCCTCCCCCTCCCTTAAGCTTAGATCAAGCCCTTTGGGCTCAGCCAGAGTTTGTGAAATCAGTGATCAGCTTAGTGAGAAAATAAGTGTTAGGTAAACTTCATGCTGAAATGTCTGCAGCCCTTGTTGGCAATGAGTTTGGTGTTAACGAATTTGTTATATCTGCAAAAAAGGGAGGAAAGTGTTTATGGTACTATGGATTTCATGTATAATAAAAGGTGAATATTGTCTGAAATCAATCGGTTTTTTATTGAGATGTTAGCACAAAAAGTCATAGAATTCTAGGGAATTAATAGCAAGAAAAATGTTTTGCATGTTACCAATTTTATTTTGTGCACTGCACTTTATGGATTATTTCATGGTTACTATGTTAGAGAAAGTGCATATTATCAAAATTAGTGTGTTGTTATAAATAATTATATTCACAAAAGTGGTTTTTTTTTCAACAATTGCTAGCAAAAGATTATAGTTTTAGGTGATCACAGTTGCTTAACTCCCTATTTCCAGTAGGTTCAATATATCTACATTTGCAGTTTTTACTTTTGTGCCATTTTCTAGGAACGTTTCCCTGGTGAAAGTTGAGAATTAACTGTATTTCTTAATTCCTCTCAAACTTCAATAATTTATGAAACTGGGTTTTGACAGCTCATGAATCAGTCGATTGGCATTTGTTAAGGAGCTCCCTGGTTCCAGGCAATGTGATAGGAAGACAAAAGTGAAACAGGCCCTGCCTTCAATTATGTTCTATCCTGAGACATGGACATATATGATGCATACAAAATAAAGTCAGTTAGTGTGTATTGGGAAGTAGATAACAGTAGCTTTGAGGATGAGAAAAGACTTTTATGGTGGAGGCAGCATATTTTGTGGTTAAAATCCTAGGCCTGGATCATAATAAATGCTTGTTGACTGACTGACTACTAATTGACCTGGAGTTAGCAAGAATTTGGTTCAAGCCTTGCCCACCCTTGGCAAGTGATTTAGTCTTAATTGTAAAACAGGATGATAAGACCTATGGTACTTACTTCATGGGGTAATTTTAAGAACCATATGGATGTAAAAAGCTCTCAAAATTTCAAGTTCTTTACAAACATCAGCTTTTTCCATGACTCTGATTTATATAAAAGATTAACTGTTAAATTAGCTTTTATGCTTATGGCATTAAAATAATTTGTTCCAGAGTATTTAAAGCCTGATTTAAAAAAAAATAAGATTTTGGTATCACCATTTCATAGATAAATCAAGCCAAACAGTTTAAACTCAATCCAAGGGGACTTAGAGTATCAGTAGAGATGATTTAACTTGCCAAAGACTTTAGGTAGCTTGGTGGTACAATGGATAGAGTACTGGGCCTTGTGTGTTTATGTGTATGTGTGATTCTCAATCACATCCAAGTTTTATTTAACCCCTTTGGTGGTTTTCTTGGCAAAGACACTAGAACAGTTTGCCATTTCCTTTTTAAGCTCATTTTACTGAGGAGGAAAATGAGACAAAAAGGATAACACAGCCCAGGATAACACAGCTAGTAAGTGTCTGAGGCCAGAGCTACGTGGCCCTGGGCAAGTGTTATAGGAATGGGAATTTAAGATCTTCCCTGCCTCTAGGCCCTTTGATAGGCTTAAGTGCACCGGGAGCCTGTGGTGGGAGGCTTGGTTTTCAGGAATGCTTTTTGATTGGGCAGTGGGTCAAGAGGGTTGTTACATTCTCTGACCCAGGAGAAGGCTACATATACCCTGATGTGAGATTTTGTTTTGGGGCTCACTTTGAGAAGAGTTGTGTGATTTGACCAGACGAGACTCCGGGCAGCCGTAAAACCCAGATATTGATGTTTCCCTCTCTGATAACTGGGGATGGGTCAGAGGCCTGTCTGCTGATGTTTATCTGTATTTGTTGTCTGCTTGTAACCTTTGTATTCTCTGAAGTGCTGACCTTTCCCCCTGAACTGGGTAAATGAAGTATGTTTGGTTAAAGCAAGATTGCTAACCCATTTTGAGTTGCTTTCCTTTAGAAAAACAGATCTGAGAACCTGTTTTGGCAGCCACCCTGGGGATGCTGGGGTGCTTGCTGCTAAAACAAGTTACTTAACCTCTGTGTTTGCCTCAGTTTCCTCATTTGTAAAATGGAGATAACAATAGTTCCTAACTCCCAGGGGTGTTGTTAGGATCAAAGGTAATAACATGTAAAATACTTTTAAAACCTTAAAGAATGTTTTCATTGCTATGGTAACAACAGAAATTATTATTTTATATTTTCTAGTTGTATATTATACATTTGTGATGTATTATTATATAATTATGCAAATATAGATTGTATTATATTATTACATTATAAATTCTATGATATGCAGTAATATTATTATATTATACAATATAATATATAATACTAAAATTATTGTTCTTATTATTGATAAAAATATTAAAAAGCAAGTTTGTGGGCTCCAGGTTAAGAATGCCTTCTCTAGAGCTAGAAGGGCCATCTAGTTCAGCCCCCTAGTTTTATAGAGGGGTACACTGAGATCCAGGGAGGATAAGTGATTTTGCTAAAAGTTACAGAGAAAGAATATGAATCCAAGTCCTCTGACCTTTGGTCATTCAGTCAGTAAGTATCTTAGGCCACGTCTGAACCCAGAACATTCTGATTACAAATTCAGTCTTTTACCTTCTAGGCCACACTGCCTCTCAAATGGAAATAATCCAGGCTAAATTAGAATGTTAGTTGTACTAGTATGTGAATGGTAGTATGTAAATAGCTTGGCATGATGCTTAAAGCTGTTTTGTAAAGGGGCCTTATTACATAATAGACCTGGATCTGGAAGCATCATAGGCTCACAGATCTACTTAAGAGTATTTGGAAAGGACCTAGAAGATCATCTATTTCAAACCTTTCATTAAAAAAAAAACAATGACAAGTATTTATTTTTCTCTTTCCCATCAATCCTAGTGGGGGAGGAAGAGGAGAGAAAGGCCAAAGCCTTGTAACAAATATGCAGAACCAAGCAAAACCAATTTGGACCTTGACCAGGTCCAAAAATTATGTGTCTCACTATGCAGAGTTCCCCAGTTCCCCATCTGGTGTTAAATAGGTGCTTCATCACTGGTCCTTTGGGATCCTAGCTGATTATTATATTGATCAGAGTTCTGAAGTCTTTCCAAAGGCACAGGGTGTTCACGTGACTTGCCCAAAATGACCTTACTAGTAAGCAAAAGACACAGGATTTGAACTCAGATCCTTTGACTTCAAATTAAACTCACTTCTCACTGTACTGCAGACTTTGAATCTATTCTTTACCATGGGTTATATATCTTTTTAAGGAAATAATTATGTGGTTTCATTTTTTTTAGATCATACTTTTTCTTCCTTGACTTATGGAGAGAAGGGACCCAGTTACATTGATTTTAAATCCTATTTAGCATGATGTATTGATTAGATGCAAGCACTTTGAGGCAAGTGCCATGTTACCAAATTCCAACCCCGCACCTCCCAAAAAAAGAAATCTAAGTAGCAATCCCAACTTTCCTTTTTGTGAAGTCATATCATTGACATTATGAGTTATGACAGAAAAACTGGAGAGGCTTATAAATGGCCCCCAAACCTGATTATTGAAATGCTGTCTTCAATTCAGTTTATTAGCCAGCGTTCTACTCCTATTTATATTTTATTACCTTGCAATACAGTCCCAGGATCTAGGAAATGGAGTTTTCTTTAAATAAATGGTTCTCAAAGTTTCAAAAAATCTCTTGTTAATGATGAGTAGTAGGAAATGCCGTGTCGGCTCTACCAAGCTGGCCATGAGTGAGGCTTTGGGGCTTTTGCTGGCCTGGCTCTGGCCATATGTCTCTGTCTCTGATTTGTGTATTACAATGTCAGAGACGACATTTCTCCTTTGTTATCATCATTGTCTTTATTATTGAATAAAAACTGGGTTTTTGTTAGACTAGATACTGGCTGAGGTTAAGTTGAAAACTCTCTCTCTAAATAGCTGCTGTCTTCACAAGAATAGATCATATAAGACCAGAGCTGTGGCAGGCAAGTTTCATTTGACCATGAATTCTTCATTGGTATAATGGGGATAACAATAGCTCACATCTCACAAGGTTATTGGGAGGATCAAATGAAATCAGACAGACAGATAGATAGATAGACAGATAGATAGATAGACAGACACAGACAGACAGACAGACAGACAGACAGACAGACAGACAGACAGACAGACAGACAGACAGATAGATAGATAGATAGATAGATAGATAGATAGATAGATAGATAGATTGATGAATGAATAAGCAGATAGTAAGTGCTTTGCAAACCTTTAGGTGCCAAATAAAGGCTATTATAATCCGGGCTCAGATACTTAGCACCAAACCCAGAAATAACTGGCCTTGTAACCTTGAGCAAGTTATTTAACTTAAAAAAATAAAATTAGCAGCATTAGCAGCTGTAGTAGCAGAGGAAAAAAGAAAAGCAAAAGGAAGAAGGAAGAAGAGGAAGGGAAGGAGAGGTGGAGAAGGAAGAGGCAGAAGTGAATGAATAAGAGAAGGAAGAGGAGGAGGAGGAGAAAGAAGAGAAGGAAGGAGGATAAGGGTAGAATTAAGAGGAGGAGGAAGAAGGGGAGAACAAAGAGGGAGAGGAGGAGAAGGAGGAGTAAGGGAAGAATGAAGAAGAGGAGGAGGAGGAGCCAAACTGGCATGACAGAAAACCTTGGTTCAAGGGCCCCCCAGGAAACACACTGACTGTGATCCTGGGCAAATCCCTTAAACTTCTCAGTGTTCTAGGCAACTTTCTAAGATTAAAAGGTATTGAACTGAATTGGTGAGTTTTCTTATCCAGGATTTGCCTTTATTAATGAAACCACAGATCTCATTCCTTCGTTGCTGTTGTCGTCATTGTTACTCATTTGGATTCTTTTAGGGAGCCCCTAGGCTGTAATGAGGGAGACAGAATGAGATAGGGGGTCATGAAGTCATCTGCTGAAGTCAGGGACAGTTGCAAAGCTGATCCAGATCATTTGCATACCTTTAGTAATGATTAATAATAGCAATAACAATAATCATAGTGACTATCATTTATTTAGTGCCCTAAGGTTTCAAAAATGCTTTATCAGCATTATCTCATTTGAGCCTTACAGCACCTCTAGAGGCAGGTGATATTCTCTCTAATAGATGAGGAAACTGGGGCTAACAGAGGTTAAATGACTTGCCAGGGTCAAACAGCTTGTGTGAAATCTGAAGCAAGATTTCAACTCAGGTCTTCCTGCCTTAAAGTCTCCCCTTCTCTCCATAAGCATACTGGGTGGTCAAGACTCAACAAGTCAACAAGACTCAACTGCAACACCCATTTTCTCTGTGATCATGAACAAGTCACTTAATTATCTATGAAATGGGAATAGTGGTATCAACCATGCCTACCTCAAAGGATCGAAGGTCATGAGGTGGTGTATATGAATTGCTGGGAAATAATGTCTGGAAAAGTTAAATATTCCACACATGCAAGCTATTGTAATTTTCTTTTAAGTAACAATTTTATATCAGAGTTTACATCTCATGGATACTATAAACATTTACTACAATTAAATGCTAGTGAGTTAAGTATTTATTAAGTGCTTACTGTTTACCAGATACTGTGCTAAGCATTGGGGATACAAAAACAAAAATGAAAGGAATAAACCAAAATAAAGAAGCTTTGCCCTCAAGGAGCTTACATTCTACTGGGTAGTTTGTGTATGCTTCTAGCTCTGAATTTATGTGGTGTATGAGTCCAGCGTGAGCTTTGATCTTGTACACCCCCCCCCAAATATGAAGCTATAGTCATTGTAGTTGGGGGGGGGGGCATGATAGGGGAAGCCCATGGCTGGCTCTTCAGAACATCAGCAACACTGTGATGTGAGGAAGTACCGATTCTTTGAGGAGAGAAGTGCTTCTGGGGAGAAAAAAGCCTCCAGTCTCACTCTCTGATGTGCATTTAACTGGCAGGAGACTGTAGCGCTTCCCTGCTGGCAGCTAGCAGGCTTCTATTGTTTTAAGTCGTCAGATCACAGACGCTGGCAAACGCCGAGTTGGAAGGGATGGCTATAGTCATGGCTTGGGCATACCCATCACGAAGCCTTTGCTCAGCACTGTCCAAGGTCAGGAAAGCCACCACATCCCAGGGATCCCTCTCTGCTGTGGCGTAGCTCTCATTGTCGGGAGATTGTTTGTTTGGTTTGGTTTTCCCTTACATCAACTCTCAAACATTTTCATCTCAGGAACCCCTTTTACACATTTAAAAATGACTGAAGATCGGGGCAGCTAGGTGGCAGCGTGGATAGAGAAGTGGCCCCGAAGTCAGGAAGACCCGAATTCAAATGTGGTCTCTCCTTGACACTTAGTAGCTGTGTGACTCTGGGCGAGTCACTTAACCCTAATCGACCCATCATATGTGTGTATATGTATGTATGTATGTATACGATATGAGATCCATCCTCCCCAAGAACTTTTGTTTATGTGAGCTATATCTATTGTTATTTACCATATTAGAAATTACAGTGTCTTAGTCTTATTATGAAAATACTTATGCTCTTACAGCCCCCTGGAAAGGTCTTGGGGACTCCAAGGACTCCGCAGGCCACATTTTGAAAACTTCTGTATTCTATCAGGCCATAATCTATAATCTAATGATCCCGCGTGCTTTGAAATCATGTTCACCACGCAGTGTTATTCGTATGTTAACTGTTATTATCATGTCTGCAGTCTTGTCTGAGTTAGCGGATGCTGAGTTCTGAGGCTTTGCTTTAAAATGCAGATCGGAGGGTGTGTCACGTGGCCCAGCGCTCTCCCTTCTGGACCACTGGACCGGCAGGCGTGCCTAATCTACCTCCCGTCTCCCTCTTTCCTTGTCCTCTTTGCCTGCTCCCCGAAAGTCTCGATTAGATGAGTGGTTGAGAGTGACGGGGTGTTTGTCTATCATGACAAGTGCTTGGCTGTAGCAGAAAATGATGAGCTGCCCTGGGGGAGACATCACCACCCACTGCAGGGAGATCTATGAAGGCTTTATGACCCGTTGGAGTCCTGATGGAGCTGCGCGGGCTTGACCCTGAGGGAGGCAATTGTCTGGAATGCTTGCTCCGTCAGTCTGAGGGATGTGCTTGGAATCCCTGGGAAACCTGCAAGCCTCGGTTGTTTGTGACAATTTACAAGGAATTCTCAGGACTATGGAGAGAGGGAAGGATTTTTACCACCAGCCATTTCTGTTGATTGATTGATCTGATTCAAGAGACAATGTGTCCCTTTAACCCTTTCTCCTAAGTATTATTACTTAAAATGTGGGACAAGGAAGGGCTTTAAAAAATTAAATATGTGAATGTTATTGATGCTAGTCAAGGCAACAAGCATTTTTTAAAGTGTGTGCCAGGCACTATGGTTATGTTCTGGGCATACAAAGAAAGGCAAATGCAATCTTTGCCTTCAAGGAACTCACAGTCTAACAAATGAGCTAAGATGGGTAGGGTGAACACTGCACCATGGACATTAGTTAAGAAGACCAAGATCCGATTCTCCCCTCTGCCATATACTGACTGCATGACCCTGAAAGTGACTTTACCTGTCTCTGCCCAGACAACTTGCTTAGACATGCAGTTACAGTCAAGCTTATCTGCGTTGTCAGAGGAAGTTTTCCATCTTAAGATTTACCTACAAGGGGCAGTTGGGTGGCAGTGAGTAAAGTGCCGACCCGACCCGACCCGGAGTCAGGAGGACCTGAGTTCAGTTCGGGCCTCAGATACTTAACACCCACACGCACAAACAAACAAAAAAACTAGCCGAGTAACCTTGGGCAAGTTACTTAACCCCAATTGCCCTCCAAAAGGAAAAAAAAAAAGATTTACCTGCACAAGTCCAATTGAAAAACAGTTTAAAAAAATGCAAGAATATTTTCAAGAAGTAAAAGAAAAAATCCTACTAATAAACTTTTATTATATGTCAGGCACTATGCTAAGTGTTTGGGTACAAAGACACAAATAGTCCCTGCCCTTAGGGGGTTTACATTCTAAATCCTTTTCTCTGTACCTTCTAGCATCAGTATGTGAAGACATTTCCTTTAAATGTTTCTAAGTCCTTATTATGGAAGAGTCTTAAACCTGCATAGTTGGGGGGAGGGGGGAAAGAGGACTGTCTCTCATTAATAATGAAATGATAACATTTGAGATTTGTCAGATGATTTACTTACACATTATCTTATTTGAGGTTCACAACAGCCCTGTGGGGCTCAGATGGGAGTTTTATCATCACCCTCGTTTCATAGATGAAGAACTTGAGAAAGAGGAGGGTTTGGTGAATCACTGATATGAAGTGTCCAAGGTGGGCTTTGAATACAGGTCTTCTTTGTGACACATCCAGCACTATCTCCAATATGCCATGCCCCCCAAGGCTTCTCTAGACTGCTTTCTGGGATATTTAAGTTCTTCACATTAGTTACCTTTTACTTGTCTCAGCAACACCTGCAGCCTTGATGATGAGAATACAATGAGGTTTCTCCCAAACCCTCTCACCTTTGCCCTGCTCTTGAATGATAGAACACTGGCTTCATAGGTGATTGAAAGAATATTTCCTAACGAGAGAGAGGGAGAGAGGAAAAACATAATGCTTTTTTTTGAGGAGGGGGGGGCAGGGAAGGCTTTAGTGGACTAACAGATTAAAAGGGGACAGTTTGAAAGAAGCCAAATATATATATGAAATATAAGAATAGTCCTGGCCCCAGACACGAGCTTACTTTACCGAAGACCCAAGGGCTGTGTCTTGTCAAAATTTCCCCTACTCTCCTTCAGCTCCCAACTCCAATCAGAATCTTCCCTCTGTGTATCTAAGGCTTTCTCTACCTGAGGTTTCAGCCTTTTTAATCTTGACCCATTCTTTTTCTTCTAGTTGGTGTTCTTGTCTTTCAATTTTGTCCAATTCTTCATGATCCCCATTTGGGATTTTCTTGGCAAAGGTTTTTGAGCAGTTTGTACAGATGAGGAAACTGAGGCAAACAGGGTTAAGTGACTCGCCCAGGGTCACACAGCTAGTAAGTGTCTGAGGCCAGATTTGAACTCAGGAAGGTAGTCTTCCTGACTCCAGGTCTGGGACTCTATCCACTGTGTCACCTAGCTGTCTCTCTGTCTCTCTCTCTCTCACACACACACACACGTATACAATATATATGTTCATATGCATATATAAACTCATGTATATATTGTACTTATGTGTGTATGTGTATCTATGCACACACACACACACACACACACACACACACAGTTTTCTTCAATAGAGGAGAAGCTTATTCAAGGTAACAGGGACTGTCATTTTTATGTCTTCATATCCCAGCATCCAGCTCAGTGCCCAGAACATAGTAGGTAGCTTGTTGAATGGATGAATGGGTGTACATGTATATACTTTGTGAGATATTATAAGCTTGATTCTTTCCAAACCTAAGAATCATGAAGGCAGAGCCAAACTCTGAGCTATAGAGTTAAAGATGATGATTATAGGTTAATGTGCAACACGATTATGATTAATAGCGGCATTGCAAAGTAATCAATACCAACTGTTTGTTTTTCTGTTCACTCATAAAGATGACCTTGTTAAAAATCCTCAAGTGGCCCATGGTGATGGCTGGGGCCCTCTGCCTAGGGGAAGGTGTTTTTTCAGAATAAGGATGCTGCATCTGGTTGCTTTGGAAATTAAGTGGCTAGAATATACAACCAAAGATAACAAAGGTTCATTAAATGTTTAAAAGGTTAGAGAAATTAAAAGAAGATGGCAGTAACCTCCTGTATAACTAGGTGCAAGAAAACATCAATATTGCTCATTGAGCAATCTATTCTTCTAATTTGAAAAGAACAACTATTCGTCATGTTCTTGTCCTTGGACTGGCAGTTACCTAATTAAATGCATATGAAATTCTAAAGCCTTTACTGAGGGACAGTAATTTTCCTGGGTTGTTTTTAATGTTGCTTGGCTGAGAAAATCACGTTGAACAGATAATGGATGGATTCTTCCATTGTGCATTAAGATCTTGAATCGACTAATCATGCCATGGTTATTAATCAATGTGTTATCTTATAATTTGAAATTAAAGCTACTGTTCTCCTTTATTGCTGATTCTGGGTAATGATATTTGCAACATTTGATTACCATGACCAGGAAGTGTATATTGTCCCAAAGAATGCCACATAATGATTATAATGATAATAATAATTATAATAATCACAGCACTTTTCCACCTGTTAGCTCTATGTTGCTTTTTAGTAACATTCATTTGTTTTGATTACTGTTTTTTTCTTTCCAATATCATTATTACTACTTAATAATATTTCATTTGGCTAGAATCCCCCTTAAAAAGCACACACACACACACACACAAGAATAGTTAAACAAAAACGGACACACTGCCAGTCATTGTACATCTATAGACTACTATCTCTTTACCGAGTAGGAGACATGCATCATCATCCAGTCTCTGGAATCAAAAATTGTCATAGAACTGATCTGAATCCCTCTGCTTTTTTGGCGTTGCTTTCCTTTATATTATTCATTGTGTATTTTGTTCACTTTATTATTTTTATATAACCTATCTGTCCAGTTGCACCCTCCCTTATACCTCCCCCTTATAACAAAATTATTTTCCCTTATCATAAAGGATAAAAATAATCCCTTATAACAAAGAATAACATTAAAAGATAACCAACACATTGAAAAAGTCTGATATTATATGCAAAGTTCCACAACCATAATCCTTCACCTCTACAAAAAAGTAAAGGAGGGTGCCTCCTTATAAATCTTCATTGAAGCCAACCTTGATTATATTATTATAACATCATAATCATATTATTTATATATGGATAAGTATAAATTATAAATTTAAAATAAAATATAAATATAAAATTTATCATTATAATAGGATATAATTTTATGCCATTCAGTCTCAATTGTTTTATTTTTCTTTCCATTTGCATTATTTTATTCATTACTTGTATTTTTTTCTGGTACTTCACATTTCACTTTACATTGGTTTATAGAAATCTTCTTGTGCTTCTCTGTATTCCTAATATTGGTTGTTTCATACTCTTGTGCTACAACTTGTTTAGCGATGTCTCTTGTTCTCTTGATTCAGCTTTCTTTGATGTGTGCCATTTTATCTAATTCTTTCCTAAATCTATCTAATTTTCCTCTGAATTCATAGTTCCTTTCTCTGAGGATTTTTTTTGTGTGTGTAGATATGTATGTATATATTTATATGTGTATGTATATGTACATACACACATATGTATATATATTCCTTTATATTCACCTACCAGGATTTGTTCAGCTATAATTCTATCATGTTGCTTCCATGTTTGTCTGTATGTCTTTTCCCTATACAAAAATGTTTAGCTAAGAAAATATGTCTATTTATGAGACTTTTCCTTTATGACTCACTTGGTGTACATGCCAATTATGGGAACTTTGGGCCAAAATGTATGAACTTTAGTTCACCAATGATGAGATACAGTGTGGGACAATGGCTAGAGAAATCACCTAGAACCTGAATTCAAGCTGCCTCTGATACATAACTAGGTGTATGACTGACCAATTTGTTCATAGATAGTGCCTACCTGCATTTAGAGAGCGAGTTTCCTTACCTGGGAGTTCCTTACATCAGTGATTGACAGGTCCAGTCCCTTCCATAAATGATATTTTTTTTGGTGAAACTTCCCAAACTCCATAAAAGTGGAGTTTTAACAACTCAGAACCTGAGTCTGATGTTTGCTATCTAAGGTAAATCCCTTAGCCTTCTGGGGCCTCAGTTTCATCATCTCTAAAATGAAGAGGTTGAACAAGATGGCCTCTGAGGTTCCTTCTGGCTCTGGTACTATGATCTTCTGATCTAGCCTGCTTTTGTTCTTAGTGTTTGAGTGTGGGCCTTCCTTGAGTCAACGAACACGGAAATCAACAATAAATAAATCGACAAGCACGTATTAAATTTCTGTGTGTCAGGCTTTGTGCCAAGTGAAAGGGATGAAAAGAAGGCAAAAACAGTCTCTTCCCTTGGGCTCACATTCGGAAGGAAAGACTACATCCCAACCTCCCTGTTCCTATATCACACACTCACACACTCACTCACACACTCACACACACTCACACACTCACACACACTCACACACTCACATACACACACTCACACACACACTCACACACTCACACACTCACACACACACACTCACACACTCACACACACTCACACACAGCATGGCAATCTCAGAGGGACGGTACTAACACTGAAAGGGAGGGGGAAAAAGGGGCAGGAAAGGCTTCTTGGAGAAGATGGGATTTCAGCTGTGTCTTGAAGGAATCCAAGGAAGCCAGGAGGAAGAATGAGAAAGAGCATCCCAGACTTGGGGGACAGCCAAGGAAAAGGAATAGATTTGAAAGATGGAACATTTTGATTGAGGAACAGCCAAGAGGTCATTAGATCATGAGTATGTAGAAAGAAGTGAACTTAAAGAAGCCTCCAAAGATGAAAAGGGGCTGAGTAGTGAAGGCTTTTAAAGACAAATGGAGTATTTTATATTTGATCCTGTGGGGAACAGGGAACCACAGGGGTTTATCAGGTCCAAAGGGGGCGTGGCATGCTCAGACCTGTACTTTAGGAAGACCACTTTGTCAGCTGAATGGAAGATGGATTGGACTGGGGAGACTGAGGCAGAGCCATTGGTAAGCTATTGCAACAGTCCAGGCATGACATGATGTTAGAGGAGAAAAGGGGACATGAGATATATCATGTAGATAGAAGTGCTACTACTTGAAACTGGTTTTGTGGGGTGAGAGTCAAGGATGACCCCTAAGTTGTAAGCCTGGATGACTGAGAGGATATTGGTGCCCTTAATGGTCATAGGGAAATTGGAGAGAGGGGAGGTTTGGGGAGAATGAACTCAGTTTTAGACATGTAGAGTTTTAGATGTCTCCAGGACCTGTGGTTTGAGCTGTTCAGTAGGCAATTGGAGATGTGAGACTGGAGGTGAGACTTAATTTCCATCTGTAGTGCCTATAGAAAATATATTCACTCTTAAGATGATATAAGATTCCATAGTAGGGAGAGTCATAATGATAGCCTTCTTCTGTGATATTTTAGCAAACTTAAAAGCAAGGCATAAAATAGAGATCAATATAATATTCATATATGTCTGATCTATGTGTAATGCTTCCATAAATAATGATTCATATATAGCAATACATACATAATCCTGTATTTAATTTCACCTAATCACTCTTCATCCATGTTTCCTGTTACCATGAAACAACTCAAAGCTTGCCTTCTGATTAACTGTTAAAATAGCTTGTATGAGCCTAGATTAGCTTGGGATCCTCCAAGAATTTTTGCCCCCTTGAGTTATCTCATGGGGACTAGGGTCTTGATTAAAATTGTAGGAAAATGATAGTAAACTGTGTGTGACTTCTAGTGTTACAGAGCTGCCTGGGGCTCCAAAAAGCTAAATGACTCCCCCATGATTGTATGGCTAGTAAATGTCAGAGGCAAGATTAGAACCCAGTATTCTGAATTATTGCAGTTCAAGGTCAGCACATTCTCACAGGGAGGCTTAACTTAATCATTATAATGGGTTTCCTCTTGCTCTCTACCCTTTGTTCCTTTCCCCTTTCTGTTTATATCACCATTGCCAAATCCTGCTTAACTTAAATTCTGACAAAGATTTCTTTATTTTGAAAGTACTAGACTATCATATTCCTTTCCTCTGTATCATATGGCAGTACATCAGCTACTAACTTGGCCTTTGTGAAATTCCCCACTGGATTCAGCTTTTTGTCAGATTTCCTTCATTTACTGAAGGAATAGTATGGGTCATAGTGAAAGGATTCTTCTTACTTCTCTTTGATCATTGTTCAACTGAAAGAAAGTCTAGCCTTCTTTGCTTGAGGCTTTTAAAAAAGGAAACAGATCTTTCAATGCAGTAATCACCGCCCCCCCCCTCCCCAATTCAACCCCGATCCATTTTCTTTTTAACTTCTCACAATGGCCTGTTTCCATTTATGTGTACAGTGGTACTATTTAATGACTAAGTGACAGTAAGCCCAGTAGGCATATCTCTTCAAGTAAGAGGTACACAATAGAGAAAGTCTTTGTAAGTTCAGAAGACAAGGAGTATCAAAGTCATGTAGAGCTCTGTTATTTCATTCTTATGACCGTTGGGTGGATGTTGGAGGAAGCTGTAGCTGCCCCCAAGTAATTCTGTATGAGCTCTTAGGCTTTTCAGCTTAATTGACCTAGGAACATCTCAGTTAACCAGAATGCATTGGGAAATGGAGTGATGGGTTGAATTGGACTTTCCAATGAATTCAGGAACTTTTTCTCATTGAAAGTCTTTTTAAAGTGTATAAAATCACTTGTCCATCTTGGTAAATAAAACCTAATTAATGGGATGGATTCTTGGAAATTAATGGTCACGAGACAGATTTAAGGATCCTAATTCTGTTTGGGAATGCTCTGTATGTAACTGTGATTGTAGAAGATTTGGGCAAGACTAAATCCATTTATAGCAGCTTTATTTTTTTTTCTTAAAGATTATCAAGGGATTAGGAAAAGAATACAGAATGGTAAACCCAAGGAACTGGGTTCAAATTCTGTTCTTTCCCTCTTAGTACCTATATAGCCCTGGTTAAGTGATGACCTCTCTGAGCCTCAGCATCTAGTCTGTAAAATTGGGAGTTGAACTTGACCTCTGAGATCTCTCCCAGATCCAAATCTGCAACCCTATATTCAGTTATCTGTATTGCCAAATAGGACCACATAGGATGCCGGAGGAGACCTTCAAGGTTTTTCTAGTCCAATACCTTTCACTTTACTATGAGTAAGTTGAGGCCCAGAGGGGGCCTCAAAATCAGTTGTTCAAGGTCACATGTATATTAAGGAGCAGGCCTAGGGTCAAACCCAGGTCCTCTGACCCCAAATCTAATACTCCTTTCTCTGTTTTACATTTTCTCTCATGTTAACCCCAAAATAACTACATCTGATAAAACCATGCCATAGATTGCTTTTTGGCTTGTAAAAGAGGTGATCTACCTCTTCTCCTCAAATCAGGTATTCAGAGGATGCCCCATGTTATATTTAGTCCATTTGCTGTCCATGGAAAAGGTCATTTCCATGTGTGAATGTGATGGTATATCTTTAATGACTAAGTAAAAAACGAGACTAGACTAAATTACCTTTAATGTCCCCACCAGCACTCAGTCCACAAAGTGAAGACCATTAGACATCTCTTTTTAGACAATGTGTGCACAATTAAGGAAGTGTTCGTAAACTCAGGTGACATAGAACATAGAAATTATACAGTGAACCATTATCTTTTAGTCTTTTGACTATTAGGCAGATGTTGGGATTAATCTGGGCCAGAAGATTGGGTGGTTGAAGAAGAAGAAGAAGGGCTCCTTGTCTTTGGGACATTGCTTAATGTGATTCTTATTTGGGGAACTCAGAAAATCCTCTGAGGACCAAGAAAGGATTTTTCACTTTAAAAATGACAAAATTAAGTAAATATTGAGGCAAGACAAAAACCCTGAAACTTCCAAGACCTTCCTTGCCAGATGCTAGCCCATTGTTCAACAGATCTTATCATTTATGAGAAAGAAACACTTTGACTCAGGGGAAATGTGGTTAGAATATTGTTGCACCATGTAGGAATACTGTAGCTATATTAAATATATTTTATTAAACTATGCCCGACACACACACACACACTGAATATTACTTAATTTATCAAAAGTTTCTGGTGACAATCTAAACTCAAACAGGCTTAAGGGGTTTAATAATAATAATTTAATTTAGGGGTATCTTTGCCTCCTAAAGCCTCTGGGCACTTTACATATAATGTAATAAAACCTAATTTTCAAAAGAAAATGCATCATGACTTCCTATTTTTCCATATTTAGAGCAGAAACAAAATAGAAAATGTCTCTCATCGTTCAATAGTCTGAGTACAGTGTCTACAAATATAAAACAAATTGGAACTGTCCATATTAGTCCTTTGAAAAACTTCAGACTCCTAGGATCATAGATGAAGGCCATAGAGTTCAAACTCCTCTTGTTACAGATGAGGAAACTGAGGTCCAGAGAGCTTAAATGTCTTGCACCAGGGCACACAGTACATATCAGAGGCAATCTTCCTGAAACCAGGTCCAACACTCCATTACTCCAAAGGAAAGATATATTCCCTTGATGGAAAGGACCCCCTTATCATTAGTCTATAAAATATTTTTTACACACTTTAAATTCCATAAATTCATAGATGCTCCATTAACCATTATTATAAAATGTTAAAACATTATAGAATGCATGACACAGCATTAAAAGATAAAGCTGTCTTCAAGTGTTTGAAAACCTGTCACATAGAAGAGAAATTATCTTTTTTCCTCCTTTTTTTCTTTTTCTTCTTTTTGTTTGCTGGCCTTTAAAGGCCAAACTAGGAATGGAAGCTATGGAGTAGAGGAGAAGAAGGAGCCCAGAAGGGGTCCTGGGGCTGAGGAGAGTTGTCGAAGACTTAGGAGAGAGGAGAGAGGGTGGCTGAGTCTCTGTGAGGAATATAGTAGAGAATAAATGGGAAATCAAAGGATTGCCTTGACTCAGTAAGGGCTCAATTGAGATCAGATGAGGTCCCAGTCACCATGGTTGTGTGACTTCCTCTAGCCTTCTTAGGAGAATAATGGTGGGGCAAATCTTGGATTGGGTTTTGGCATGGCATAAGCAGTGTAAAGACAAGGAAGCATGGGATTTGAGAACAAAACAGACTCAGGTTGACCTGCTTCACTATAAGGTTGATATTCAGAATGGAGGAGAGTGAAGCCAGAGGAGGGGTGCGAACAATGAGAGACGGCAGGCCTGGGGGCTCTTGCTAAATATAAAGATGGCCTTTAGATAAGGTCAGGTACAGAAAGAGATGGAATGATAGGAAGTTATTGTTCACTAGAGGGATTTTAGATATTTTGATCATGAATGTGGAAGACTTGCCAGCTTAATTGAATTGGATCAAGAGTATGACCTCCCTTCTGTAAAGGTGAGGAGAAGTGAAGATGGTGGTCATAGGAATGGAGGAGGCAGATGAACTGGAAGGCCAGGATGTTTGAGGATGCATCAACAATTACATTTGAGTATAGTGTCTGGGTGGGTTTGGGGCAGAGGCAAAAATTATGAGATACTTACTAAAGTCTGAGAAAGGAGGGACATGAGCCCTCCTAAATAAATGCCACCTGATAGTAATGATGATGATAGCTCACTTTAATGCTTATTTTGTGCAAAGCACTATACTGAGAGCTTTCTAATGTTTGTCTCATTTGGTCTTCATAACAACTCTGGGAGGTGGGTGCTATTATTATCCCCATTTTATAGGTAAGGAAACCAAGGCAATGAGAGGATAAGTGACTTGTCCAGGGTCTCACAACTAGTAAGTGTCTGAGACTGAATTTGAACTCAAGATTTCCTGCCTCCAAGAACCAGCACTTTATGTACTGTGCCATCAGCTGCCTGGACAGGATGACCTCTCTTGATAACAGTGAATTCTGAAAGAGGGATCATTGTCAGTGATGGCAGCAGGTAGAGGGTGTGGAAGTGGCAAGTGAGGTGGTCTACTCCTTCTCCTGGACCACTGTGCTAGACCTGGTTAGCAGTCCTGAATTCAGAATTCATTTAAGAACAGAAATGTTGTATTCTAGTGAACTACATAGATGTGTCTGCATTCTTGGTGTTTTGGAATTCTTTTAAAATAAGTTCTTGGTTTTTTTTTTCCCCTAGCACATATAAACAAACAAAAACACAATTTGGGATATTTAGGGGACATTGTAGTCTAACAATTTATTCTTCCTTTTCAGAGTGTTGTTGGGTTGTTAGTATATAATTTTCTATGAAACAATCCCAGAACCTGACATTGTAAATTTTGAGCATCATGATATCAAGGTTGTGAAAACAGGACTTTTTCTCTCTCTACCTCTTTTTTTTCAACTGTAATATGTAATTTTGGCATAAATCTCCTCTCTAAACAGTATGGCTTAATATAGAGATTTTATAATTATCTTTTAATTCTTTCACCTATTAACAACACTGATGCTTTGTTATATTTCATTAAAACAAGATTTTGTTTTCCGATTTCAGTCCAATATGTCACTTGGAACATATATGTTTCAAATTCTAGGCCTGGGGTCAACAATGCTAAGTTATTATTGTTAGGGGCTTCTAGGTGGCTCAGTGAATACAGCACCAGCCCTGAAGTCAGGAGGATCTGAGTTCAAATCCAACCTCAAACACTTAACACGCTTACTAGCCGTGTGACTTTGGGCAAGTCACTTACCCCAATTGCCCTCCAAAAAAAGCAAAAAAAAAAAAATTAAAAAATAATCACAGGGAAATATTATTGTTAATACAATTGATAAATCCCAAGACCTTCAGATTTTTTTTGTTGTTCTCAGCAAATGAATCATAGACTCTGAAAGACCTGAGAAACAGTTCAACTGAGAACCCCCTCTATTTCTGCTTAAAGACCTCAAGAAAGGATTTCCCCAACCTCTCTAGAGGAAGTTCTAATAGTTAGGATGTTTCTCCTGACATTAAATAGGCAGCCTGGTGTAATGAAGAAAATACTGGGCTGGTAAACAAAAGACCCGAGCTTGGAACCTGGATTTCCTATCTATACCCAGGTGACCTTGGCCAAGTCAGTTGAACTTAGTTTCCTTATCTGTAAAGTGAGGGGATTGGATTATGTGGCCAGATGATTAAAGGTGTCTTCCAGTTCTGGGTCTGTGATCTGATTTGCCTTGTTATACCTTCTCTACCTCCCTACTACCCCACCTGTGGCTCCAAGAAGCTGTACTTGTGCAGTGGCCACACCCCAGTACAACCATCTCTGCAGAAAGGCTACATTTGAGGGTAATTTTTGTAGTTCAGTCGTGTCTTGACTCCTCATGACCCCATTTGGGGTTTTCTTGGCAAAGATCCTGGAGTGGTCTGCCATTTCCTTCTCCAGCTTATTTTACAGATGAGGAAACTGAGGTAAACAGGGTTAAGTGACTAGGCCAGGGTCACTCAGCTAGTTACTATATGAGGTTGGATTTGACCTCAGGAAGGTGACTCCAAGCCTGTCATTCTATCTGCCCCATAATACAGAAGTACTTCTGTGGATATTTTTGGTACACATTGACCTTTTCTTTCTGATTTTCACTCCTGTGGGAAATTTGTTGTGTGTCGGGATGTCCACATCAGAAGAGATGAATAGCTTTGTCATTTCTCTCCCGTGTTTACAAATTGTTTTCCAGAGCCATTGAATCAAATCAAAGCTTCTCTAGCAAGATATTAGTCAGTTAACAAGCAGTTTATTAAGCGCCTACTATATGCCAGGCACTGTGTTAAGACGTGGGGGTACAAAGAAATACAAAAACAGCCTTAACTCTCAGGGACCTCCTAATCTAAAGAACTCACAGCACTAAGCCTGTCTTCTAGCAGCATGGATTCTAGGAAGCAGCTAGGGGATGTGGTGGATGGAGCACTGGGCCTAGAGGTAGGAAGTTAGGGAGACCCAAGTTCAAATCCTACCTGACTTCTTTCTGCCTCAGTTTCCTCATCAAAATTAGGATAATTATAGCACCTCCCTTGCAGGTAGATTGTTGGGATAGTAATTGTAAAGTGCTTCTAAGCACCTGACACATAGTAGGTGCTTGATAAATGTTAGCTATTATTAGCTATTAAGTATTCTACCAGCCTTAGCCTTCCTTAGTAGCAGAGATTAGAGGTATACCTAAGTTATAAAAAAAAGAAATAAAAAAAAAACCTTACAAAAAATGTAAGATTGATTACATTCTTATAAACCTCTGATTTTTCAGTGACATTATTTGCCATCATTTCCCCCAGACTAATAAGATTGTATATTTCAGTGCCTTTGTGACTAACAGGGAATGATTGCTGCATTGTGGATAATTTAGGGAAATAATCTGTGTATTAGTATTAGAGAAATTCTAATAGCAGTGAAATTCTTATAGTAATGTCTGGCAATGCAGAGAGCTCAGTTTGTGTGTGTGTGTATGTGTGTGTGTATTTGCAAACTGCCCTATTTGTCAAGAACAAAGGTTATCTGTGTTAGGTCTCAAGGGAATGATACCTTGGACTAAGCTAATGTATCATGCATGCATCTCATATAAAAATCACTTTTAAAAGACTTCCTTATATTTCCTTTCATAATAATGCCTATTATGAGTTCCTAAGAAGAACGAGTTTCAATCTAAATATATGGCTATGACAGATTTTTAACCCATTTAATTTCACCCATAATTTTTAAAAAATCTATTGATATTTATTCTTGTATCTGTCTTAGATGAACGCACTGTCTCTTTGACATGGGGACTCCTTTCAAAAATGTACAGCCTGGTCCACCCATGCTTGTCCGTGTTTCCTGTGAATCCACCACCCAGGATACACCCCATATCCTTGGCACCTCCTTTGAGGTCACAGAGTACAGCCATGTTTGATTGTCAGTCTGCCCTCTTGTCTTGCTCTTCCCATGACCAGTTCACATTCTATTCAGGCCATAGGTCTCTCAGTGACACCACCTAAGGCTGTGTCTTCAGCAACATGTGGCCAACTAAAGAGGAGTTCACAGATACGATAGTGGTATCTGCCTGCCATTCTATTTCCTGTCACTGGATTTCAATCTTCAGAGTCCATTAATAATCCAAATACTCAATGCATGTAAATGGAGTCATTATGAGGAATTTTCTTTTTGCATGTGTTTTGCATTCTTTTAAGGAAAAATGGTCAGCACTTTCTACTCTTGGATGCCCAACCTGACCCCCCTAATTACCAGTGCCCTCCTCTTGAAATTACACATGTATATATTCACACACATACATATACATATAGTACATGTGTGCAGACTGTACATTGTATGTACTTGTACATATGCAACCATATATATGCATCTATGTGTGTACCTATATCTGTATGTATGAAACATGTGGATGTTTATATAAACACATATACACATATGTATGTAGATATGATGTAATTTCAAGAGGAGGGCACTAGTTATTGGGTCACATATATGCATATATATCTATGTGTAAAAGTACATACATATGTGTGTGTTTATATATGGGTGTATATGTGTATATGGATATATACATATATATGTACATACACATATACACAAATACTTTTATGTGTTCCTGTTATATTCCTCAGTAGAACGTAAGGAGTAGGGACTCTCATTTTTGTCTTTGTAGTGCCTGCCCCAAACACTTAGAATCCCTTAATAACAAATGCACATTGCATGATAACCCTGCAAATGAGATAATTTCTATGAAATGCTTTTTAAAACTTAAAATGTTATATTAATCTCAGTTATTCTATTTTATGAAGGAAGTATCACCTCTAGTTATGGATGATGGGGCAACATTAGGTGTACTTAGTTTGGGTTTTGGAAAATTGCACAATTCGGGACACCTTAAAATTGCTGTGGAGGAAACCATACTCTTGAAAATAATCTAGCTGTTTGACTGGTAATGAGAAGGACAGGGCCGTATTACCTTAAGACAGACAGAATCACTAGGAGCAGGGATTCGCTGCCCAGGACATTCCCTCCATACATTGAGAATTTCGTAGTTTGCATTTTAGCTTATTCCATTTTTCTAAGTGCTTAATGAAGAGCCTCCCAGGCACTAATTTCCAGGCCGTCCTAACTTTATTACTAAAGTTTATCAAGCAGTAAACACACTCTTGCTCTCTACTGTCATGTTTTTAGAAAGCATTTTATAAAAGGTGACATCTGGCAAAGAGGCAGATCTATAAAAATCATGCTGGTGGATGTAATGTCAGTTTTTCTGCCATCCTCCCAGAAAGAGTAATATTATTTTGACACACACATACATCCCCACTGTCAAGCTTCTATTTTTATCGCGAGCTTACCGCACATATCCTTAAGCTATACAAAACCTTTGGGCTAATGTAAAGAGTGACATTTCTGCATATTTATTATAACACTTATTTTAGAGGTTGACTTTGCCCAGATAGGATTTCTCCAAGTACAATGTCATTTTCATGACAATAGGCATTGCTGGGAACAATAGGGTTTCTAGATGAGTTGGAGAAAGGTCAACTATGCAAGGGCACGTTAAAAGTAGCTTCACTTAGGCTGTCCCTTGGTTGCCCTTTCTGATTTTTTCAAGGTCCAAGGAGTATACAGGTTGAACTCCTAATATAATAGTGATCCTAGAGGATGTATAAGAAATTAAGCTTGTTACCTCGTAGAGTCAGACTTCGTGCATTGGCAGCTATGTCTCTGAGTTATCTGGAGTGTGAACACCCTCCAATATACCTGACCACAGCTACCAGTCAAGTGAGATAATATCTGTAAAGCATTGTGCCTTTACAGTGCCTGACTCACAGTAGGTGCTTAATAAGTGCTTATTTATTGATTACTATCCTTGTCTCATCACCTTGCACAGTGGAACTCCAATAGACATTATCCTGGAAAAAGTCACTGACTATTCTTCTATATTTAATGTTCTACGGACTATTATTCAGACAGACAAAAATGATCACTTTTTTGTAAATTAATACAGGTATAATCATCAAAATTCATCTTTCACTCTCTGAAATTATTTTTGGGAAAACTCCAGTAGTAGGATAGTAGATGATGATGATGATGATGATGATGATGATGATGATGATGATGATGATGATGATGATGATGATGGTGATGAAGATCCTAGCAGTTAACATTGGGTATGTAAGTTAGTATAATATGTAGAAAGAGATAGGGAGAGATAACAACGTTTTTCATTCCACAGTTTAAAGATGATGTGTATTTAGTATGATGGCTTTTTTAAAAGAAGGTTATTATTTTTTTCTGGATCATTGTTAATGTTTGGTTGATTATTGGTTTGGTCTACCATGATGTTCCAGTTTTAGTAGTCTACTTGATGAATTCTCAGGTGTATTTAGGAGTCTGTATTCTTCCTGCCTAGGAGACCTGCCATAGTAGATAGAGAGTTGGCTTTAAAGCTAGGAATCCCCAGGGTTCCAGTTGCCCATTTGATACATAGTAGGTTGTTTGACTCTGAATGAGTCACCTCCCCTCTCTTTGCCCTACTAGGTAACTGAAAAATTGTACATTGTAAAAAAGGTCCTGACCTGGACCAGTGGAGGGACTTTTCTCACGTGGGACCACTGAAATCTTCTGTCTAACCCCCACCCCTGATTGTGGTTGAAAGATGCATCTTCTGGTAGTTTTATGAATAATAGTGAGCTTCAGGTGCCTACCTGTAGTGCTCAGAATGTCCACCAGACATGTCTGTGTTCTTTCTGGCTTCCTTCAAGGCTCAACTCACATTTTGCCTTCAACGAGGGGTATTTTCTCCACAAAACCTAGCATCTTCCGTCTGAAACTACCTTTCTTTTACACTTTGTATGGACATATTTATTTGCAAATCGTGCCCCTTATTAGACTGTGAGTTCCTTGTTCTTGTCTTCCCTTATATCCTTAGAATAGCACCTGACACAAAGTAGGTGTTTAAGAATTATCAGCTGATTTATTGATGACACCTTTCCTGGCCCATAGTAGGTACTTAATACATTCTTGTTGCTTAATGGATAGGTATTCACTTAGTGCTAAGCTTGGATAAGTTGCAATGACATATTGCAAGAGTTTCTACCATTTTCCTCCAGTATCTGCATGAGTTAGTGATGATGATGATGATGCCTTGCCTCATTGTTGGATATTGTGAATTTCTAGTACAAACTCTCAATACCCCTGTCGGAATCGAATCTAATGGGACAATTTAGTTCTGATTCTCTGGATTTCTTTTTTAGCTTCTAAGTTCTATAACTTTTCTTTTTTAACGTGAAGTTTCAGTCTGTTCAATTTCTCCAGCCTTTTGTGAACTTGTACGTCCATAAAACCCTGCCAGGCCTGCAGTTAGGCATCAGATTAAAGGCGGCTCACATTTCTGACACCATTGTGAGCCTTTTGCTCCCTTTTGATTTGGAGATAATGAATTTCTCCTCCTCTACCCAAAGGATAATTAACAAAAAATCCTCTATCTCTGATAAATCATCATCTGAGCTGTTCTCTTCGGGGAAGTCTTTTTTGTAGAGGTCCTTAGCAAGAAACATGGGCAGGGTAGCTGCCTGCCTTCACCCAGGTTTTAAATGAGAATGACTGCAAATGTTTATTCAAGCTAAATAAAGCCAGTGTTAAAGCAAAGCCTTTTAAACTATTCTGCCTCATTTGAACATGACACTGATGTAGACAACTTGGGAAAATAGTGTGAGTACACAAAAAGCTGTATTATCTGAGCTATCAAAGGGTTTCAACACCAATGCACAAACTCTCTTGAGCAGAGATAATTACTGCAAACTCACTGAGCATAATTTGGGTCAAGGGCGACACTTCATTGTGAGCGTTAAACACTGTCGTACATCTCCTGGCAAGAAGTTTGTGGAGCAAAGTTCTCTTTGGGGCTGCTAACATCAAAGGGAAATTAGAGCGCCAGCCCTCTCTACCCAGATTTCTCTTTCAAGTATTCAGAATAGGCTCTTCTTCCTCCCTCCCTCCCCTTCCTCTTTCTTTCATTTTTTATTCATCCTTTCTGGCTTTCTTGCTCTCTTTCTTTCTCTTCCTTGCTTTTTCACTCCCTCACTTCTTTGCTCTCCTCTCCTCCCTCCCTCTCTTCCACTTTCCCTTTCTTCCTTCCCTTCGAGAACCAAAATCAATTCATATAATAATTTCTTACCAAAATAATTTGTAGACTCTTCTACATAATTGTAATATTGAAAATCTTTGTAATATATAAACCCAGCCATGCAACAATATTCCTGAATCAAAGGATGGTAATAAGATACTTCATTTGTATAAATTGCTAGGGAGTGGAACTAAATATGCCACAAGATGCTCAACTTATGAATTAAAGGAACTAGACTTGTTTTTCTTCTCCATCTCAGCCTCTGGAACCACTGTCTAACAAAGTCTTTTCTCAATGTTTGCTCATAGTTTCTGTGTGGAGTTTGTATGTTTTACTTTGCTATGTCCCCCACATTTTCCCTCTTGATGATCGTGTCCATATCTTGTCCATAGCTCCCATTCGTTCAACTCTCATCTCCAGGGATGTGATTCCCAGATCTATATATCCAGCTCTAGTGTCTCTCCTGGCGTCTAGGTCTGGACCTACAACTGCCTGCTGGACATCTGGATGTTCTCCTGGAGGTGTTTCAAACTCAAAATGGACCTATCATCTTTTCATTAAACCCATGTTTCCTCCTAATTTGCCTATTTCTTTTAAGGTCACCACCATTCTTCTAATCACCCAAGTTTACAACCTGGGAATTACCTTTGACTCTTCTTCTCACCAAGCACCCACCTCCAAAAAATCTTTCATGATCATTCCCTTGTCTTCATTCACATGGCCATTGCCCTAGTTTAGACCTTGGTCACATAGAATTGAATTTAATGGCAGTGACCATTTAATTAATATAGGACCTGATTTGTACATATCCTTGTCCTCTGACAAATCTTCAACCTTTTTTCTTCTGAAATATTTATGAAAACAATAATTGCAAGAAAACTTTTCATCAGGTATATGCATTTGTTCTTCCTTATATGTATACATATACGTAACATACCCTCCCTCTCCCTCTCTCTCTCTCTGTCTCTCTGTCTTTCTCTTTTTCTCTCTCTCTTTCCATACATATATATATATATATTCACATATTTGTGTGTGGATATATATATATAAAGATAAAGTTTGTGTGGTTTTCTTTTGTTTCCCTTTCAATTTAATCAAGACTAGGTAATCAAAATTTGAATTGTGAATTGATTAAAAATTTCTGAATGGTTACATATATTTTTGCATTTTGCTTTCTTGCGTGATAATAAAGTTGATATTGACCAACATGTGCTGGGTATTTACTACTTCAATGTGAAATTCAGTTGTAGTTGGGCTTTGGGACCCAGCCAGCAGATTTATTATTGGAAAGACCAGTAGGAACATAAGAGTGTTGGCTACAGAATGGATCGGCTCAGAGATGGACTATAAGCTGCTTGAGGGCAGGAACTGTTTTGTTGTTGTCTTGATATCCCAGCACCTGGAATATTATCTGGTAGTTAATAAGAGGCACTTAATAAACATTTGTTGAGTTGGAATGAATTAATAAAATATAACCCTCTGTTAAACAAAAGGTTGGAACAGAAACCAAGGGAGACATTTGAATATGAAAAACCATCAGGTGTATGGAGGAGTTATTATTTTTGAGAAAGTCATTTTTAAAGTTACATTGATGCCTTTTATTTTTACATCATAATTCTTTCCAGATATACCCCCCTTCTTCCACCTCCAGACCCCTTGTAGCAAAGTGAAAGGAATTAAAAAAAAATACAGCTTAGCAAAATCAACTTAGACATGGACTGTATCTAAGAGCAAATCTAACAGTAACCCTGTCCAGGGCAGGAAATGCATTTCTTCATCTCTTCTCTGGGGCAAAAAAAAAAAAAAAAAGATCATTATAGTTACATAAGTTGTTGATGATACAAATAAAAATGAGCAAATATTTGATAAAACATGGTTACAGCCTATTCTTCCAAAAATGTGCAGACTTGGGCTATCTGCTTGATGAGGACTGAGGTCTGTGCATTCTGAAGCAGCTTGTTCTGGCCAAATCATGCGTAGATTTTCTTTAGAACTTAGTCAATTGTCCAGTCATGTCTGACTCTTCATGACCCCATTTGGGGTTTTCTTGGTAAAGATACTGGAGTGGTTTGCCATTTCCTTCTCTAGCTCATTTTACAGATGAGGAAACTGAGGTAAATAGGGTTCAGTGATTTGCCCAGACAACTAGTAAGTATCTGAGACCAGATTCAAATTCAGGACTTCCCAACTCCAGGCCTGGTTCTCTATACGCTGTGCCACCCAGCTGCCCCTTCTTTTAGCCCTAGACACACCATTTTAGGAAGAAGCTGGAAAAAGAAAAGGCATATGAGGATTGTTTGGAGGATGTGCAGATGTTTATAGAGAAGAGAAAGCTTAAGGGGCATAGCTACTTTCAAGCATTTGAAGGGTTCTTAGTTGGAAGAAGGGTTGAATGTGCTCTTCCTTGGTCCCAGAAGGCAAAACTTTGAGCATGGATAGAAGTTTCTGTGGAGGCAAGTTGTGTTGACGATGTTGTCAGTGTGCATCCAAAAGTGGAAGGGGCTGTATTGGGAAATGGTGAGGGGAAAGACCCTTGGCCCCTTGGAGGTCTTTACAGGCAGGCTGTCTGGCCACTTTCAGGTATGATGCATGGGGGGTTATTGTTCAGGTATGGTTTGGACTCAATGGCTGTTGAAGTCCTTTCAACTTTGAGATCCTGTGCTTCTGGCCCTGAATGCCCATCTCTCTCCTGGTGTACAATCAGGGAGCGTGAACACCCTGGGACGGACTGCTTGGCTTTCTTTGCCCACTCAATGTTCTTACCTTGAGAAGGTATGCTGTACCTACAGCTTTTTCCCTTTGTCGTGCAGCTTGGCTGCTCTTTTGCTGAAGTGAAGGATCACCCGGCATACTCCATTACTACATGCCCTTTCTCAGCTCAGTGGTCAGAACACTCAGCCACAGAAAGGATGAGAAGGGACCCTATATGGGGACTAGACCTTTGCCTTCATTGATAGAAGGAACTTCCTCTACCAATGTAGAGGGTCTTAAGGAACTGCCTAGAATGCAGAGACATGAAGTGACTGACCTAGGGGCACACAGCCACGGTGTATCATAAGTTGGTTCCCCATCCTCTGTGCCACACTGCCTCAGGTATCCTTCAAGTTTATTCATGCATAAAGCATTTTCAATTGACCTTCATGATGATGTGGACACTGGTGTAGAGAAGGCATACATTGAGAAGGCCACCTAGGTCCCAAATTCAGTTACTTCCACACTGGAGAAATAGAAGCACTTTTAGCATCATCTAAATTCCGCCACCCTGTGGAAAGGCTCCAGCTCCTCTGTCCTCATTGTGGTGTTTGTTGTCATGAAGAACCAATGAGATATTCTCGTAGTTAGCACACATATAGCACCTTACGTATGTTATCTCATTGGGTCTTCACAACCTTTTGAGGTAGGGGCTACTATTCCTCCCATTTTACGGATGAGGAAACTGAGGATGGGAGAAGTTAAGTGACTTGCCCACAACTAGGAAGAGTTTCAGGCTGGATCTGAACCCAAGTCCAGCTTCTATCCACCATGCCAGCCAGTCGCCTCTACATAAAGCATTGCATCAATGTAAAGCATCTGTATAGGTGTGGTTTAGTTATCATGGACTGGTGTGTGGATCAGAAAATCTGGGTCTCCTGGAGGCCTTTCCCTTCCACTAAATCAATTCATGATAAAGTGATTTCTTCCTTAAGAGTGGTGTCAATAGAGACACCACCAGCAGCTGACATTTTCCAACATGACAGATTCAGTCCTGCTCAGTGGTTCAGCGCTGAATGTCCTTTCACCTCTCTGAGACTCGGTTTTCTCATCTGGAAAAAGAGCCTGGATGGATGATCTGGAAGTCGCTTGCACCTCTCAAATTCTGTGTTTTAACGTTATTGGAAAAGAGAAGGCCTTTCATTCCCTTTCTTTGAGACTTTGCTGCACAGAAAACCTGCTCTTTCCGGAAGTCTGCTATCTCCTGGAGAGTAGGGACGGTTTCTTTTTCTTTCTTTCTTTCTTTCTTTCTTTCTTTCTTTCTTT
>NW_027185761.1:54798904-54804992 GCF_028583685.1 Petaurus breviceps papuanus
TTCTTTCTTTCTTTCTTTCTTTCTTTCTTTCTTTCTTTCCCCTTTTTGCCTTTCTCTTTATCTACAGTGCTTAGCATGGTGATTGACACATGGTAGATGCTTTGTAAAGACTTCTTGTCTTGACTTGACTCAATTTTTTTTTTCCTATCAGCTTATCCTTAGAAAAAGATTAACAAATAATTGAGACTGGGCACAAACATGGGGAGAAGAGGCCAAGGCTTCACAGCTGACATATGCTTGAAGGGTCTCTAGTTAATGATAGGTGAGGACTGGTCAAAGGAATTGGGAATGTCTAGCGTGGTAGAGAGAAGATTTCAGGGAGGGAAGTGAGAGCAGTCTGCAAATATATGAAATGTTGTCATGTCATGTGGAAGAGAGATTAGATTTGTCCTACTTGGCCCCAGAGGAACAGTGGTTGGGAGCTGGAAAGATTCTATCGAAGCCAAGGGGGAGAGATGAGGAGGGAGAGAGGCATGGGGGGCAACCAAGGAAAATGCTGAGTCACAAGATGGAATTTCTTTGGTGAGTTCACATGAAATAGCTTGAATTGCAACCATTGGCTTTACCAATATAGGGTAAAAAAAACAACAGAACAAAGCTCAGTTCAGTTGTTTGATCAATTTTTTTTCCTCACTAGAGACACTGCCAGTGTAAGAAAACCACCCCTCCTGGGTGGATGACAGGATGATAGGAGACCTTTGGGAAATCCTTCCACACCTCTGGGCCTCAATTTCCTGAAGTTTTAGAAGAGATGATCCCAACGGCGCCTTCTAGCTCTGCAACCTACAATCCTATTTTATCATAGTCATTGCTAACATATAGCACCTACTATGTGTGCTCCAGGCCCTGTGCTAAGAGCCTTACAAAGATTATCTCCATGTGATCCTCACAATAACCCTGGGAGGCAGGTGTGGTCATAATCTCCATTTTACAGTTGGGGAAACTGAAGCAAATAGGTTAAGTGACTTGCCCACGACCACACAACTAATAAGTGTCTGAGGTTAGATCTGAGCTCAGGTCTTCCTGATCCCAGGCTTACTACTTTATCTTTTATGCCACCTACCTGCCCCATAAGTAGATGCACATAGTAGGTGCTTGAAAATGCCTGCTGCATGAGTGAATGATGCCAGAACAAAGGGAGGCCTTGCCTCGGTAAGCTGACCCAGAGCTCCCTGGGCACCTCCAGGGAGCAGATGCTGGGTGACAGGCAGAGGTTCACAGAAGATGATGGAGTGCAGACCACACACAATAATCCTCATCAGGATTTACATTTTCCCTTAAAATTTATTGCACATTGAATGCTACCTGTTCAGAGATTAAGCTCAGCATCAATTCAGAAATCATGATTGCTAAAAGCAAGGTGAGCAAAAATGCAAATAGAGCAGATGATTTTTTTTTTAAACCAGCTGGTATTGGTTTCATTGATGTAAGGAACTCCTGGTACAGAAATACTGCCCATGCCAATCAGAACCTTTTCTACAAATAAGGATCATTGGAGCATACACCAGAAAAGACCTTGGAGCTTGTAAAGTCCAGACCTCTCCCTTTCCAGAGGAGGAAAATTAGGAACAGAGAAGGGATTGGCCCAGCGTCACACAGCCAGGCTATGTGAGAGGCAGATTTTGAACCCAGGACTTCCTCACTCTGAGGCCAGCTCTCTCTCTCTGTTATGAAACAGAATGATGAGGATAAAAATCAGCCGCACTGGACAGATCTAAGGAGCTTTGCTCTCTGATCTTGGGTACTGACTGGGAGAATAGATTTAATTTGTTTTGTTGCATGGCTGTCTTTCGTTCAATTCTATGGAAAATATCCCATGATCCTAGCAGTGACCTAGAAAAAAAGCACAAGGCAGGCTCTGTTAATGAGAATTATCAGTGGAATCAGAATGCAAGCTCCTTGAGGGCAGGGGCTTCTGCCTTTCCTTGAGTCCCTGGAGCTTCACACAGTGCCCAGCTCGCAGTAAACACTTGGAAAATGTTTCACTGCAGGTGATGAGATGGCTTCTATGTCTTGTCTGCAAGAAGCTCTGGGGTTCTAAGAGAAAGTGTCAATAAATGGCTCACTTTGTACCCAAAGACCCAACCCCACCCCTCAGAAAAATTGTGGTGGAGCTGATGGAAACGAGGCAGAATGATTCCTTGGGAGAGCCTTAGCTGTTAGGGCTGTGGCTCCTGAGTGTGCGTGTGAGTGTGTGTGTGTCTGTGTGTGCGTGTGTGTGAGTGAATGTGTGAAAGTGTGTGCATGTGCCTGTGACTGTGTGTGTGTGTGACTGTGTGTGCGTGAATGTGTGAAAGTGTGTGCATGTGCCTGTGAGTGTGTGTGTGTGTGTGTGTGTGTGTGTGTGTGTGTGACTGTAGGGGGGTTTTGAAAGATGCTGTTTTCTTTTAAGAAGTGAATGGACACACCAGTGTGTTGCTCAGGAAATTAGTGCTGTGTAGTCAAAGCTTTCTGCTTTGTCTGTTTTTTCTAATTAAAGACTCCCATCTCCACACCCATATATATGTTACCCCTGAGACTCCTCCTTCATCCGAGCTGATACTGAGATGAGGCCTTTTCTCACCTCCCCTGTATTGTATAGACCTATAAAGGTATATTTGCACACTCACCCTCTGCCCAAGGGAGTGTAAGTTCCTCCCACAAACTCCTTCATTTTTGGTTTTGCAGGCTTGAGAGAGGCACTTATTGTTTGCTTGCCTGAGGACAGGTTCAGTTACCCTTAGCAATGGTGTAGAGGCCTGGGGGAGGGGAAGGCTGGAAGACCTGGGCTCAGGTCAGGCCTCTGAGACAAGCTGGCTATGTGACCCTGAGCCAGCCAGGCAGCTTCAAGGCTCTAGGCAACTGCCTACAAGTATGGATTGTGGAGAAGCTCCCTAAATAATGTCTACCTGTCTCTGCAGATGGATGTGACTTCATTTGCTTTACTGAGGTTTCTTAGGGAAACTAGAGCTCCAGAGGAGTAGAGGGCTGCTAGGCAGTGAGCCTTGGGTCACTTAGCTCTTTCTCTTCCAAGCAATCTGATCTGTTTGAGAAGCATTAAACAAATGCTAAAGTCTGATATGTGCACTTGCCAAATACAGAATTTTCATGCCACTCAATTTGACATATATCTATTCAGTCAATGAGCTTTTGTATTATGCCCAAAATTATGCCCATGTGCCAAAGAAGGGGAAAATAATTTACATGGTAACTTTATTATATATTTAAAAGAAATAATAGCAAGTTGTACAGCATAGATTTGTAGTTTCATATGCAATCATCTTTTTTTTATTATACTGTTGTTAAAATGCTTGTTTTATTCTATAAATTAAAAATAAAATAAAATTAAAAATAAAATAAAATGTAAAAAATAAGCTTTTATAAAAAAAAAAAAAACCTTCCGGGGCAGCCAGGTAGCACAGCGAGTAAGAGCACCAGCCCCAGAGTTGGGATGACCTGGGATTGAATCTGGGCTCAGATACTTAGCACCACACCCAGAAATAACTGGCCATGTAACCTTGAGCAAGTTACTTAACCCCGATTGCTTAAAAAACAAAAACAAAAATAAAAAACCGTTCCGGGTGGTAGACCCTGTGTCTATAGATAAAAAATGAAGAGTGCTCCTGTCCTCAAAGAATGCCTGTTTCACCACAGGTCTGATACTGTATTCATAATACAATAGTAAGAAATAGGAGTGTATGGTATATAGAAAATGAGGAAGACTGAGGTCTGTGGTCTACTTCTGACACATTAACTGCATGTCTGAGGGTGTCACTGAAAGTCTCCATGTCTGAGCAACTCTATAAGACCATCAGTTCTGCTGAGTTAGCCATCCTCCCCTCAAAGAGGAAGTTCCCATGCTGGGAGTCCCCTCCAATGATGAAATCACAGGTCTGGAATAATAACAAATTTAGGATATGACCAACTGTCAAAAGCAAGTGATAGAGATAATGAATGCTCTGGGATTCAGAGAAGGGGTGGTCCCAATGGCTAGGGGGATGGGGAAGGCTTCATGAAAGAGCTGCATCTTGGGTCGTAATTGGGTCTTGAATGATGGTTAGGATTGAAGACGTTAGAAAAGAAGGGGGGAGTTTTGTGTCTAGTGATTTATGTGAGTTAATGACCCCCTGTTTTAGGACAGAGAACAGAGACCCCTCAGCTTATTGGACTCTGGGAGAGAACAGAATACAAAGAAGATGAACTCATGGATCAGTGACTTGATCTTCGCTAATTGCATGACATTGGCCTTTCAGATAGAGCCTTGGACTTGGGGTTCTCATCTAATTTCTATCACGAGCTGTGATTCTAAGCATTGTACTTTGAGGTTTCCAAAGTGCTTTACATATGTTATCTTGTTTAACCTTCATAGCAGCCCTATGAAATAGGCACATTATTTTTCCTGTTTTACAGATGAGAAAACTGAGGCTCAGGTGGGTTAAGTGACTTGCCCAGGGTCACAGAGCTGGACCCCAAGATCAGTGCCACATCTACAATGCCATCTAGCTGCCTCGGCAAGTCCCTTAACATCTGGATCTCGGTGTCATTATCTGTAAATCTACATTTCGTGGAAGTATGCTCCTTGTAGCATTGACCACCATGAGGCCCACCATTGATCTCTACACATTTCTCATTAGTTTGAAACCCTGGCCTGAGCCTAAGGTCATTTGTTCCTTTGTGCTCCAGTCCCTGAAGAGCCTCGGCCCAGCCATGAATTGCTGGAGGGCCTGTTTTCTATGCACAGAAGGTTGGCCATCACAGGAGTCTCTCCTGGGAGCCTTCCCACCCTCCCACCGTCACCTCTGGCACACTTGATTTATTAGTGCGATAACTGACAGTTGTTCCCCTTTCTAAGTGATTGTTTTGTAGTTCTATTATGTTCTGTCAGGCAAGAACATACAATTAATTACAAATAAACTAAGCATTAATTTTAGATTCAAGAAAGAACTCTCCTACCATCTCTGCCCCATTTCCCCAGAGCTACATAGGAACTCTGATAACAAAGCTGGTTGTCTTTGTTTGCTGGGTATCCCTGGCTGGCTTGAGGCATTGTGCTTCATCCACTGACTGGGAAAGGGCCTGGATCTGTGATTTCTCTATGATGAGCTACTCTGGGGTGAGGAAACTCCTGCCAGACACAGAGCTTAGAACCTGCTTTGGAAGTTCTTGGTCTCGAGGCCAGTTTTCTGTCCACTATGAGTCATTACTTGTGGTTGTGGGATATAGGGTGCAGAGAATGGTTATCAACAACTCCTTAAGGTTTGCAAACATCTTCCCCACGTTATTCAGCAATGGAAATTTTCTGCTTTGAGGACAGTTGAGCACATGGCATCAGCAGCCTGATTTGAACTCAGGAGGGATGGGGTGAGCATCTCCCCTTGACACTCGATAGCTCTGTGGCCACCCCTCTGAGCTCCATTTTCCTCATTTGTATGATGGTGCTAATTATCAGTCTGGTGTTTTGTTGAGAAAGGTGGCTGGTACAAAGGAGATGGATATATGCAAAGGTTTGCTAACATTAAAGTTAGATCTATATACAATGAGCTGTTGCTGAGATCTAGCTTCCATAGGGCCTCCTGCTGCCTGGGCCCTGGTGTGGCTCTACAGGAGTGATGAGGATATAAGGAGTCAGGTACAAAGAACATGGGACTTTGCCAGTGAACTTGAAGTGTGGAAGTTAGATGAAGTTGTATTTATAAAAAAATGTTCCTTGGTATCCTTACTGATATTGACAGGTAGGCCCAACTCTGGGCTTCTTGGTACAGTGCCCACTGAGCTGAATTTGGAGGTGGAAGACCCAGTTTTAGACTCTAAACTAAGTCACTTAACTTTTCTTGGCCTCAGTTTCCTCATCTGTAAAAATGAAGGTATGGGACTAAATGACTTCTTAGATCCCTTCTGACTCTAAAATCTATCATCCTCATCCTATGGTCCAACATGGATGGAGAGAACATTGGATTTGGATTAAAAAAAACCTGAATTTGAATCCTGGATCAGTTGTTCACTGTGTACCTTTACACAAGTGACCCAATCTCCCCAATTTCCTTATCTGTAAAATGAGCATGTGTAGCAGCAAGCACCCCAAGCGTCCTCAGGGTTTGCAGCTACCACA